>NC_056627.2:341641724-342241724 GCF_002870075.4 Lactuca sativa | reverse complement strand
AGTTGTGTAGCTGCCACCATTTTAGGAGGACACGTTTTTACAGTTTTTTAGCTTAGCAGTTTTTCCCTTTTGCTTATTATTTAAAGCCTTGTAAGTCTCTTGTTTTTGATAAAGAAATTGAATAAGAAGAAAAGCTGAAATCTTTCCCTGCAACTCTGTTTTTCCTTATTTGGGCATACTCTTTTGATCAGTAACAGGCCCTGCACCAACAAAAACTGACATCCTCATTATACTGACCACTTGTTTTTAATATTTCAACCCACAAAAGACCACACCATTTGGCATTTCCCTTCCCTGATGTCCTAATTTGCTACATAAAAGCACACTTCTAAAAAAATAAAAAATAAAAGAATCAATCAAATAACAATAATCTTTTGTAACGAATTACTAGGCGTACTCTGTTACATAATCCTAAAACACTACAGAATATAAAGTAGGTCTCAGTTATGCCATGTCATCCAACAATTTCAAGTTATCCTACACGAATGAAATTGCATTAATCATGTCATAAAGAAGCATTAGTTTTGCCATGATGTGATTAAGTACAATAAAGAAATCATTATCATGAACTTAATTCCGAAAAAACAAAAAAAATTGAGTTTCTTACTCTTTGATAAAATCCAGCTGAGCGACCAACCATAGTATGCCAATATGATCTGGTTGGACCTTTCATAAATGTGTGCCAAAGGAAGATAAGATACATATAATTGAAATAAGCATGGACAATAAATATTACAACAAAATAATGTTGAAACAATTGGCAAATACTTAATTTCAGGACTTCCACTAGAAAAAAAACATTTACAATTGGGCTTCCATGGGAAACTATAGTCCCCTAACTAGTAAAATAATTAAAATTATAACGCTATAACTTAAAATATAATGCTATGATTGATTAAAGTTTCAAAATGCAAAGCAATTTCACTGCTTCATTAGGTAAAAAATTTAGCATATAATGTCATCATAATAAGCAGCAAAAAAAAATGAAAGTACGATGCTATAAATGGGTGGATTATTAAAAGTATAATTTCACAATAAGAAGACACTTGGAAGTACAATGGTATGTATAATGGGGTAGAAGTTTCAAAGCATTAAGAAAAAAGATGAAAGGCTATAATTGGGTAGACATGTAAAAGTATCTATAATGGCCTACTAAAGAAAATAGCTATCTGTGCTAAAAAGAGATAAGTTCCACTTAGGAAAAGAAAAAAAATTCTATTTTGGTAGACTTTAACAGAAAAAAAAAAAAAAAGCACAGGTAAATTAAGAGATAGAAACCTCTGTTGTCCACTTGTATAACAAATTGTAGCAACAATCATCATCTGGTTTTGGTGGACGAAAAGAAAAGAAAAAGGTGATGGATTGGTTGTTACTTCCTTCAACTTCTCTTCAAGAACAACATTGTACACTTGTTCTACCACTTCCATAACAATAAAATCAGTAACTATGGTGTGGAATGTAGAGCAAAACATTAAGATGAAATCTAGAGTTGATAAAAAAAACAACCATGAAACAACAAAAATGTATGTTGATTTAGGCAATTGTCTCTAAATTTGAAAAATTGAACAAACTAATATCAAAATCCTAACCTTCATGAGTGTTCTCCAAAATAAGGACCAAATATGAAAAAATCAGCTACACTCACTGAACAAAAATCTTATATTACTCTAAAAGGATTAATAATCATTCTATATTATTACGGAATCATTGATATTAGATAACAAAAGTTATGTATTAAGTAGTTATAGTAAAACAAAATTACCTATTAAAGTAGTAAGATATGATCTGGTAACAAAGATTGCAATACCTGATAGCATTTCTTGTACAGATCAGAGATGAAATCCATACTTTATTGGCGTAAAGGAAAAAAGTTACTGAATAGGAAAGCATTGTAACAGATAAATTTATACCTCAACATTTAATTGTCGAACATCTCATGCTCAATTTGAACTTATGGAGCCTGTAGGAATGAAGTGTATAATTAGTTTCTTGTCTACAAGCTATGCATCTATTAGATGGACCTCTTCTTTGTAACCTTATATTCAAAAGACTGATTTCAATTATAAATTAAGCAAATAACAATGCACTTTCTTACCTTGGCATCATATATGGTCATTTAGCTTTTTTTTGACTGCTCCATTTATCCTACCAAATAACCACAAATTAGTAATTGAAATACATAAATTAAGATTCGTTTACGATCTTCAGAAATTCATATCATGATTCAACTTGATAAACAAACCAACAAACAACAATATGTTAAACCTAACACAATTAGTAAAATGCAAATCAATGAAAGAAAAACAAGAAAAAGCATTATTAGGTGCTGAATTCTTTCATGATCTTCATAAAAAGGCTGACAGAATCAAACTTGCAATTTTGTCTCTAAATCTAATTGCAATTTCCTTCACCATTGTATTTGTATCTTTCAAGTTTTACATTAAAGATTAGTTTATTATATCTTACCCATGAATATAATCTTTAAGCACCCTCCAGGTATGAAGCCAAACCATGCATCCTTCTTCTTCATCAATTACACAAAATCTTAGAAATGTTAACTATAAAATTGCAATTTTGAATTTGTGTCCCATTGACATCAGTCTAATGCATGCCAAAAGCAGAAGAGAAGAGAATAAGGATTATTATATTTATACATAACATACGTTTGCACTTCATCTTTGTAGTACACACACAAATGACACCAACAGGGTATGATGGTTGATCATCGGATGTATATTTCATCTTAGGAACATCCACATCTGAAACAGGAACATCATTCATTAATATTGGTTTAAATACAAGAAATACTAAAGTAGTTTCATTTTTCCTATTATAGAATTGTGCTTGAAAAAATCTACCCAGTTATAGCAATGTCATAAAGATACAAAGCAATTTCCATTGTATGATTGGATAGATTTTTCAAAGTATTAAAAAGAAAAATTAAAATTACAACGCTATAAATTCATGGAATTTTCATAATGCAATGCTGCCCTTATAAGGAAAAGTGTACATTACAATGTTGTAACATAAAGAAATGGAAGTACAATGCTATAATGAACAAACTCTAGAAAACTCGCCTCAGATCATCCTACTTTCAGTGATTGCTTATTATATATACAATCCTACTTTCATTTCATCTTATTACAACATTCTACTTTCAAATCTACCAAGTTTTAGCAAATCCATACAAATAGCTTAATTAGGTAAACTTTTTTTAGAGCATAATGTACTATTAAGAAAAGAATAATCAAAATATGATGCTATAAACAGGGTCATAGACTCAATCATGAGTTTTATTTAAATGCCAATTTCCTGGAGATAATACACAAGCATGAGTTTTAGGAACATAGGGGTATTTCTGGAAACACAAAAAACAGGGTCATAGACAGAAAGCCATAAACACCCAACACCCTTATTTGAGATTCAATGGAAAGCTAAATAAGAACATAAAAAGCATCAAGTGTTTTATAGTTTTAAGGGTAAAAACTTACATGTTGACACTTTGATTCTCAGGGGACCTTCTTTTCCTTTTCTCCACCATAACATAAGTTCTTTATTTGGTTTCTAAAACCTTTTCTTGTTGCAGAGTAATGAATGGAATTTGACAAACAAGTTGAAATTAAGAAAAACAATCAATCTCAGATTAATGTATGGAAGTGGTTCAGAAAATATTTTTGAAATGAATAGAATTTCTCAAATGAATTGGTATTTGTCATGTGTATGATTGATGCAAAAGACATAAAACATGAGAATATATAACTGGAATGCAGAAGCAATTAGACTACCTGTGCATTATTATTAGCCTCTTCTGTTAATGAAACCAGATAACATAACAGGGCTTCTCTCCAATGTCTTGAGCTGCACATACCATAACCTTTTTATTTTTCAAAGAGACTATTAAACAATGAAAAGAGAGCACTTACATTTGTTAAATAATTCTTTAGCTGGATTTTGTGCTTAATTCCATCCTACATATATGCAACAAAATTATTGCATTGGCTTTGATTGATGACTAGAAGCCACAATTTCCAACATATGTTTCATTACCACATCAAACCTGCCAAGAAAAACATACCAACTGTGTCAGAATCATTGATATTAATATAATTTACTAAAGTATTATATGATCCAATAACAAAAATTGCCACCAAAAAGAAAGAGATGAAATCCATACTTTTTTCAAATAATCGGTTCGAATGAAATAAAGATAACCATAAGATGCTTGTTCAAGCATATCACAGCTGAATGAAGAGGTTCCTACAAAAAAACAGGAAATTTTTAAACAATATTCGCATATATAATGATTTTATACACCAAATAGACTTGATTATCACCCCATCAGATATATAAAAGTAAACATCAGCATCGTTAAGAAGAAGAAGCAGGGGTAAATGATTCATGTTAAAAAGATCCACAAACTTGTTGATACTTAGGATCCATGGCAGTTGAAGAAACAACAAAAAGGCCTGCACATTCATTTGGCTATTAAACAAGTTACTTAATAGGAAAGGAAAGCATTATAACATGTGATGAATGTTGTGAACATCTATAAACAGATTTGGTTGTGGAAGTGGAACATCTCATGTATTTTAATTTAATTGGAAAGGAAACATAACTTAATTAAACAGAAACACACAACTTTTAGTTAGAACCAAAGTACACTTCTATTTCTAATTGAGTTAGAAACACAAACAATAAATTATCTTTCCCTAATTGAATTTCTAATAATTCAATAAGTTGTTTAATATTTTAATTTGGTTTGTGATTATTTACTTCTCTCTACATAATTTAATCCGGCAACATTTTTACCCTCAAAACAAAGCAAAACAACTCTTTAGGTTAATTAAGACATTACATCAAACAACAAAGAAATACTTTTTTTGGGTTTCAAAAATATTCAAATTTTAGCGACATCACCACTTGCTTGACCAGTCATCTTCGTTTGATGGATGCTTTCATGCTTTGGATTCAATTTGATAACAAAAATTCAAAAAACCAACAAAGAAAAAAATAGATGGAGGAGAAAGAGAAAGAAACCCAGAGCGAAAAAAGATCTGTGTTTTTTTCTTGATCGATGATGACCTTGAACCAAACTGACCGATGAATCCAGTAACGAAGAAAAGAGACCTGAAGAATATTGGCCTATTGAAAATACCTAACAAAAACAAATATAAAATCAATGATACAAAAAAAAGGAATCAAGAACGTTACCTAAGAGACGAAGAGGGAAACGCAGAGGATTATTGAACGCGGGAAAATGAAAAAATGAGGAAGCGGTGGTGTCGCTAGAAGAAAAAGAGGAGAAGGTTGTGCCTCCAAATAAAACCCTCTTCTTCTTCTTCTTCTTCTTCAAAGAAACATGTCTCCGGTGGTGTTTGGAGAACAGTCGGATGAGTGAAGAAGGTATATATTAAGCGCCAATACATCGACCCAACCCTTTCGACTTCCGAATTCCAACGGTTCTTTTTTATAAAACCTTTCCAAAATTACGATACTAACAAACAAAACTTTTCCATTTATCTTAAGCCACATAACCCCTCCCCTAACTTTTGACTCTTACCATTTTAAACTATAAATTTATCCTTTATTGCAAAATTGGTACCTTACTTTCTCATTTTACATTTTAACACAATTTTTTTTTATCTAATTTGGTCCAAACTTTTTTTAGAAAAATATCCAAATATCTTTTACAACTTTCTTTATATATATATATTTCTTAAAACTTAGCTTTTTTTAGTTATTTTGTTACAACAATTAAATCATTTTTATAAAACTAGTTATTTTACTAAAAAAATGATTTGTGTTGTATGTATGTTTCTAAAATTCCTTTATTATTATAAATTATATTTTGTTAATTCGTTTCTTGTATTTACAAAAAAAATATTATTTTTACAAATTCTTAATATTTTTTTATCAAATCGTTTTATAAAGTAGTTTTTTTTAAAGTTATCTTTTACAAAGATTTAGATCTTCTCTGATGCATGTATTTTAAGATTTTTCCTGTATTTACAAATATATTTTTTCAAAAATCCACTTCTATTTTTTTGCATATTCATTTTTATGCAATTGTAGTTATAAAAATATGTTAAAAAGTTCTATCTTTTTAACATATTTGTTTATAAATAAATAAATAAATAAATAAACTAAAAGTGCACCATAAGCAATGCACTTTCATGATATAACTTAATGTGTATAGTAAATTACAATTATGTCTTGTTTGTTGCACATGTTAAATTTTCTACAACGTATATTATACATCATGCAATTTCCTTTGTTTTACAATTTTTGACCAATTTCTTTTCAAATTTTTGCAAACCCGGGTTATTTCCAGTGGCATCATCAGAAGGGTTCCGAGTGGACTTGGGAGCCGGAGTCTGAGATGCGTGAGCAGTACCCTAGTTATTTCCAGAAGATGACTTCGAGGGCGAAGTCTGATTCTAGTGAGGGAGAATTGTAACATCCCTATATCAGGTGTACCTCATCAACCCTTGTTCTTTTGGTAATTGTCAAGTTTGGTCCTTTATTAAAGAAAAGGTGGTAAGTGAGTACACGGGGCGTACGCGTGTGTACGCTCAGCGTGCTCATGTGCGTGTTTTTGACGCGGAAGCCACCTAGTACGTTGGGCGTACCAAAGGGTACCCTGGTCGTACTAGGCCTAGAGTGAAAACCCTAATTAAGGGTGTGTCTATATTTAAAGGACATGATGGCCTCATTTTTGGCCACCACTCCCATACCTCAACCCTCTCAAACCCTAATTTCTCGTCCCTTGAGCTTGTGTGTCCATTTGTGAGCTATTAAGTGCTCTTGTGGTTTCTTTGGAGTGAAGAAGGAACTTTGAAGAGGAAGGAGTGGGGGTCCAGGCTTTGGATTTGAGCTTATATGTGTTGGAGCTTCAGTTAGAGGTATAAAGCTCAAAGCTTTCTCATCCTTTTGATTTGTGCTTTATGTGGTCCATTTTAGGGTTTTTGGTCCCAAAGCTTGAAGCTTTATGAGTTGTTGAAACTCCAGAGCCTAATATTTGTCCCTTAGAGTGTTTTAATGGAGTGGTTTCATAAAAATGGAGTCTTGGACGTCAAAACCACCCCATGCATAAGATATGAGCATTCTTGAGAATAGAAAAGCGAGAGTTTTGGTGTTTGTGACTTTTTCAGCCATGCAAAGGCTTAAAGTCACAGACTTTATGGAGTGTGACCCTTTATGGAGTCCAGATCTAAGATTTGAGCTAAGGTCATAACGAATTAAGACCAAATGAGTAGGAAGAGAAAATACGGGGTGTACGTTGAGCGTAATCCCAATACACGCAGCGTATGGTTGAGAATCCTCGATGCATGCATGGCGAAGGAGTACGCCCAACGTAGAGGGCTTGTACGCGCGGCGTATGCGCTACCGTTGACTTTTAGGGTTTGGTCAATTTATGGACTATTACGACCATGGAAGGGTAAAATGGTCTTTTATCCTTTTGTGAGTTTGTAGAAGGGTTTAGTCTAGCTTCTTTGAGAGTCGTTATTAATTAGAGATAATTATCGTATGTGTTAGGCGGAGGATAAACCGGTGATTTGAATTCGAGGTTATCCGATTTCTTACGAGGTGAGTCTTCTCACTATACTTACCTAGAGTGGTAACTTTGTGTATGACTGAAGGGTCTTATGTGTTTATATTGAGTATTGTGATATCCTGCATTATGTCTTTGTGATTTATGTTGTGTATTATTCTGAGCTAACTGAGTTAGGACTGGAGGGTCCACCCGAGTTGTAGGACCGGAGGGTTCCGTTGAGACACATTTACCATAGGGTCTTATTTGAGTATAGCCATGAGAGGCTAATTGTTCTGATGCCATGCAACCCAAATGGACCATATGCCAAATCGGGTCAATTACATACCAATTATAGTTATGGACTTAGACACTAATCCAACATCAACATATCTTCAAGTTTAGTATGTGCTATGTTCCTTTGGTCTTTGGGTATGTTTACCCTCAATAAAGGTGGTGTGGAATTTTTGTTCATAGTCGGCTCAGGTTTTGGTAGCATTCAGGATCACCTTGGAAGTCTTCATGAGATGGTTGTGCATTGGTGGAATCTATTCAGTTTCAACCAAAGTATGGGGTCTTGTTCCAATCATTCATGGGGATATCTTCTTTTAGTGATTGAGTTTTGTCGTTTGATAGAACTTCGGTATTTCTCTCCTTTTTTGGATAATGTTATGGGGTAATTCATTATATGTATTTCCTAGAGGGGTGTATGCTACTGGACAAAATAGAATTGGAGCACTTGGTTCGAATTATATGCATGGTTCTTTTGAGGTTATGGCCTTTGAATTGGATCAAGAATATGTCCGTTTATCCTATTATCGGGTCGTGTGTGGCCATGATTTCATCATATTTTGCGTTGATAGCAGCGTGTTTTGTGAAAGGAATTGTGTGTGGTTAGACCATGGGCAGTGACCATGGCGGGATAAACGTGTTGTAAGACTGTGGGGTGTATAACATCCCGAGTTAGGAGTACAAGTTCAGGGTTCAAAGTGAAATTGTGAATGGTCAACTCGACGAGTTCATGGGTGGACTCGGCGAGTAGGGTCGCGATTCTGGTCGCGTGTTAAGTGGCCAACTCGGCGAGTGAGTGCTGTATGGAGAAAGCCCTAATCTCGGGAGTTGTGCCCTATATAAAGAGCATAACACCTCTTCCCCAACCTCTCTACCTTCCCTTTGAGTTCCTAAAACCCTAGATTCGTGTGATCGAGCTTTCCTTGGTAAGAGATTAGAGCCTTGGAGGAAGGAATCTTGGAAGGAAATTGAAGAGCAAGAAGATTGGAGCAAGGGGCTTTGCAAGGATTTGGTTCGTTCTTCAGGTGGACCTTTCTCTTGAGGTAATAATCTATTGCTTAAGCTCCTTAATCCTTTGTTGCTTGAATTTTTGGGGCATTTCTAGAGTTATTTCGGGTTTGGGGGTTGGATCTGAGGTTGCTACCTCAGATCTGGACTTGAGATGGTCCAGAAGATCATAAAGTCCCTGTTCTTGAGTTGTGGGTGAAGCTTTCTTGTCCCAAACCTAGCCTAAGAGTGGGTATGGCTTAGATCTCTTTGGATTCACGTAAAGTTTGCCACTTTACATGATGGGTGGCTTGTAGGAGAGTAGATCTATGGATTGGAGCCCCTGCATGGCTTGGAAAGCCACTGTATGGATTAAGAACTAGAGATACTCGTCGAGTCACGTGGGTGAACTCGGCGAGTTGGATGAAGATGGGCAGGAACTCGACGAGTTGGAAGAACAACTCGGCGAGTAGGTTGAATGTTGCCTTGGACTCAGCGAGTCTGTTCTTGGACTCGGCGAGTTTGGTCGTGGAGTCCTAACCTTTTTGGGTTGAGCTGTGAATCGGTGAGTCGAGGGACGACTCGATGAGTTGAGTGGGAAAGGACTTAGAGTTTGTTGGACTCGACGAGTCTTGGGGCGACTCGACGAGTTGAGTCGCGGATTGGGAGTTCTGAGTATAGGGACTCGACGAGTCAGCGGGTTGACTCGGCGAGTAGAGTCAGACAGGAAGGTTAACTTTGTCTGAGGACTTTGACTTTGACCAATGGTTGACCGGTTGACTTCCAGGGGTATTTTGGTAATTATTGGTATTTATTGAGTTAAGCCTTTTGGTATTGATCAGTGGTGGAGTTCGTGTCGGAAGTTAGAGCAGCATGATCTTATCTGTTTAGTCAGCAGTTGCGAGGTGAGTTATCCTCACTATATCGACAGGGTCTACGGCACCAAGGCCGACCCTTTATCGGATTGTAATCCGGGTATCATTGTTATGTTATTGCTTTGCTATTTTGCATCCTGGTAGTTAGGATGGTATATGTTAGAGACCTGGTTAAGGTCGGTGTCCTGGTATATAGGATGATGTTATGCTAGTGACCGGTTAGGTCGGTATCCTGGTTAGGATGATGTTATGTTATGTGATCTGCTAGATCGGTTTGATTGGATGTGAAATGTTATATGATTATATGTTTATGTGCACATGGTTGTTGGATTGGGGTTGGGTTGAGGCGGGACCTGCTTTGTGCTGTAGGCCAACACACCCAGGGCGGACTGGTTATCCCGAAGGCCCAACGAGCGTTCCGGATAGGTTGTAGGCCCTAAAAGGGCGGACCAGACGTGCCGAGGCTCGGAGAGTGGACCAGGCCGACTGAAGGCCCGGTGCGGGCGGACAAGTCATACTGTAGACTCAAAGAGTGGACCAGGTGGATTGAAGGCCCGGTGCGGGTGGACCAATCACACTGTAGACTCGATGTATATGGCTAGACTCGGAGGGTGGACCAGGTGGACTGTAGGCCGGTGAGGCGGACCAGTCACACAGTAGACCCGAAGTGCATGGTTGTTCTGTATCGATTCTATGATATGGTTATGTTTTTATGGCATTGGTATTTGGGGGTATCTCACTAAGCTTTTGGGCTTACAGTTGTGGTTTAAATGTTTCAGGTACTTCAGGAGACCGTGGCAAGGCAAAGGCATGATCGTACCGATCCTCGAGTTTTTATGTGATTACGATGTGGTTTTTGGGAAATACTCTGATAATAAATGTATTGAAAACCTTTTTGTAATAACTTTATGAAATTGGGTTGTTTTTGAAAAGTTTAAATTGGTTGGAATTTTTAGAGTGTTACAAGGTGGCCATAGCATTCACTGGATTAACGGATAGTATGGAAGCGTTGTAAGTCTGCAATGGGAACGTAGCATTCACCAGATTGAGGTAGACCATCGTTGGGGTTGTCGTAAGTATAAAGCAGGATCAGCTCGTGCCTTGGGCAAGGCGGACAGTGGGGTCGGAGAGCATATCTTTGTTATGGGAATAGGACCATTAGGGTCCGAGACGGGTTGGGCTTGTGTAGCTTTCGTTGGGTGAGACCCGTGGGTAATGCCCGTATGATTATGGAAATGCAAGTGAGACCTGGTAGAGATCGATTAAGTCGATGAATTGGATTATGGTTTTAGTAGGATGATTATGTGGCTAGGGAGTGGCATAGAGTGGTGCACATGCTATAATAGCCTTATCTGTTGGACTCTCATGAACCTGGTGGCTAGACCAGGTGCGAGACTGGCAGTCTCAGCGGTGGTTTAGGGATTTTATATCCCGCTTTAGGGAATGGTTGTCGTGAATCATAAGAGTTCGGGTGAAACGCAAGTGTAAATCCTTGGATCTCAGGTTATGGGTTATGTACCGAGTTGGCTATTGGTTGAGATTCACATCGGGAATCGTTAGTGTATAAGTGCAAAATATGTATCTCAACAAGTTATGGATTTAGGAATCTGTATGTCGGGTTATCAATTGGAAGGTTCAGGGTTAAAAGGATGTTTCAGTTATGATGGTAGGAGGATACCCTTATGATTGTGTTTCAGAATGATTCTACCTGTGCGGAGGTCAGGCGAGTTATAAGGCTTCGAAATGTCTCCACTCATGGCTCCATCAATCCTTCTGTTACATCCGATCATAACATCCTGACAACTTGTCGCCATCGAATCAGATACGTAAAGTGAACACTACCAAAATATTGTAGTCTTACCTCATGTCCGATCTCTAGCGACCTAAGTAGTTAATATCGGCGATTTCCAGGTGGGATATCGGTTATCGGTACTTTTCAAAATAGCGGTGTCAAATATCGGTCCAAATTATCGGACTGCAAATATCGGTGATATTTATCAATATTTAACCGATATTTACCGATATTTCCAGGCGATTTCCAGATGGGATATCGGTTAAGTAATTTTACGTGCTATTTTTTAGTGTTAAGTCATGGTCTTAAGTCTTATGGACTTAACTTAACTGAACCTGTTATTATGTTAAGTACTTAATTGTTAGTCTTAGGTCATAGACTCATGTTTTAAGTATTAACCGATCTTATTGTTATGTTAATTGTTACATACTTAAGTGTTAACTTACTAGTTTCTATAGGTTTGATCATGTTGATGTGTTAAATACATAATTCTTAAATGATGATGATGATGATACTAGAGTTGATGTTGATGATCTAGATAAAATAATTGGATGCCTTGGTTTATGTGGACTTGGAGGAAGATTCCATGGCTTACGTAAGATTATGTTTCGAACATTGACAATTTTGAATTTTGAATTTTTATATTACTTTTATATATGTTTTATGTTTATATATATTAATTAAGCATGATATAAAAAACACCGATATCCCACCGCGATAACCTATATCCCAAATATCGTCCCTTGACCGATATTTGATTTTGGACCGCTATAACTGCCTAGCTAGCGACCTACCGTTTCCTGATTCCAATCATGTTGTGGTCTACCCTCTATCTTGCGAACTTGATTACCCTGACCTAATCATCTGAAAGAATCTGTGAATGCTACGAATCATTCCGCAGTCTCACAACACTTCCCACACCATCAGCCCACTAGTGAATGCTACAACTACCCCCGCAGTCTTACAACACTTCCCACACTATCTGATCGCTTGTGAATGCTACGGCTACCCCTGCAGTCTTACAACACTTTCGCTTTAACACAACCGCAGCCCGATGCCTTACCCTCAATCTATCAATCCAATTACCCTCAGAGTCTAACACACACACCACCGAACACCCGAATTGAATTCAATTCATGACTGGAACCCCAAACTGATTCCCCAAATTCTGCTATCAAGTACCAAGAAGACGTATTTCTCATGCTGGGGAGTTTTACCGAACCCCCAACTCACACAACCCTCAAACCAAACAGCCACTTAGACCGCCTTCCTCCCTAGCGGAAATGCGAAACTTATCCCAATTCCAAAACCGCTCCTGCTTCTGAATCCCGAGATAATTCTCCCCCACTTAGATCCGACTAAGTCTTCACAATACATGAAAGTGGGAGAATTCCCAATCGTTCTCACTTTCCAACGATCGATCCGATGATAACCAACTCTTTCCAACTAGTGCTCCATTACCATCCAATCCCAAATGATCACACGCTTCTAACAACTAGATGAACACTTCTTGAATCTCAGTGAAACCGACAATCCCTAATGCTTGAATGATCCCACACTCAAATCTTGAAGGCCAAAAGATAGATGCTCCAACTAATACCTCAACAATGAGTTACTTCCCTTGGCGCTTTCATCTACCAATCAATAACGGTTATGAAAAATCACTGAATCCTAAAAATGTTGAATAATCATCCTGTAGGACCCTGTCCGCAGACCTCCCACATCATACCCATCTTCCCATAGTGCTCCAAACAAACCTCCCGCTCTCGGGCTCTAGAAATCATGTCATTCAGGGTCTCTCACCCTGACTCACTCACTAGCTCAGTCGTCCACAGCTGAACTACGGTAGCTGAAGTAACCTCTACCCTAAACCGGGCTACCAACTACTCCCAAGACATAGTCTCTAATCCCAAAAGCGCAATAGATCGCACAATCAATCCTTACCGCCCGATACAAGAGATCCAAGGCAAATCGGATCTTAGATCCTATGGGTAAGGACGGTAATCACGTACACCTCACAAGATACTCATGCCACATCGACCCACCCGAGCTCACCAGCGCTGAAATACTGTCGCCAACCCCTGCGACCAACTGACCCTGAGTTGGAATACAACCTAATCCTAGGTCACAAGCTTGCTCACTCCTTCGAGCTATAAAAAAAGGTACAATACTTGCCCTAGAAAACGACATTCCAATCCATCAATTAACCATTCTACTTCCAGCTACAAAGCTCCATTTGATCATAATCATCACTCCCTTCCGGAATCCCCGCGACTCGAATCCCGGCCTCGAACAAAACCCCTAAAGCCTCAAATCCAAAAACTCCCGCACCACCCTCTTCCGCTCATCCCGCGGAATGTAACGAGTACGGAGCATCTCCCTGATCTCAAGTAACTGCAGCTCTCTGATCATCAGAATATATTCTAAGTCATCATCTGACTCTAGGAAGAATCCCTGTTTAAACAAGAAGAATATTGTTCATATGAAGATTAAGGGTAAGAAGGCTCTTGAAAAAGAAACTATGGCTAAACAAAGCCCTAAGTTCCTTGAGAAATCATATAAGAAAGTGTCACAAAAAGTAGGTAGTTTAGCTACTAGGAATCACAATTCATTCATGCCAGTTAAAATATTTAAGAGCCCATCTATTCTTGTTAGCTCGGATATTCCTACTTCCACAAAGAAACATTCTGCAAATATGTTAATATTGAGTCATCACCAAAAAATAGTAACTATCTTCGAAAAGTGTCATCTCCAGTATTTACTGCCACCTCGAATGGAAAAAAATTTAAGCAAAAACAATCTCCAAATGTGCCTACAAGAGATATGAATAAGGGAAAAGATACTCATAACTTTTATGTTTGGAACCCCTTAAAAGGTCCAAATATGAAATATGAATGGAAGGCTAAAGAGAATGGAAATTTAACCGAACAATCTGTCATTCTGCATACTCAAAATCATAAATGATCTGGTACAATTTCATGCCATTCTGTAATCAAGATCATGAATTCAGAGTTCAGACCACTAAACCTTTCAATTTGATTTCTTACAGCTTTGTTTCTATGCCATGATTATGTTGCTTAACATTGTTTCTTTTCCCGTGAAATCTATAGACGAATTTGGTTTCTAATGAAATTGCCACTCTTCTAATGATAAGAACATTGTTATGGACCCTTTGAATATAGAGCAAAATTTTGTACATCATGATGTTCCCCATTAACTTTACTTAAAACGAGCACATACAATGTTATCAATCTTTTGAGTGAAATGACAGAAAATGTCTATTAATCGAGTTAACTACAACATTTTACATTTTTTTTTCTTATTCGAAATCTTGTGTTGACTAATCTTAAAAGTTCATACTTTGTTAGGCCAAGCAATGTCATAAATTTTTCACCGGATGTATGTTGAGGTGGCTCCTTTATCGTTGGTAAACACCTGGCCGCAACAAGATTTTTACCGTCGGGTTTCTACCGGTGGCAAACGTGAGGCAAATGATGGTATTTGTCTTTCTCTCTCTACCCACTTTTTTTTTACCCATGGTTAATCCTTGTAGTTTCTCAAAGTTTGCTGCCATTAATTACACATTGATGTTTGACTTTAACTGCTACAATATAGAATGTTGTTGCTTTTTCTAAAGTTGTCAAAGTTTGTTGTCATTTATGGAGGTTTAGTGTTTGGATGCCTCCTGCTCTTAATTCATATAGATATCTCAACATTCATTGGCTTCTGAAACATAGTAGACCTATTCAAGACTCAAACCCTATACTGAAGTAAAGGAGCAAAGCACAAAAGTTTGTGAGCTAAATTTTGACCTTCAGTGTCAAATTTAACTTTGAAATCCTTTAAAAATACTACAAGAACTAATCAAACAGGAATGTGAGAGATATTATAGACACAATTCAAACAAGTTAAGAACCTCAAGTTTCGCTGATAAAGATTCAATTTCATAAACTATCATCTTAGCCATCTCTTCATCTATGTCAACATTTTTTTTGACAAAACTGACAAAAACAAGGTAACCACTTGTCAAACAGATTCAAGGAAACCATAAACAGCTACAACCTAGTAGTTCAAAGCATGTATGTGAATCTTGTTGTTCATGATTAACAACAATTGCAATAAATAGCAAACTACTTACATTTATTTGTTTACCATAGCATCCTACATACAAGTCATGATTATTAAACTTTCAACAAGCCATTAACATAAACCATCAATAATGATTAACATTCTCAACAAACATCTCTTTTTCTCTAGTCCTCTTGTTCCAAGTTCATTGTATGGATGCTGCAAGATCACTCCCACTACATACACTAACAAAACTAACCCATGAATGTACATATGAACATAACTTTTCATGCAAATCAATTGTAAAAACCAAAAGTAAACGAGTTTTTGTACCATAATTCAAGATGTTAAATGTTTTTAGAAGCAATGAAGTATGTAAAACCCATGGAAGTGTTGTGTAAGCTAAAAATCAATGGAAAAATAGGTACTTTTAAAATTTGAACTTTTCTAAAAGGGAAATAATGTAACTTTCATGAAAAGTGTTGTAGTATTTAAACATCTTATACTTTTTTTTGCTTGTTGAGCAACTCATCAAGTTCAGGGAGAGCAAGGAACAAGAATGAAAGAAAACAAAGAGTCAATTTTGATGAGTTGATAGGATGCTCGATATATTGTATTTCTTCATCTACTCAATCTCCTTCATCTTAACCAAACCAAAGTCGATCAAAACCCAAAAACTAAATACTCTGCAACATGAAATTGCAATAAATATAATATGTGGGTCAGGGTGATAAAAGTTGGAGGGCAAAATAGACATTTACCTATCAAAATGGTCATTTTCATAAATTTAACATGAAAATGAAAGAGATGAAGAAGACATTGGCAAGATGGTCATTTTCATAAATTTAACATCTAGGTGACGACCTAGGTACCAAGAGCGTTATGAAACCATAAAATAAGAACCAAAATTGCAATGTCTAAGTATGTTAAATTTTCATAGGGCATTGTTAACCAAAAAAAAAATTCAAAAGTACAACGTTCATATATTTTGAATATAAAATGCTATAAATGTTAGCCAAAATGAAACAAGTTCAGATTTTCAAAATACAAGTCTTACTAGGTTAGTTTTTGAAAATGCAATTTCTTAATAGAAAAACAGTTGAAAGTACAATACAATGTTGGATTTAGAAAATACAATAACTTGAAGGAAAAATAGTTGTCAAAAAAATTGAACTATAATGCTGTAATTGGCAACCAAGTTCAAACAAGTTTGATGTTTTAACGGGAAAATGTCTTGATAGGTTAGATTTTTAAAATGAAATGTCGTAATAAGAAAAAGTAAAAAGTAAAAAGTCTTCACAGGTTAATATGAAATTTATAAAACTATAATGGGCAACCAAAAACAAACATGTTTAGTTTTTTCAAGTATAGTGACTTGATAGGAAAATAATAAAATTACAATGTCTTAAAAGGTTTTATTATCAAAGTATAATGCTTTAATAGAAGGCTTTATATCTTCGCATCTAAATAGCATTCAATTACAATATAAAAACTCATGAGGAAATATGGAAAGGATTTTATATTCTTTCTCATAAAATTGCAACTTGTGTCCTATTGACATCAGTCTCAATCTAAATTCTAATGCATTCCAAAATCAAAAGAGACGAGAGAAAGGATTATTATACGTTTAGACTACATACTGTTGATAAATAACCTGAAGGTGAAATCCATAAATGAAGCGTGTTTTTCATTTCTGCCAATATTTTAAGTTACTCTGTATCGTATGCAATTATGAAATTCAAATATTTATATTCAATGCTTTTTACATCATAACAAAAATGATAATTAAGGAGTGAAAAAACCTCTCTGATGATCCATCGTGGACCAAAAAAAAAAAACATCCACAAACATGTTGATACCTAGGATCTGCATGTCAATTGAAGAAACAACAAAAAGGCCTGCACATTCATTATAATCAAAGACTTACATGTAACTAACAGGATGATCAAAGGCTTCATGTGTGCAAGTTCAAGTTCTTAATTGGAAAAACCCTAAACCCTAAACTAAAAGTTCAAGTTCTTTATTGGATAAATACACATACACATATGGTTTGAAAAGGATACACACCATGTTGATACAAAATCAGGTTGATAAGTTGCATGGGAAAGTAAATAAATACTGTTAAACTCTTACAACTGTGTGCAACTTTCATGCAGTATAAGTGTATAACTAGGTGAAAAACTTACAGTTGAGATGGGTATAGTTTCTATAGGTGAAAAGCTCCTTTGTCACCTACTTAAAAGAAAAATAAACATTTCTCAGAAAAACCTAGTAACATTACATTGCTAAATTGGCTAGTAAACAAGTCACTTAACCACACACCTAATAGAACGTGAATAAGCCTTAATGATTGAAAAATACAATAAATTTATCATACCCAACATATCATATACTCTGTTACATAATCGTGGAGCATATTAGGTCTCAAATCCACCATCATCTCATCCACCAATTTCAAGTTGTTCTACATGAATGAAAATGCATTGCCTATTAAGTTAAAAAGAAACAGCAGTTTTGTATGCATGATGTGATTAGGTACAATAAGGAAATCATTATCATGAACTTAATTCAGACAGAAGATGAAATTTGATAAAATCCAACTAAGCCACCATAGTACACCAATATCATCTGGTTGGACCTTTCATATATGTGTGAATTTGATGGATACAACTTAATTTCAAGACTTCCACCAGCAACATTTGCAGTCAGGTTTCTATCCCCTAACCATGTAGGAAAAGGAATAAGTTCCACTTAAGGTAAGAAAAGATTAAACTTTGGTAGACTTGAAAAGAGAAGGAAAAAAATACACATTTGGTATCCACTTGTATACCATATTGTAGCAACATCATCTTGTTTTGGTGAGCTAAAAGAAAAGGGTAATGGTTGTTACTTCCCTAAAAAGCACCAATTCATATAGCAAATAAATCAGTAATCAAAGAATGGGTAGAAATCATGAAAGATTAAAAACTCAAATCAAAGAAACTCATGTTATTGGAGATAGATGCTTAAGTCTGTTATTACGATAACAAGATAGACTTAGCAAAAAGTTCTAAAATGTGATTCAACAAAAGGATTTGAAGTTACCTGAATAATAAGCTTAGAAAATGATACAACCTTTAACCCCAGTTGTTGATGAGTTCTTGAAGGTTGTAGCTTCATTTCAATAAAGAATCTTATCAGTGCAACCAATAAGAAATGAACCAAATGATCAACTATCAAAACAACAGAAGTTATCAATTAAGTGAGTTCATAACAAATCAAGAACAAATGAAGAACATGATAGATATAGTGATTCGAGATGCAATGGTCTCACAAAAGAAGAAGAAACTTCTAAAATATTTTGCCTGCCTTTCTAACAAACGCCCTCCCATAAAATATAACCTAAAATGACAGAGGATCTGCCTTAATTCCCAAAATGCCCCTGCTGTCCCACTAACTTTGTAGTGCCCTCGTGGTTGTCTGTGGTTCCCTCTCCCATTGGAACCTTTTGTCTCTGATAGGTAAATTGCAAGGGTGAATGCACAATAGTTTTCAGTGACAAAAAGATGAGCAACTGAAATGTCAACGTGATTAATTAGCAACTAATAAAAAATTTAACCATTGTGCAACCAATAAGAAATGAAGCAAATGATTAACCATCATACCACTATCAAAATATGTCAAGGTGTCATATTCAATCAATGTAATGTTTGATGATGACTAGCTGTAAAAGTAAACATTCCATTTTCATGTCTTCAATTTCTTTGGAAGATCGACATTCAACAAAATCAGTAACTATGGTGTGAAATGTAGAGCAAATAAAAGAGGGTTTACATTAAGCACGTGTATATGAATATGAAATCTAGAGTTGATAAAAAAAAAACAACAAAAACATACATTGACTTAGACATTTGTCTCTCGATTTGATGGTTGAACAAACTAATATATCATATCCTAACCTTCGTGAGTGTCATTCAAAACATAATCCTCACGATTAACCCCATGTGTGAAATACTCATGTATTATTTGACAATCTTCCCCTATTGAACTGATTTCAATAAGAGTTTTTACAAACCTCAAATAGGGACCAAAATTGAAAAAACCAGCTACAAATATTACTCTACAAAGATTGATAATGTAATTATTATTACAGAATCATTGATATTCGATAGTGAAAATTATCTATCAAGTACTGATAGCAAAACAAAATTACCTATTAAAGTATTAAGATATGATCCAGTAACAAAAATTGCAATATAGACCAGCAGAAAGAATGAGATGAAATCCATACTTTCTTAACTAAATTCTCATACAAAATATTTTTATTCACAAAAGAGAATTGATTATAACCTCATCAGAGATGTGAAGGTAAACACCAACACCCTCTTTATATATATTGACCACTTGTTTTTAACATTTCAGCCCACCAAAGACTACATCATGTGGCATTTCCCTTCCCTGATGTCCCATTTTCGCTGAATAAAATCACACATTTTAAATAAATAAAAGACTTGACTAAATAACAAATATCTTTTCTAAAGAATTACCAGGCATACTAAATAAGTGCTGAAGGCATTTTCCATGAATTATTCAACATCTTTTTTTATTGATTCTACATGAAGCATGTTAATCCCATCATTTCCTGAAGATAGATAATACACAAGCATGAGTTTGGAACAAAGGGGTATTTCTGGAAATACACAAATAGGGTCATAGACTTGTATCTTTTGTAATCAGTGGATAGAAGGCGGTAATTTGATAAAGCAAAGTTCATAATTTCGTAACAATTGGAAAATGGATCAAGAATATTTTACAAAACGACCAACAAAAATGGATGCAAAAGACATAAAACATGAGAATATATAACTGGAATGCAGAAGCAATTAGACTACCTGTGCATTATTATTAGCCTCTTCTGTTAATGAAACCAGATAACATAACAGGGCTTCTCTCCAATGTCTTGAGCTGCACATACCATAACCTTTTTATTTTTCAAAGAGACTATTAAACAAGGAAAAGAGAGCACTTACATTGGTTAAATAAATCTTTAGCTGGATTTTGTACTTAATTCCATCCTACATATATGCAACAAAATTATTGCATTGGCTTTGATTGATGACTAGAAGCCACAATTTCCAACATATGTTTCATTACCACATCAAACCTTCCAAGAAAAGCATACCACCTGTGTCAGAATCATTGATATAGAGATTCAAGCTAAACTACAGCAAACATAAGTCCAAATGTTTTTTGTAGCAATAACAATCAATATGCCAAATTCATCCTAGTGTATATTATTCGGAAAGGAAACCTAACTTAGTTAAACAGAAACACACAACTTTATATGCAACTTTTAGTTAGAACCAAAGTACACTTCTATTTCTGATTGAGTTAGAAACACAAACATTAATTTATCTTTCGCTGATCAAATCTCTAATAGCTCAATAAGTTGTTCAATAATTTAATTTGGTCTGTGATTATTTCAAAGTGAAGTCAGTAGAGCAAGCTTCAACCAAAATTTTCATATGTAGGAAGCCAAATATTTTCAATATGACAAAAATTCGAAAAATCAAAATCCAAAATTTACAAAACATGGAAGAATCTGAACAAAACCTTAGAAATAGGGCAAAGCATAACAGAAATGACCATAACCAAAGCTACCAGTCCATTTTTTCCGCATAAAACACAGATAAATGAAAAGATTGCTATTACAACAATACTGTAATAAAAAGAAATGAAACTAGGGTGATATAAGACACAAATAAATGAAAGTAAGTTCCATGACATCAGGAGACAAGGGTGATGCACCTGAAAACCATAAAAGCAAGTTAGTCTTTTTATTTTGTTAAATACTAATCTGTCCCACATAGCATAGGAGATGCACTCTTGCCTGAAAGATATAATATATTCTTTAAAGTTGGGAAAGCTAAAAGGCTCCCTTGTGCTGATTTTTTTTTATAAATAGTTACCTTTAAATAATGCTTGCCTCTTTGCATTAAATGCAACATTAAACAATCTTTCTCTATGACCACCATATGACTAGTCATCTGAATTCATAACACTTCGATAACCACAAACCTAATTGAGCATCAATAAGCCATACAAATTAAAAAATACAATAAATTTATCATACCCATCATATCATATACTCTGTTACATAATCGTGGAACATAATAGGTCTCACTCAATTCCACCATCATCTCATCCAACAATTTCAAGTTGTTCTACAAGAATGAAAATACATTGCCCATTAAGTCAAAAAGAAACAAAAGTTTTGTCATGATGTGATTAAGTACAATAAGGAAATCATTATCATGAACTTAATTCAAACAGAAGATGAAATTTGAAAAAATCCAACTAAGCCACCAATATCATCTGGTTGGACCTAATTCGCTAAATAAAAGCACATTTTTAAAATAACAAAAAAAAAATAAAAGAATCAACCAAATTACTAGGCGTACTCTGTTACATAATCCTGAAACACTACAGAATATATAGTAGGTCTCAATTATTCCATGTCATCCAACAATTTCTAGTTATCCTACACGAATGAAAATACAGTAATCAAGTCATAAAGAAACAACAGTTTTGCCATGATGTGATTAAGTACAATAAAAAAAACATTATCATGAACACTACAGAATAAAAAGCACCGATTCATATAGCAAATAAATCAGTAATCAAATAGCAGAAATGATAATTTGATTAAGATTCAAGCTAACCTTTCATATGACCCCAAAAATCAAATTTCAATCTCTAAAATCCTGCAGCAAGAAAATTACAAACATAAGTCCAAATATTTTTGTAGCAAAGACAATCAAAAAACTGTTTCAAATATGCAAATGCATCCAAGTGTATTTTAAAATAATTGGAAAGGAAACATAACTTAATTAAACAGAAACATACAACTTTATGCACAACTCTTCGTTAGAACCACAACACACTTCTGAGTTAAAAATACAAACAAATACATTATCTTTACCTAAGTGAAACTCTAATAACCCAATAAGTTATTTAGTATTTTATTTTGGCCTGTGATTATTTACTTCTCTCTACATAATTTAATCCAGTAACATTTTTACCCTCAAAACAATTAACACCATGTGTGAAACATATCAACTACTCATGTCTTATTTGAAAATGTTTTCCTATTAAATTAATTTCATTCAGAGTTTTTGCAAACCTCGAATAAGTACCAAAATTGAAAAAAAAAATACAGCTAGATCAAAAATCTAATAGTACTCTAAAAAGATTGATAAATCATTCATATATATTGTTAGTTAATCATTGTTACAGAATCATTGACATTCGATAATGAAAAGTATCTATTAAGTAAAACAAAATTATCTATTAAGGTATTAAGATATGATCAGGCAACAAAAAATGTAATATATGATCACATTTCTTGTACAGATCAGCAGAGAGAATAAGACGAAATCCATATTTTCTTAACATAATTGAAAAGAAAAGGGTGATGGATTGGTTGTTACTTCCTTCAACTTCTCTTCAAGAACAACATTGTACACTTGTTCTACCACTTCCATAACAATAAAATCAGTAACTATGGTGTGGAATGTAGAGCAAAACATTAAGATGAAATCTAGAGTTGATAAAAAAACAACCATGAAACAACAAAAATGTACGTTGATTTAGGCAATTGTCTCTAAATTTGAAAATTTGAACAAACTAATATCAAAATTCTAACCTTCATGAGTGTTCTCCAAAATAAGTACCAAATATGAAAAAATCAGCTACACTCAGGGACCAAAAATCTTATATTACTCTAAAAGGATTAATAATCATTCTATATTATTACGGAATCATTGATATTAGATAACAAAAGTTATGTATTAAGTAGTAATAGTAAAACAAAACTACCTACTAAAGTAGTAAGATATGATCTGGTAACAAAGATTGCAATACCTGATAGCATTTCTTGTACAGATCAGAGATGAAATCCGTACTTTCTTGGCTAAAAAGAAACAAGTTACTGAATAGGAAAGCATTGTAACAGATAAATTTATACCTCAACATTTAATTGTCGAACATTTCATGCTCAAATTGAACTTATGGAGCCTGTAGGGTTGAAGTGTATAATTAGTTTCTTGTCTACAAGCTATGCATCTATTAGATGGACCTCTTCTTTGTAACCTTATATTCAAAAGACTGATTTCAATTATAAATTAAGCAATAACAATGCACTTTCTTACCTTGGCATCATATATGGTCATTTAGTTTTTTTTTTTTTTTTGACTGCTCCATTTATCCTACCAAATAACCACATATTAGTAATTGAAATACATAAATTAAGATTCGCTTACAATCTTCAGAAATTCATATAACAATCATTACATGATTTAACTTCATAAACAAACCAACAAAAAACAACAATGTGTTAAACCTAACACAATTAGTAAAACACAAATCAATGAAAGAGAAACAAGAAAGAGCATTATTAGGTGCTGGATTCTTTCATGATCACATACCCACAGAAAGAGATTTGACTAGAACATCATGATATTCATAAAAAGGCTGACAGAATCAAACTTGCAATTTTGTCTCTAAATCTAATTGCAACTTCCTTCACCATTGTATTTGTATCTTTCAAGTTTTACTTTAAAGATTAGTTTATTACATGTGGCTTCATGTATGAAGCCAAACCATGCATCCTTCTTCTTCATCAATTACACAAAATCTTAGAAATGTTAATTATAAAATTGCAATTTTGAATTTATGTCCCATTGACATCAGTCTAATGCATGCCAAAAGCAGAAGAGAAGAGAGTAAGGATTATTATATTTATACATAACATTCGTTTGCACTTCATCTTTGTAGTAGCCTTGGAACACACACAAATTACACCAACAGGGTATGATGGTTGATCATCGGACGTATATTTCATCTCAGGAACATCCACATCTGAAACAGGAACATCATTCATCAATATTGGTTTAAATGCAAGAAATACTAAACTAGCTTCATTTTTCCTATTATAGAATTGTGCTTGAAAAAATCTACCCAGTTATAGCAATGTCATAAAGTAAGTTAATCCCATCATTTCTTAGAGATAATACACAAGCATGACTGCATGAGTTTTAGGAACATAGGGGTATTTCTGAAAATACACAAACAGGGTCATAGGCTCATATCTTTTGTAATCAGTGGATAGAAGGCAGTAATTTGATAAAGCAAGTTCTCATAATCTCGTAACAGAAAGGCATAACCACCCAACACCCTTACTTGAGATTCAATGCAAAGCTAAATAAGAACATAAAAAGCAACAAGTGTTTTATAGTTTTAAGGGTAAAAACATACATGTTCACACTTTGATTCTCAGGGGATCTTCTTTTCCTTTTCTCCACCATAACATAAGCTCTTTATTTGGTTTCTAAAACCTTTTCTTGTTGCAGAGTAATGAATGGATTTTTTCAAACAAGTTGAAATTAAGAATAACAATCAGTCTCAGAGTAATGTAGGGAAGTGGTTCACAAATTACTTTTGAAATGAATGGAATTTGTCAAATGAATTGGTATTTGTCATGTGTATGATTGACAGGAAATGGAAAGGATTTCCATTCTATTCTTTTGTTGTTTTGTGTTTATTGTGTAAATCTATCAAAAGAATTGAAGTGCAATATGTTAAGTAAATGACTGAAACACCCTTTAGTGGTTTTTTTATAAAATAACAGAATTGCTATATACCAAAGAAGATTTTATTTATGATAGTAAACACTAACTATATACACATCAAACATACATACTCTAATTTCATAAACATTAAACAAAAAAATATGACACTAATGGTGAAACAATTAGATCGAAAAAGGATTAAAAATACTTTACAAAATGACCAAAAAAATGGATGCAAAAGACATAAAACATGAGAATAACTGGAATGCAGATGCAATGACACTACCTGTGCATTATTATTAGCCTCTTCTGTTAATGAAACCAGATAACATAACAGGGCTTGTCTCCAATGTCTTGAGCTGCACATACCATAACCTTTTTATTTTTCAAAAAAGAACCAAAATTAAAAAAATCAGCTACACTCATGGACAAAAATTTTAAAAAATACTTAAAAAAGATAGATAAATCATTTATATACTGTATTTAATTATTGTTACAAAATCATTGATACACAATGAAAATTATCAATTAAAATATTAATATATGATCAAGTAACAAAAATTGCCACCAGAAAAAAGAGATGAAATCCAAACCTTTTTAAGATGATTGGTTTGGTTGAAAGAAAATGTAACAATAAGATGCTTGTTCAAGCATATCACAGCTGAATGCAGAGGTTCCTGCAAAAAAAAGACTTTCTTTATTAACAATATTCTCATATATAATATTTTTAATCACAAAAGAGATTTGATTATTACCTCATCAGTTCTACAAAGGTAAAAAGCGACATCCTTTTTATTTTTCAAAGATATTATTAAACAATGAAAAGAGAGCACTTACAGTATTCTCATATATAATGATTTTATTCACCAAAGAGACTTGATTATCACCCCCATCAAATATATAAAAGTAAACATCAGCATCATTAAGAAGAAGAAGCAGGGTAAATGATTCATGTTAAAAAGATCCACAAACTTGTTGATACTTAGGATCCATGTCAGTTGAAGAAACAACAAAAAAAGCCTGCACATTCATTTGGCTATTAAACAAGTTACTTAATAGGAAAGGAAAACATTATAACATGTGACGAATGTTGTGAACATCTATAAACAGATTTGGTTGTGGAAGTGGAACATCTCATGTATTTTAATTTAATTGGAAAGGAAACATAACTTAATGAAATAGAAACACACAACTTTATATGAAACTTTTAGTTAGAACCAAAGTACACTTATATTTCTAATTGAGTTACAAACACAAATAAATTATCTTTTCCCTAATTGAATTTCTAATAACTCAATAAGTTTTCTAATATTTTAATTTGGTTTGTGATTATTTACTTCTCTCCACATAATTTAATCCAGCAACATTTTTACCCTCAAAACAAAGCAAAACAACTCTTTAGGTTAATTAAGACATTTCATCAAACACCTAAACTGCACAGATAAACAATACTTTTTTGGGTTTCAAAACTATTTAAATTTTACCGACATCACCACTTGCTTGAGCAAATCATCTTCGTTTGATGGATGCTTTGGTTTCGATTTGGCGACCTGATTCAAAAAACCATCGAATCAAAAGATAAATGGAGGAGAAAGAGAAAAAACCCAGAGAGGTCGTAGTGTTAATAAAGGCTGCAATTAAGTAAAATTATGTCATTAATATACCTTTTGTACAGTGTTTGATCCTTTTAGCGATGATGAAACATGCTTAGAAGAAAAAAATTAGTTTCATGACGTAAAAAGTTGCCATACACTTAGCCTAAAACACGTATTGAAAACATACAAGTAAACACAATACCTAGAAATCAGAGGAAAAAGATCTATACTCTTTTTCTTGATCGATGATGATGGTAAACCAAACTGACTGATGAATCCATTAATGAACGAAGAGCGACCTGAATAATCTTCTTAACCAATTGAAAATACCTAACAAAAACAAAATCAAAATCAATAATACACACACACAAAAAAAAATCAAGAGCTTTAACTAACAGACGAAGAGGGAAACACAGAGGATTGTTGAACGCCGGATAATGAAAGAAAGAGAAAAGGGTGGTGTCGCTAGAAGAAAAAGAGAAGAAGGTGGTGCCTCCAAATAAAAGCCTCTTCTTCTTCTTTTTCTTCTTCACTGAAACATGTCTCCGGTGGTGTTTGGAGAGTAGCGTGATGACTATGAGCGACTGAAGAAGGTATAAATTAGGCGCCAATACACCGACACAACCCTTTGGACTTCCTAATTCCAACGGGTCTTTTATAAATCATTTCCAAAATTAAAACCTTTCCAAAAGTTCCATGAGTAACAAAGAAAACCTTTCCACTTATCTTAAGGGGTAAATTACATCATTCGTCCCTGGTGCATATGCCAGAAAGCGTATTTAGTCCTTATTTTCGAAAATTAACTCGGACCGTCCCTCGTTTGTTTAAAACTTGCACATTTCATCCCTCTGGACATAAAATGGCATTTTTGCCCTTATTTACTTATTTTTGATTTATTTATTAATTATTAATTATTATGCCATTAAAATTATTATTTATTAAATATGTGGGCCATTTGTATTCAGCCATTAGAAAATTACTTCCGACTACCATCACCACTTCCGATCACCACCACCACTAACCTTCGGCGAGCGCCACCGCTACCTCTGTTACTCGAGAAAACACATGTAATCCATGTTCTAATCCAAAAAAATGCTACCCCAAAAATTCGTTCAAGACATCAAAGCTACTTAAAAAATCAAATCCATAAACCCATTCACGACATCAAATTCATAAATCAATACTTACATAAACGAATACTCATACATACATAGACAAAAACTACAAATCTGGTTTATATCTTCGTATGAATTTGAAGAAGAAACCCCCATATGAAAAAAAAATTCTGATGCACATTCGATTTCTTATGATTTGAAGCCTAATCAATAAGATATTAGTTCGATATCTACTGAACAGTCATATATGAGGTGTAATTGTGGGGAGAAAATGAAGGAGAAGGAGATGGGGGTTTGGTCGGAAAAACCCAAGGCACCAACAAGATCTAGGGTTTGACCGCCGCAAGTCGGGTCCCAGAAATCGTTGATATTCATGGTCGCCAGATGATTTGGTGGATCGATCAGGGGAAGTCAACAGTGGTCGCGATGTCTCCTTTAGTTAATGTCCGAGCTGCAAAGAGGATTGCTCTTATTCTTTTTCCGATGAGATAGTTGTAGATCTGAAAATAACGATGGTCGATTTCAAGAAATTGGGTAGTTGAGTCTGTTGGTGGTTGATTCCACATTTCCGACATGAATCGAGGAAGGTAAGTGAGGAGGTGGTTAGTGGCGATTGTCAAGCAGGTTCTGGCGGTGGTTGTATCTCTGGTCGCTGGATTTTGAGTTTAAGGTGAGGTGAGGGCGATATGAAGAGTGTGAATGGAGAATTAATGTATTTCTAGGTAAATCGGGGGTGGGGTGATAGGTTTAATTGTTTATAAATTATTAATAACTGTAAAAATAAAGGATTAAAATTTATTTTCTATTTTTCTTATATAAACAAAATAAAAGAGTAAGGGCAATATAGTCATTTTATGTTAAGCAAAGGATGAATTGTGCAGATTTAAACTAAGGAGGGATGAAACATGCAAGTTTAAACCAAACGAGGGACGGTCCGAGTTAATTTTTGAAAATAGGGACTAAACACGCTTTCTGACATATGCACGAGGGACGATTGGTGTAATTTACCCTATCTTAAGCTACGTAACCTCCTAACTTTTCACTTTTACCATTTTAACCTATAAATTTATCTTTTATTGCAAAATTGGTACCTTCCTCTTCCACTTTTTATTTTGACCTAGTTTTTTTTATAAGTTTTATTTCTAATTTGTCCAAATTTCTTTTAGAAACTTTTACAAATATTTTTTATAACTTTCTTTTTGTATATTTCTTAAAACTTAGTTTTTTTATTAATTTTGTTATAAGTATGAAATCATATTTATAAAATTAGTTATTTTATTAAAACAATTATTTATGTTGTATTGTATGTTTTTTTAAATTCTTTTATTATTAAAAATTAAAATTTTTAATTTATTTTCTGTACTTATAAAGGCTATTTTTTACAACTTTTTTTTTACTATCTTTGTTTTTTTATCAAATAGTTTTATAAAATTAGTTTTCTTTTAAGAATAATTTTTACAAAGATTTAGATTTTTCTTTTCATGCATTTATTTTAAGATTTTCCCTATATTTAAAAGGGGTATCTTAAATGTACCCTATGTGTGTGAGTGTAATGTATGTGTGTTGACCTTCACACACACACATGTTTCATCATGTGGGGACTTTTTAGCAACACCTATAACATGTAAAAGTTATGTTCTTTTTAACATATTCATTTTAAAAAAATAAAAAAAAAAATACACCTTAAAGAGTGCACTTTTATGCTATAACTAAATGTAACCCTAAACCCTAGAGAGTAAATTATGTCTTGTTTTTTGTACATGTTATATTCTCCGCTACATATATTCCGCTCCATGTATTTTCCTTTGTTTTACAATTTTTGACTAATTTCTTTTTCAAAATTGGTCCAAAGTTTTTTTTACAAATTTTCCCTAACTTTTTTCTTTCAATTAATAACATTTTTACAAAAGAATTTAGCATTTGAGAAAAGTTTGGACATGTTTGATATTAATGCTAGTTACACTTATTATTATACAAGCAACATATTAAATCATTTGTTTATTCTTTTTTTTTTGGTATAGCTGAATTTTATTAAACTAACAAGAAGTTATAACAAACAATTACATGATAGTATAAGAAGAATTATGAAGCCAAGTAGACCAAGTGAACTTAGCTTTGTTACATTTATTTGAAATCTAAAAGAACGTCTTATCAACAACATCATCAAAAAGCAATGCCTTTTAGGGATAACCGTTCCAAAAATGGTAGCATTTCTAAAATTCCAAATGCCTCAAATGTTGTCATAACAACTGCATCAAAAAGCTTATGTTGACATGCCCTCAATGTGATTGCATCAAAACAAGAGATAAGAGAGTGTACAAAAATCTGATAAGGAAGATGTAAACCCCACCAAATAGCAATGTGTCTCCATATATCCTGTTAATACATGAAAAGTGCCCCTTAGTCAATCCAACATTTTGAGCATTTCCGAAGTAGTCTAGACTTTAAGATGAATGTATTTCTAACGTGTTTAAATTTCCGAGAAGTTGTTACTTCGAAATCTGATCAATGTTGTAATGCTCTAAATTTTCAAATAAAATTTTCATTTTTAAAACCACGCAAAACACAGTTTCACATTTCTCTAACCCAAGTTTATAAGTTGTTCGAAACACAAGACAATATAAATGTTTGACAATATCCCAGAATCCTCAAAACATAATCTCTAGCTGGTGTGTACAATCATTTCGACGCCTTCCTGCGATCCTGAGATGTACCTGAAACACATTTCACACAACACTGTAAGCACAAAGCTTAGTGAGTTCCCCAAAATACCACGCACTAATAATTAGCCTCTCATGGCTATATCTCAATAAAGGACCCTCCGGTCATGTGTCTCAGTGAAGACCTCCGGTCTCACAGCTCAGGTCGGACCCTCCAGTTCGGTATCTCAGTGAAGACCCTTTGGTCTCACAAATCGGTTTGGACCCTCCGGTCCTAACTCAATAAGACACAGAAATAATATACAACATAAATCACAAAGACAAAAATGCATGATATCACATAACTCGGTATAAGCACATAAGACCCTCCGGCTAATAACTCAAATAAGACCCTTCGGTCACATAATATTACCACTCAGGTAAGTATAGTGAGAAGACTCACCTCGTAAGTAAGCAAATATGTCTCGTACTTAATGGTAGGTCTAGACTCCGCTTACATATTGTGACATCCCCAAAATCACGGCCAGAAAAGACCGGTTTGTTTATGCTTTGTTTAAAAATCAGAGTTACATTTTAAATGAAAGTGTTGCGGAATTTGTCCCAAAACAAAAATATGATAAAGATTTATCAAAAGCATTTCCATAGAAATGTATTTCATTAAAAGACTCGGGATGTCATGTTCGTACAGATCAAAAGCATAAACAGTACAATATAAGCCTTACTACATTATTTCATATCTACAGGCCTATATCCGTAATCCCTCGTCCAAAACATCACACCTATGCTCATGCGCCACTACCTGTAATACATAAAACTGAGTGGGTCAGGTGAGCACATAGGGTTTTCAACCCACAATAAATAAGTTTATTAATTTCATCGATCAACAATAACCCGATTACTCGTTCCCGTTATCCTCACTTTACGTCCCTAAACACCTATCATAAGGGACCTAGCCTAAGGATCATCATCGGGACGGACACTACTGCTAAGGGGATTCCTCAGCAATAAATGTCCTAAAGGAAACCATGTGGGGGATGGAGTACACCGGTGAACATATCGTTCACAAACACCTACAGGTTGCGAGCCTGCTAGTGTTCCACTGGACTGTCTAGAAGAGTCCGTGGTCGTCATCCATACTCCGCTAGATGACAGAATCAACAACATCAACATCGAGGCCTCTCATCATTTTATCACACATCACCTATTGCATCTACCCATGTTTTACCCCAACATTTTCGTAGATATAAAATACATATACAGTTTAAATCATTGAAAACATGTATAACAATGTTCATCTAGCATAGATAGCAAGTATTCAGATAATATGCACACATAGCACGTAATTTATATAAAATACTTCATATCTATGTGTAAGTTGAAAGTAACTATGCACTCACTTGTTAAGGTGATGATTCCAAAATCGGGCAGCGCTTGCTTCTAACGATTCTATTTTCCTTCGACGAAACCTAACATTATTATCGCTAAATTTTAGTCTAATATTTACCGTGACCAACTATTAGTCTTAGTATTATTATTATTATATAAGCGTTAAACAATATTTTCCAACCACTATGTACAGACAGGGGCAGACATAAAACACCGGAGGGCAGGACCATTTTGGCATATAGCACTTCTGAAATCCAACAACCCTATGCGGCCCTTTAAACCAGATTCCCCGTACCGCGAGTAGTTAAAAAAAATATTATAACGACACTTATATAAGTTATAATAATAGCTCAAATATTTATTATAAGTTCATAATAACAATACTAATTTTAAATATAAGCTATATTAAAATAAGGTAAGCATAACTTACTTACAAGGGGGTTTTAGCTAGGAGTCGGGCTCTGCAGGGGCAGAACTTCGTCACTGAATCTTTCTAAGAAAGATTCGTGCAGCGCTTCACCTTACTATACTAAGCTACAGAAAGAGAAGTCGAATCACGAGGGACCGAAATGCTCGGGGGATAAGGAGAGAAAGACTCTTGAATCAAGAGAATGGTGCAAGAAATATGAGAGCCCAAGGCTCTTATTTATACTAATTGAATTTTCAAAAACTACCCTCCATAATTACTTAATGACCTTTTAGTTATATAAACAACTAAACACCCCTCTATAATACTATTATAAATGGATTTAATGATATTTGTACTAAGCTAATGTCGAAAGAACTCAACATTAGTCTTATAATGACCGCATCGTCGATACCTTTCTAATGATATATACATATATATATATATATATATATATATATATATATATATATATATATATATATATATATATATATGTGTGTGTGTGTGTGTGTACGTATACATGATTTATACTTTATTTTAATACGTAAATATGCTATTATAATTTGTAACTCGTTCATACGAACTCCGTTTTTGACGTTCTTTATATCCACGCGTAGGTGAAGACGTACTCTTCAACTTTCGTTTAGACTCCGCCGGCTAATTTTGACTTTATTTTTAAAGTTATATTTTTAACAAGCCGGGACAGGATTGGTCTGTTTAAAATCTCATAACTTCTTCATACGAAGTCAGATTTGGGCGTTCTTTTTATCGATGTTCTTAGTTTAACATATTCTACGACTTTCGTTTAGATCACTAAGGCTAAATCTCGCTCTATCGTAAATTCACTATTCACGCTTCCCGGTATCGTGCCGGTTCTGTCGTGAAACTTCGACGGGTCATAACTTCTTCGTTATAACTCGGATTTCGGCGTTCCTTATATGCACGGAAACCTTGAGACATATTCTACAACTTTATGTAGAGATATCGGGATTATCTCACACTTTAATTTTGACGCTCATTTTTATTCTTTATTAATTATACATTTATAATTAAATAATAAACACATATAATTCACATAATACTCAAATATTTCATCTTTATTACTTCAAAAAGAGTTACAAGAGTTGACCTAGACTATTACATTGAAAAAAATGTTTAGCCCTGAAACCCGAGCGTTACACATATAGCATAATCATTTCTAATTAACAATTTATAATAACAACTCCAAAGATGTTCGACTGTTCCTTTACTAACTCTCGGAAAGGGTGAAAGAACATTTTACTCCTCCATGGTCTCCTAAGTCCATAACTTGACCAAACCCTAAAAGTCAACAAAAGTCAACCCTCAAGTCAACAGTCCATGTTGACTATTAGGTGCAATTTGTGCACCTTTTTGCACGCCTTTTAGTCCAATTTCATGCATCTATTTAAATTGTTCTTTCCTTTTTCTTGCATTTCATCATATTCATGTTAGTCTCTAGAATAACCTTATTTGCACACTTTCATGTCTTTTTCAGGTAAACCGGAGCTTGGAATGCACTTTGGGAGATACCGGGAAGCATTGGTAAAGATTTCGGGATGATCGGGCGAAGAACGAAAAAGTTGGAAAAAAATCAAGTTGGGAGTCGGAGTCAGAAGGGTACACGGGTCGTGTTGGATTTACACTGCAAAATCAACAAGGGCCGTGTTGACCAAAAATGAAAGATGTTGACCAAGCTGAACACGGGCCGTGCCCTTTTTGCCCTATGCTGAACACGGGCCGTGTTCGACCCAAGAAAACTAACTTTTGGCAGTTTTTCTATTTTTCATATTACGGAAAATTGGGTATTTTTTGGGAAACACAACATATCAGAGCACATTTGGAGAGGGGATTTCAAAGGCTTTTGCAAGGGTTTGATTAGCAATCATTTGGAAACATTATTTCTAGTATTTGTAAGTTGTAATTGCATACATTTCCATCTTTTAAACTTGTGATATTGTTCTAGCCATGTATGGCTAGAACCCTAGTTTCTCCAATTTCATGTTTTGACTTCTTGGTAGTGACTTCAATCATATGACATGATGTTTGTTCTTAATTTCTATCTAATGAATTTGATTTTGCTTCAATCGAATGTTTGATTCTAATTGTGATTCTTATTGGCCATTTGAATTAGGGTTAGGTCATTCAAGTTATCTCTTTTACAAAATCCGTAATTGTTTCGTGAAATTGAACAAGTAACAAGCATTAAATTGATCTCTATTGAATGAATTTGTGTAAATCTTATTCATACACTTTTACACTCCCGAGCTTATGAGGAGTATTGGGTGTTGTTGGGAACATTCACATAAAGCTTCATGCAATCTTATAATCTAATTCTAAGAGCTTGTTTATATTAGGTTAATAAGATTAGGGTTAATCAAAGAGCTTGTTTTGGTTAATTAATGTGGTGAATGGGAAGTGTTAGAGTTTATTAGCACTTTCATGTACCAACTTAGATAGAACTGAACGAATATTGTGTCATCTTTGAGTCACACTGCTAAGTTGTCATACATCAAGTTGGAGTCCTTACAAAATCTAAATTTAATTCACTCATTTAGCTGATTGCGTGTGTTTTTAATTTGTTTGTTTAGTCATTGCACTCTAACCCCCCCCCCCTTTTTTTTACTGTTGGTGACCATAGTACCTTGCACAAAGAGGTATAGACTAATTATCCTGTGTCTCTGTGGATCGACCCTACTTGCCTTGTACTACCTTTTAGTGCAATATAGTAGTGTTATCTTGGAGTATATCGTACCCCTTTATTTGTTGGGTCTGACATGCCTAACATTGACCCAACTCGTCGAGTGTATCTATGCGACTCGTCGAGTTCCTTCGTTCTCTGAAAAATCAGGAAAATCCAACTCAACTCGCCGAGTTGTCTCATCAATCTGTCGAGTTTGCACACCGTCCACGATAATAGGGGAAACCCTAACCAAATCGTCGAGTTCCTTCAGGTCAATGACTCATTCAGACGCCTTTTAGCGAGACTAAAGCCCCAAACTCTAGATCTAGCCTCCTAAGGTTGAAATACCACGTAAAGCTGCAAGCTTTACGTCCATGCATGTCATCTAGGGCTAAGTTTGCCAAAACAAAGCTCAACAAAGGGTTTAAGGCATGGAAGTTGGCCATAACTTGATAAAGCTTGAATCTTTAGGCCTAAGGGAACTAGTATTGTCCAGATCTGAAGTCTTAGCTTCAAGGTAAGCTCAAAGCCAATAAGGACCCAAGGGAAATGCTAAAAATGGCCATAACTCTCTAATGGAGAGATCTAACAATCAAGTGATCAAGTTAACGGCTTTTTACCTCCAAATGGACGCTAACACTGAAAGAATTTCGAATCCAAGGACTCCTTCTCGTTCCAAGCCTTTTGCTCCTCACGCTCCTTCAAAGAATGCACCAAAACACACACTCTTAGCCTCTCTCTCTCTCTCACACACATATGATAATAGCTCGATTAGGGTTTCTCTCAGGGTGTTAAGGTGATGAGGGAGGCGGGGTAAAGGACTTAAGGTCCTTTAAATAGGGTGCAAACCCTGAAAATTAGGGTTTTCACACTCAACTCCTACTCGTCGAGTTGGGTCCTCCAACTCGCCGAGTTGACTCTAAAAACCACACGACTATCTCAATCTCTACTCGACGAGTTGGGGCCTCCAACTCATCGAGTTTCCCTGCCAAAATGAATATAAAACAATTTAAATTTGTACCTGGGAGTCGGGATGTTACAAATGTATTCTGACATAAGTGAAAGTACCAGTTTGTTGTTTAATGGTAGTAACGTAGTGTTGTACATCCGACAAGATCAACAGAAACGGTTGTGTCAGGTTGTTGATCTTCAGTCCATGTACGCTTTCCAAATATTTTTCTTTTGCAACTCCTTTGCCTATAAAAAGAGTGTCAACCTTTGTAATAGAAATAACTTTAAGGAACAACTTCACTTCTATCAAATCAAAGAACTATGCAGTCAATCATTTCTCTCAAACATTCTTCTTGTTCTTATTTACTTTACATTGTTTATACTTTATATTAATTATCTTGAGCACTTTGTTGAGTTATGTATTTCAAGGCTTGACTGGTTTATCTAGATTTGAGTGGATCTTTTATTATAAGCAATCATTGACATTAGATTAATTCAAGGTTTGAGTTTTCAAACCTTGTCCATGAAAATATTTAAACCTACAATTGGTATCAAAGCGTAAGTGATTGTCCTTTGAATCCATAAGAACATATTATAGTTGGTTGAAGATCACCTTTCTATCACAATCATTGTGTGTTCAGGATAAACGTTCTTTATATACCACTTCAACTCTAATATTTAAACATCAATGGCTTCTTCTAATCAATCTCAACAAATATATTCAATGCAAATCGCAAATAGCATGGGTTGCCCATCGCATTTACCATTGCTAGGTGTCAAAGAGTATGATCACTGGAAAGTCAGAATGGAGATATTTTTGGTTGGCAAAGAAAAAGTTGAAGAGATATAGAGGTCGGTGAAAGAAGGTCCTCATGTTCCTGTTAGGAAAATGGTCATAGATGTTGTTGCTACTCTTATGGGCCAAGAAGAGCTCTGGCCAACACCTCTAACCGCAAAAGATGTCGAGAAACTCCTTGCATACCAAATTGCTTTTTCCAAAATGGTGTTTGGTGTTCCACCAACTCTCCTTAAGCACCTTAACTTGAGTAAATCCACCAAATATATTTGGGATACAATTCAAGACTTGTTTGAAGGATCAGAAAAATATGAAAGACAAGCGTCTGACGCCTGTAATAAACGAATTCGACACCTTCACTACCATACATGGTGAATCCGTTGCCTCTACATCAAATAGGTACATAATCATTGTGAATAACATGACTGCACATGGTGTTGTTTGCACTCTGCTTGAGTACAATCTGAAGTTTATCAATAGTCTCGGAAAAGGATGGGGAAATGTTAAATCTTGTCTTTAGAGTAATGGATCTCTGAAGAAACTAAAGCTCTACCAACTGTTTGATGAATTGCAAGGCCACAAATCTAATGTTGTTCAAACAATGAGAGAACTCTCTGGAGGTCCTCCCGCTCTAGTCGATTTGGTTAATCCACTTATTCAGAACCTATTCGTCTCGGATCCCTTCAGAGCTATTGTGACATCCTTAATTTCAAGACTATAAAATACTGATTTATTTATGCTTATATAAAATCAGAGTATCCTTTTTGAAAAATAATATTGTGGAATTTGTTCCCAAAAACATGATAATGATATTATCAAAACATTTCCAAAGAAATGTATTTATATTAAAAATGTTGGGATGTCATCATGAATACAATACATAAGCATAAATGGAAACAATACAGGTCTTACAAACATTTGTAAGGTCTATAATCTATAAATCTATCATCAATCATAACACTTGTGCTCTCGTGCCACTACCTGTGATACAAGAAACTGACTGGGTATGGCTTGATAGACTGGTGAACACATAGGATTTTTAATCCACAAAATTATATTATTTTAATTATATATTTTCATCAAAACATTCAGCTTGATTACCTATTCCTGTTATCCTCACTTTTTGTCCCTAAAACTGATGGGTTTTGGTCATAAGACATCCTATGTGCTTATACAAACCCTAATGCTTGGATCTAGGTTTCTCTATTGTACATGATTTGAATCCAAGACTATAAACCCTAATTCTAGCATATGGAAATCAATATTAACATATAATTAGGTTTAAGATAGTACCTTGATTGTTATGTAGCAATAACAATCCCAATTCCTCCTTGAATTGACTTTGGAAGGCTTAGAGTCACTAGTGTCACTCCTCTAATGGCTCACAAACACCATAAGCAAGAGGATGAAGAGGAGAGAGGTTAGAGGCTGCCCAAAACGTGTTCTAACCCTAGAAAAGAAGTTCCCCATGTTTTTGAGCCTTAAGGGTTCTATTTATAGTGAGGCTATTAGGGTTATCTAACAAGGAAACCCTAATTTTGGTTGCTTAAGCCCTAAGCAACCCATAGACTCCTTTAATCAAGCCCTTGGACGATTTCCTTATGGGCTTCCCATAAGAATTCGTCCACCTCTTGATTTAAGACAATCCATGGCCAAAATTGCAATTATCTTATAATTACAATTCCAGTCCCTTAAGTTTAATTAATCTCTTTTAGTCACAAAACTAATTACCAATTAATTATTGACTAATATTAATTAAACAATATGATTTCTCCTTTAATATATCATTCCCATAATATATTAATAAATCATATTTAATCCTTTCTCTCCATAATTCATCCTATCAAGTTGCTTTGGTGAAGGCAACCCAAAAGGACCATGCACCATCGGGTCAAGTACATACCAAAATAGTTATGGACTTAGACACTAATCCAACAGTCTCCCACTTGGATAAGTCTAATAACTATTCTGCGTATGACTTCAGATCTGATCTGCAATCGTAGCTTTGCAAAGCCGCTGTCAACTCTGATCCTATCAGATATGCGTGTCCTTAGATAAGGGATCATATATTCCTCCATTCTTGATATCGTATGAGATATGATTTCAAATCATTCTCTTTGTATTATATCTCGATTTTCGATTTATGACGACAGACTAATTGAACAAATCAAATTAGCCCTAGCCCGGCCGAGCATTTACGTGTGTCATCACTAAATCATCAAGGGGCCCAAAGATATCGCTTTTATCCTACTTTGGATAAAAGGAACAGATAAACTTTGATACAATGCTTGCTTGCACTCACTCACCGAATCACACACAACAATATGTTTTATAACACCAAGTTACTGGTGCGTTTACATATTATCAATGTGCAACCGATTTGCAAGATACAACTCACACATCTCGATTTCAAGAATATAAGATGTTATCGTCTCACCAATCACTCGTGATATAATTCGTGGAGTGATCTAAGTGAGCGTGGGTTTAATCCAATGCTCAAATTCTCATTCATAAGCACTCATGAACGTTGCAACAAACATTTGCTTATGTCTAATACCTTATAGACAATCCACACACCAATTCATGACAGTCTTCATTCATATCTATTTCCAACATATAAACGACTGCGGCCCATTTGAATAATTCGATTATTCTTAATAAACTCAATTATTCTGGAAGTCAAAACATGCAAATGTGAAACATAAGAATAATACTAATCCCATATAGCCTCAAACCTTTGAGTATAAATAAAACCCCTTTTATTTATCACCATATCGATTACTCATTATTTGTTGTTTCGGGTAATCAACTTCTTACTTGAATTATTACACATGTCCCATGCTCCTAGCATGCACACAATGTTTACCTATGGTTCTTACTTTGTGAAATAGACCGAATTGAGCACATTCCCAATCATTCTCATTTCACAACTCCAAATCCTTTTTCCATAAGTGAAAGAATATCAAATTCTTGCTACTTATAGATTATGCTAGATTCTAATATTTTATGCAATGATCCTTTCGTAATGTCACTGCACTAAAGTCACAAAGACTATTGCCAATGATATTACAAAGTCCTATATCGGAGATTGTTACAAGACAATTCCATAGATGTGATGTCTCTCACTCAAAGTACTTTCTTTGAACATCCTTTTGCATAGAAGTTTCTAATCTAGTCATAGATTTCTCAATATTCAATTCCCAATATGGACACACTTCCATATGTTCCATATGACAACTCATTCTTAATAGAATCTTTTCTATTCATGATGAAGTTTATATGGTCCATCCAATATGGAAACATTTCCATATGACAACTCATTCTTAATAGAATCTTTTCTATTCATAATAATGTCGATATGGTCCATACCATGCTTCTAACTACTCACAAGCGACCAATCCTCGTCAAACTTTGGATTGTCCTTTGATAGTTGTTTAATTGTTGTAGTCAAAACCAATTCTAGTCCCTTTTCCCTCTAAATGCGCTAGACATTTGGAAAATTTTAGAATGGTCAAATATTAAATCATTTGCAATCGATCCTATACCCGAAGCGTATGGGACATGACGCACAATGTTTTATTTGCTATGTTCTCAAAATTCGAATTGTGAAGAGGAATGCCGTAATCATAATCGAAATTTTAAGAACACACTATGTACCCGTGACTAAATTTATTAACATTTCTCAACCTAATCCTTTAGATTTGAAATGAAGCATAATATTCTCTCCCTTAATTATAGCAAAACAACTTTATAAACCTTACGACTTTGCAAGATATAACTCTTGTTTCTATAATTAATATTGCCAACTTGCAATATGTGCCTTAATAATCATACAATCATAACTTTTATGCTCCCACTATCATGATGATTATTATAAACATAACACTTATGCTCCCACTAGCTTCGACATGTATTCATAAACATCTTAACTTTCAGAAAAACAATACCTATTGAATTTCTTAAGTCCATGTTTCTAATACTTAATGCTTTGATAATCTTTTATCAAGTCTTCTTGAACTTATACACCTTTGCCTTAGATAGTTCATATATGTGTCTAAACAATTAAGACTAATTGCCAAACCTCACAATTCAAATTATGGAAAGGGATATCATAACCATAATCGAATTCGAGAATGCAATTTTACAATCACTATCTTCTTAAATCTTTCTTAGTGAAAGCATTTCCTCACAATCATTTTCATGAAGGAAGAAATCTTATGACACTTAGATTTGAGTGGTGTATGTGTTCCTATCCATGTGAATTTGTTGAAACTAAGGTTTACGACAAATTCAAACTCATATGGACCAATCTTTCTTAATCTTGATTTCTTGCCTTATGGTAGCACAGCTGCCCACCATGTCTTCCAAGCAGTTAAGCAACTCACCTTTTCCTATCAATGTACCTTTCATTGATTAAGGTGCTTTGCCTTTTATGCGTTCAAAATGAGAACTCATATAACTCACATGCATAATTAACTCAATTGGAACAACACAGAAACAAAATAATATCAACACGATAGGTTGTAAACCTCAACTCGTGTGCTAGTGATGATCGATAAGGTTTATTTGATTTGTTCTTGAAACCTTTCAAGACCATTAAGACTCCCACTTACTCCTTGTCATATAAGATTCTCTTGTCAATAAACATTTCTTGACAAACAAATATTCAAGAGTTAGTGTAGTTTTTATCAAACTCTTCATAAATTGGTCCTAGTTGGTCTTTGTCTTATCCAAGACATCACAACTTTCCACATTTGATGAATGTTATAAACCTTTTAATACTTGTCACTCATTGTCACAATCTTAACTCTAAGACTTGTTTTGGAACGAAGTATGATTGACTTCTTGATTTAACCATTTATTCAATTCTTGATTCCTCTTCTTAGACATACAATTGTACTAAGACTCATTTAGAGGATCAATTGAGATATGGCTCTTAATCATTAAGACCTATCATAAAGTATAAAAGGTACTCTCCCTTCTTCTTAGAATGGAGAAACTTTTATCTTTCTGCCTACTTGATTCTTCTTATTCGTTCTGCTATTGATCTAAACCCTTTAATCAATTCAGAATTACACTTAATCTTATAAGTATAATCATATTTACTAAACCTTTAGTAAATCATGACGAATATTTTTGTTACTCTTATGGTGGAGTTGATCAACACGCAACTTTGTGTATTCGATCTCCAAGTCCTTCACTTGACACTTTGTCAATGAATTAGTCTAATTTCCAAATATGAAATTTCTCATTCATCGTGCAACCAAGTTGCATGATTCCAAATTTCTGTCCAATTGAAACTTGGGCGATGAGAAACCCTCCCTATTTGGAAAATTCTCGACTTTTCCATAAACACCGTAAATAAGAATCATATCCATTTGTTGTAGAAATATGCAAACACCAATTTTCATAACAATTTCATTGCAAGGAAATAAACAAATAAATAAATAAGTCAAACGAAAATTTATTTTATTTATAAAAGCAGCGGAAAACATTTGTCCTTACAATGCAAAATCCATTGAAAACTATGTATTTCAAAAGAAAATTTCTAACAACTCTATCATAACTATCTAAGCTCAAAATCTAATCTTCAAGTCCACGCGAGCAAGATCCATTCCTTGTGATTAGATTCATCTTGCTCTTTCACCAAGCTTCCTTTCTTTTCACCGATCCTGTAAAACATTCAAATACAGTCTTATTACATTATGTATTAAGAATTAATGAATATGAACTTAATGGAGTTAGTGGATTTTACCTGAAGCGCAACCATACTCTTTTACTCTCCCATCTTCTGGACTCTTCAGGCTCTTTGGGCAGACTTGTATCCAACGCCCTTTTTTTTTGGCAGCAAACGCAGGTCGGTTCTCCTAGAACGTCCTTGGAAGCATGGTCGGTTGACTTTCCCAACAAATACGCTCCATTGCTTCGCCAAATCATTTCTAATTCAGCAGCAATGAGCATGTAAGTTAGGTCAATGAGGTTGTCGTCATGATCCATCATATAATACTTTCTTTTAAACTCATTATATGATTCAGGAAGTGACTGCAAAACCCAATTCACAGCCAACTCATCTGGGAATGACACACCCAACATTATCAACCTATCAATGTGTGATTTCATTCCTAGAACGTGGGCACACACGGGTTTACCATCTTCATGTTTCATTTCCAATAGGGCTTTAGTGATATTGAACCTTTCAATTCTTCGATCTTGTGGGTTAGGGAGAACAATAGGAGGAGGAGGAGGAGGAAGTGAAGCATGATTTCTTGTTCCTCGATTGAATCGTGGAATACCATCTTCATGTGGAAAGCTTGTTCCATGGGATTTGCGAAAACCATAGTTGTCGAACTTTGACATCTACAAAACGGGAGAAAAACAAATTCAAGTTAGTTGATAGATTGAGGCTAGGACCCAACACAATATTCTACAACTCGGGAGAGGGATGTCGTAACCCTAATTGCAGAATATTTGAAGGTAAGTGAATGACGATTCACTAATTTCCACCACGAAAAACGAAAAAGAAATTTAAGTTTTAAATCTATGAAAACTCCTAGATCCTTTGAGATTCATTGAACTTTCAATGGCATGTCTAAATCTCGATATGCCCCTCTTGTTTGTGACTGGGATGCCGAGGATCACAAAGCGGGTGTGAATAACCATGCAAACTTACATGGTGCCCTCACATGTTACAGTCACCTATTCGATGTGCCGGTAAACCACACACGCTCCACCGAACTATGACAAACATTGAGTCACCCTTTGCTACCTTTGCTTAGAACCATTTAGTGTGCCGGTAAACCACACACGCTCCACTAACGTCTTCGCAAGGGCACAAAGTGTAATTTCATGGAATTGCATCAATTCACTTTTGCCTAAGTAACTAAGATTGGGAATTTTATAAAAACATTATACTTATAATGGAAGGTTTCGTCCTATCCTACCCGTTCGGCTAACGACCCTCCACTAGTCAAGAGTGCGGTGGGTAAGAGTGGATACCCATTCAATCGCCATTTATAGGCAATTTCCTTAAACACCCCTCATACACCAGCTTCGTGAATGAGGCCTACTAACGGTAAGACTGGCTTTTACTCATACATATATATAATGTTAGACTTTTAATGTTATATATAGTATAGGGTGTATTTTATACTTTTAAAATATTAGGTGGTCAAATTTAATAATTATACCTTTAATTCAATTAAATTGTAAACCAAAACTTTTATGGATTTATTAAACCTCTTTTAATTATACACCTTAATTAATTAATAAAACCATAAGGGTGTGATTTGAACTTTTTCAAAACTATACTAGAGTTTTAGAATTTAACATTCCTAATTAAACTTTTAATCAACTTTTAAATTCCAAAACTTGAGGGCAAGTTTTGAAACATTTCAAACATTAAGGTTTAGAATTTAAATATACATCAAAATTAAACCATTTAATCAAAATTTAAATTCCAAAACTTGAGGGCAAGTTTAAACCTTTTTCAAAACATTAGGGTTTTAACTATTTAAATTTCAAAACAACAAAACTTTTGGGTTCAAATTTAAACTATAAAACCTAAGGGGAAAATATGAAACTTTTCATAACAACAAGGATCAAATAACAAATAATCTAAATTAACATTTAATCACATAATTATCCATATTTGATTTGTTTAATGATTTCTTGCAAAACAATTTATCAATTTAGTCAAAATAATTAATCAATTATCACATAAGGAAACAATTATCTTATTAATTGATAAATATCTCAAATTAGATCAAAATTATAGTCAAATATATCATATAATCGGATTAATATTGATCTAACATGATAAGGTAACTATCCCAATGCAAAAACAGCAAGAAATCCCGAGATAACCTCCATCTGACGAGTTGACTCGTCGAGTCAAGCCTGGACTCGTCGAGTCAGCTTGGACTCGGCGAGTTCAGCTATGGACTCGGCGAGTCCAGCCTCCAGAAACCCAATAAACGAATTTTCCAGATATGCAATGCATCAATACAATTGAAACCAAGCTAGTCTCTGATACCACTGATGGGTTTTGGTCATAAGATATCCTATGTGCTCATACAAACCCTAATGCTTGGATCTAGGTTTCTCTATTGTACATGCTTTGAATCCAAGACTATAAACCCTAATTCTAGCATATGGAAATCAATATTAACATATAATTAGGTTTAAGATAGTACCTTGACTGTTATGTAGCAATAACAATCCTAATTCCTCCTTGAATTGACTTTGGAAGGCTTAGAGTCACTAGTGTCACTCCTCTAATGGCTCACAAACACCATAAGCAAGAGGATGAAGAGGAGAGAGGTTAGAGGCTGCCCAAAACGTGTTCTAACCCTAGAAAAGAAGTTCCCCACGTTTTTGAGCCTTAAGGGTTCTATTTATAGTGAGGCTATTAGGGTTATCTAACAAGGAAACCCTAATTTTGGTTGCTTAAGCCCTAAGCAACCCATAGACTCCTTTAATCAAGCCCTTGGACGATTTCCTTATGGGCTTCCCATAAGAATTCGTCCACCTCTTGATTTAAGACAATCCATGGCCAAAATTGCAATTATCTTATAATTACAATTCCAGTCCCTTAAGTTTAATTAATCTCTTTTAGTCACAAAACTAATTACCAATTAATTATTGACTAATATTAATTAAACAATATGATTTCTCCTTTAATATATCATTCCCATAATATATTAATAAATCATATTTAATCCTTTCTCTCCATAATTCATCCTATCAAGTTGCTTTGGTGAAGGCAACCCAAAAGGACCATGCACCATCGGGTCAAGTACATACCAAAATAGTTATGGACTTAGACACTAATCCAACAAAAACATCTAATTTTGGGTACCTATTCTAAGGATTATCTTCGGGATAGACAATAATGTTGTGGGGGATTCCTTAGCACTATATGTCAATAAGGCGACCATGGGGGGTGGAGTACACCTGGTGAACACTAAGTTCAAAAACACATACAGGTTGCAAGCCTACTAGCGTTCCACTGGACTGTCTAGAATAGACGGTGGTCATCATCTATACTCCATTAAACGCCTAGATCATCTTTAAAGTCAAGGCCTCTCATCATCTATTTCATCTTTCATCTCTCATCATCTATATCTTCTTTTATCTACCCATCTCTAACCAATATATTTATAGGTATAAAATACATATACAATTTAAATCATGTAAAACATGTATAAATTGTTCATCTGGCATGGATATAGATAATAGGCACATATAGCATGCAATTATCTTAAATACTTTATATCTATGTGTAAGATGAAAGTAACTATGCATTCACTTGTTTAAAGTGGATGACTAGAAAGTTGAACATCGCTTCACTTCAGCACTTGGCTTTTCCTTTGATATGACTTTGGGGTCTAATTATCTCTAAGTCTTAGTTTATTATCTCTCATGACTAATTAAAAGTCTATATTTCTCAATAATCCTAATGTCTACTAATCTATACCTAATAAGAGACAACCAGGTAGGATCATATTGGAGGTAGGGTTTATTTGGTATACAAAGTATACTGTTTGGAAGTCCCACTTTAAACACCTCATTAAATCCAACCTTGACATTATCCTCGTAAGTAGATCGATCAGTAATATGAAGTTGAAACACTAAGGATGAGCTATAGAACCGGAAAACCGAACCGGAACTAGATTCAGACTAAAACCGAAACCAGTATAACCGGAAATTTCTTAGACGACCCGGTTCTCGGTTCTAAAAATTGGCCTTGTCCGGGTTCCGAGTATTCTGGGTATGGGTCCAATGGGTTTGAGAACCGCATTCAATAAAAAACAAAACCGGATTAAATGCACCAGACCCGGTTTATTAGGCCCTGAACCGGAATTTGAACGGGTAATAAAAAAAAAAGACGTTGTCGTATTGGGGATTTTGATCATTAATCTAGGTTGGGTTTGACATTGAACAAATGAAGGGTTACTGTGATCAACATCGACTATTAGGTCTAATCAATATCGTTTTTCTTGTGTGATTAGTCAGTATCGTTTTTCATGTGTGATCGACGACAAGAGCAAGACTTCTAGAGGGACGTCAAGTAAAGCATTAGCATCTTATTCTTCTCTCTGTGATAGAAATTAAATAAGCATGCAAAGAATTGTAAGCAAAACCTAGACAATTTGAAAAACCAACAAACATTACAATTTAAAAAAGAACCAACCAGGGAGGGTAGTGTTAGCACTTGGAAACATGACGACAAACGAATTAAAAAGGTTATGTTTAATTTGTTTGTAGTTGGTAGTCTACCTTTTAAGTTTGTAGAAAATGAGGCCTCTATTGAATACACAAACACACTAAATGGGAAGGTGGTTATACCTAGTCGAACAACAATTTCAAAAAGTGTATCACTTTATTATCTAGAAGAAAGGAATAAGTTGGTAACATTATTATGTAATCTCCTTAACACGGTTCATTTGACCACCGATTTTTGGACAAGTACAAGTAAAAGGGTGCATTATATTGTCATTACCACACACTTTATTGATGATAATTGGGAGATGCACAAACGGATAATCAACTCTAAAGAATTAGATAGTCAACAGGGGGAAGATATCGGACAAGAAGTCTTGAAATGTATTCAAGGGTGGGGTATTAAGAATTTCATGACTTGCACGGTTGATAATGCAAGTTCTAATGACAAAATAATAGAGTTTCTAAAAAACAAATTACCAAACTTGTACAATGAAGGAAAACACTTTCACATGAGGTGTATGGCACACATTATCAATCTAATTGTGAGAGATGGGATAAATAAAAATGATGAGAGTGTTAAATGTTTGCAGGATGCTGTAAGATATATTAGAAAGTCCACACAACGGATTGCTCTATTTAAAAAGTGCATGAAAGGCGTCGGGTGGAATCAACCAAATTTTTGTGCAACGATTGTCCCACTCGTTGGAACTCAACCTACGACTTATTGAAGATCACAATGGATTTAGAAAAAGCTTTCTACGAGTATGAAATGGAATGTAATTTTTTTTATTTTCTGCATTGTCGCTGATTTTTTAGCCCTATTTAAACTGTCATATCTGCTTCATTAGGAGTCCGTTTGGGCTGATTTTTTTTAAATTGTAGTTCACTGGTTGGCAATAGTAATAGACTCTTGAAACACCTCATTTGCATATGTATTGAGTCACTTACAACCCTCCAAAAATGATATATCAAATCTATTTTGAATCTGTCACAACATTATTGTTGAATTTTTAGTTATCTTGAAACTGTCTTATCTACTTCGTCATGAGTCCGTTCGGGCTGATATTATTTTTTTTTAAATTATAGTTCATTGGTTGGTAATAGTTATAGACTTACAGCTGTCCAAAAATGATATATCAAATCCGTTTTGAATATGTCACAACATTATTGCTGAATTTTTAATTACCCTTAAACTCTCAAATCTACTAAGTTATGAGTCTGTTCGGGCTGATTTTTTTAAATTGTAGTTCACTGTTTGGCAATAGCTATAGACTCCGAAAACACCTTATTTGCATATGTTCGGAGTCATTTATAGCCCACCAAAAATGATACATTAAAGCTTTTTTTATAACATTTTTTGATAGATCGTTCCTTTGCACGAGATGTGGCTACCAGCGAGTGAAGATTTTGTAACTTGTCGAGCAATGGTCTCATTTCTTGAGAAGTTCAAGGTCAAAACAGAATTGGTGTCAACGACTTCAAACCATTGGCAAATCGGTTTTTTAGAGAAGTATGTGTCATTTGCAGGCATATACGGGTTTGGTCGTAAAACAAACGATTTTCTTCAATTGGGAATGATATGATAGATAAATATGAGAAGTATTGGGGAGATTTTGAAATTTTGAATGACTACATGTACTTTGCGACTATCTTGGATCCGCGAATGAAGACAAAATTTCTTAGACATGCTTTTCAAACATTGATCAAGTACAAGATGCCGGAAAATAAATCCCTTTCCGAATTAGATATTACTGCAAAGGCTATGTCTTTAACAAGGATATTGAAACAAGATTTGAGAACTTTTTTAATGGTTACAATACCAACTCTAATGTATCATATGAAACAGGTGGTAGTCAAGATGCCAAGCATATTGATGATGATGACGACTTTGTGGGTGACTAATTTGTTCAATCGGCGAATTCATTGGATTCAAAGTAAACCGAATTAACACGATACTTGAACGAAGGATGTCACACCCCAAAACCGGAACGGCGGAAACGTTCTGGGGTGGATGACGTCATGTCAAGTATCACAACACATGCATTATAGTAATCAAAGTACAACAAAACATTGCATTAATAGTAATAATTTTACATGGTTACTTTACAATACATCAAAGTAATACAAACAAATATAATAAGTACAGCAAGGTACTAAGCCGTCTTCATCAACAGCTCCGGGGGTATACCTGTCTAATGCTAACCTGAGAATACAAGTTATTTGAAAAGCGAGTATCAGCATTTTTATAAATGCTGGTGAGTTCATAAGCATTTAGTGTCATTTAGTCAAATAACTTTATAAAGTAGTAGTTTAAGTGTTTACAGTGCATTAGAGTTCTTTCCAGAAAATCCTATATTTTCTTTAATTAAAGCAGCCTTCTACCAAGACTGGTCAGTGTTATGTGGAAAAAGTAGTTTCCCTTAATTACTATCATTATCAAAATACTGAATTTGATTATTAAAGAAACAAGAGACAACAGGGAAATAACATATGCCTCAGCAGTGAGGACTGCTGACTAAGGCAAAGGAATCATAGACTCCAGGAGAGTATCGAACGAACGACACGCCTGGTTCAGTCTAACAAATAGAGACACAGACCCCAGAAGGTACCAAATGAAAGGTACAACTGGTAAGGTCCAAAACAGTGAATACAGACCGCAGACAATATCAAATGAAAGATACATCTAGCAAGGTCTAGAACAGTGAATACAGTGGATACTGTGAATACAGTGAATACAGACCCCAGACAGCCTCAAATGAGAGATACGTCTTGTAAGATCAATACAGAGGAGACAGACCCCAGACAGTATCAAATGAAAGATACGTCTTGTAAGGTCAAAACAATGTGACTCTGAAAATGAATTACCAGCATACAGTGTAAATTGCTGGCGAAATACCGTTACCTTAAGGCCAAATAATTATAAGGTAACCCGGGATACTCGTAACCATACTGACTAGAGTACCAGACGCCCTACAAGCGTCTAAGATATGACATTTGTCACCCGTTGGCTTGGTAGGCCGGGACTGTAGCTAGCAGTTTGGGTGCGGGGTTGTCAATCCCGTATAGATCTATACACACAATGTCCGCTCTCCCTACAGGAGATTCTGGTTACCAACTAGACGATGGAGAAGGCCGTGTCCTGAAGATGCATCCCAAATAGTGGGTAGAGACTTCCAAATAGTGGGTAGTGTGTAAGTGCTGAACTAGAGGTAGAGACTTCCTAATAGTGGGTTTCTAATGTAAGTGTAGACTAGAGGTAGAAACTCTTAACTGAACTGACTAGAGAATTCCTATATGTCCATACTCATATACATAATATATAACTAATGAATCAAACGACCTTCGGACGGCCATCCGATCCCACCAGACTACATCTCAACGAAGAAAAGGAAATAGGGCGGACGAGCCTTCCTAAGTCTTTCAATCATTACTTATATGTATATATAAGCACAGACATACATCTAACTACGACTGAGTGTGTATTAAGTAGAAGTGATTTTTGTGAAGTAGGAGTGTCTAACAAGTGAAGTAGGAGCGGTCGCAAGTGAAGTAGAAGTGTCGAACAAGTGAAGTAGGAGCGGGTGCAAGTGAAGTAGGAGTGTCGAATAAGTATAAGCGTATCACGAAGTAGAGACGACCATAAGTGAAGTAAGAGCGTCTGTCAGGTATAAGCGACTACAAGTATAAGTGAAATAGAGACAATAACCGGTATAAATGTATCGAGAAATGAAAGCGTTATCAAGTAGGAGTTTAAAATACATGAAAGCAGAGCAGTAGTAACTAACAAGTAAAAATATACATTGTGAAAGAGAACTTTGACGAAAACCTTGGAAAACCTTTATATTTAGAAAAATCGCATTTTGTATTCTTTGGTAAAATCAGTGTGAAAACCTTTAGAAATCCTTTTTATAAACCAGTTTTAAATGATTTTGAATAAAAACAGTATAAGTAAGAGTTTGAAACAGTTTGAAAACCATTATAGTGTCCTACTCATAAAAACAGTGTAAAGTGTGGTAAAACCTTGTGCATGTGGGTTATCAATCACATGTGATTGATATGATAACTGGCATGTTTAACTTGTATTCCCCCTTATAAAACATGTAAAAACATTTAAAAGGTTCATTCAGGGGTATGAACTCACCTGGTGCAAGTAGGTCCGACGAAGGTGCCGTTTGGGCGTTCGGTGTCACGCAAGGACTCGAACACACACAATGACCTATTTAACATATGATAACATATTTTCACATACAATTAGTATATTTAATACTAATTAAACAAATATACACACTCAAAGGAGCGGAAAACACTTTGGATAAGTGTTTGGGTGTCCCGAGTAGCGTCTAAAGGTGTGTGTGGCTTAGGAATGGAGTTTACTCTCCAAGAGTAAACTCCCAAAGCTTAGTTTATGGCCCAGGGACATCTCACCATGAGTTTACGGCCGTAAACTCATGGTGAGGGGATCTAGTGTGTTTAAGGATTCTAGCTTGTTCATGGGATTTTTCTAAGTACATTTCCAAAAAGGCATGAGTGGGTTTAAGGCTCCTAAGGGCTTCTTTAGGGAGTTTATGGCCTAGGGACAACTCCTAAGGGAGTTTACGACCGTAAACTCTCATCCTTTGAGTTAAGTGAAGTTTGAAGCCCCTAATACCTTCCTAGCATTTTATAGAATTAGTCCAAGGCCATTTGGGGGGCAAAAACCACATTTTTGGCACATTTAGGGGTGTTTACGGCCTTGGTACATACCTGGGCCGTAAACTCCTTTTTCCCTTTCATTTCATTGTGTTTAAATGGTTTAAACCCGAAATGTTAAGCCCCTAATTTATGTATTAAGCCCTAGGGTGGTTTGGGAGTGTTTTTGGGGCCTTTTAACAAGATTTAGAGGTGTTTACGGCCTAAGCATGTGCTTGGGCCGTAAACTCTCTTTTATGCCCAAATGTGATTGTTTAAAATGTGCAAACACTCCTAGGCTAAATCCCTAATTTATTTCCAAGCCTTTAGGGACATTTTGGGGTCTTTTTGGCCTCTTTTAAGGTGTTTACGGCCTAAGGAGGAGCTTAGGCCGCAAACTCCTTTACAACAGCTTCTAGGTTCGATTTCTAAGCTATAAACATGAATCAATATGTTTAGAATAGGCTAGGGTAAGCGGACTTACAATTTGGAAGCGTTTGGTTACGGATTCGAGGCGAAAACGAGTTTAGAGAGAGAGTATAGAGAGAGAGAGAGAGAGGGTGGAAAAGCTCCAAATGGAGTTTACTCCCCTTTATATATGGGTGGGAGTTGGAGCTCAATGGAATTCTACCCGATACTGCCGTCAGACGGGGCTTTTGGTCGCACCCGATTTAGTGGTCGTGAAAATAAAACTAACTTTTTCCTTTAATCACGACTTAACGGAATATTAAACATAAACATTTGAAATGTTTATTTAATTGACGACCTCTAATTAACGGAACTTTTATAGCTGGAATATTCCGTTAACGGTAACGGGGAAATGTAACGGGGCAACTTGGGTTGTCACAAAGGAAAAACCATAGATGTTAAAGACTTTGATATACTGGTTTGGTGAAAAATAACGCATCTTGTTACCCAATTCTCTCATAGGTGGCAAAAGGTATAATTTTAATTACTTATATTTTTTTATTATAATGTAGTATAATTTAACATTAGATGTTTATGTTATTAGATCTTTTGGGCATTCAAATATCTACCGTGGCATTCGAATCCGCTTTTAGTACAAGCGGTCGCATAACTGATAGTTACCGAGCAAACTTGTCCACACCTATAATAGAAGCTTTGGCTTACACCCAAGATTGGGTAAGGAAATCAAAAAATCCGATTGTTGAAAATATCGAAGACATATTTAAAGATGATGGCATAGCTAAAGGCAACAAACAAATTCATTTTATTATCTAATAACAAAACATTGGTTATATGCTCACTTTCACATTAATTTTTTTTCTGGTATGTATTAGAGTTGGAAGACACCATACGCACCCAAAACGGAAATGGAAAAAGGCCGATAGATATTAACGAGTAGTTATATTATTTATATTTTTTTTTGTTGATAAATGATTATTGGTTTGTAAGTGTTTGGGTTGGTTGATTAATGTTTTTGAACTTGAATCAAAACTTGGAACTTGAATCAAATGGTGGTGAAGTGATGGCGTTATTGTTTGGAATATTTGATTTTATGTGGATAAGAAGATGCATTTGTTTGGTTAATGAAGATTTATACTAAATTGATTGCTTTCATTTTATATGTTAGTATTCTCTATCAACGATGTAACATCCCAATTTTCAAGACCAAAAATTTCATTTTGATATAACGATTTAGAAAAAACATTTATAAGGAACATCATCGAGTCACATCATTTCATAAAAACCATAGTCACATGTCTCAAAACCATATCATAAAATAGTAAGAATGTCAGAGTACAATCCCAAGAATCTCATAATGTGGAAATCATGTGTGTGATGCGCTGCTACCGTGCCGACTCCTTCCCCTTCGATGAAGAGGTACCTGAAAACAAAACGGAAAACTATAAGCACAAAGTGTTGGATTAGTGTCTAAGTCCATAACTATTTTGGTATGTACTTGACCTGATGGTGCATGGTCCTTTTGGGTTGCCTTCACCAAAGCAACTTAATAGGATGAATTATGGAGAGAAAGGATTAAATATGATTTATTAATATATTATGGGAATAATATATTAAATGAGAAATCATATTGTTTAATTAATATTAGTCAATAATTATTTGGTAATTAGTTTTGTGACTAAAAGAGATTAATTAAACTTAAGGGACTAGAATTGTAATTATAAGATAATTGCAATTTGGGCCATGGATTGCCTTGTATTAAGGAATGGACGAATTCTATGGGGAACCCCATAAGAAATCGTCCAAGGCCTTAAGGAAAGGGATCCATGGGTTGCTTAGGGCTTAAGCATCCAAATTAGGGTTTCCTTGTTAGATAACCCTAATAGCCTCACTATATATAGACCCCTTAAGGACCAAAAACGTGGATAAGCAACCTTCTAGGGTTTCACACATTTTTGGGCAGCCTCCTTCCTCTCTCCTCTTCATCCTCTTGCTTATGGTGTTTGTGAACCATTAGAGGAGTGACATTTGTGACTCTAGGCTTTCTAAAGTCAATACAAGGAGATTTGGGATTGTTATTACTACATAACAATCAAGGTAACATCTTAAACCTATTCTTATGTTAATATGATTACTTGTATGCTAGAATTAGGGTTTATAGTCTTGGATAACTTGCATGTACAATAGAGAAACCTAGATCCAATCATTAGGGTTTGTATGAGCACATAGGATGTTCTTAGGACTAAAACCCATCAGTGGTATCATAGCCTAGTCTGGTTTCTATTGTATTGATGCATTATATGTTTGAAAAATTCGATTTTTGGTATTCTGGAGGCTGGACTTGCCGAGTCCATAACTGAACTCGCCGAGTTCATGCTAACTCGACGAGTCCATGCTTGACTCGACGAGTCAACTCATCAGATGGAGCAAACTTCGCGATTTCTTGCTGTTTTTGCTTAAGGATAGTTGCCTTATCATATTAGATCAATATAAATCCGATTTTATGATATATTTGACTATATTCTTGATCTAATTGAAGATATTTATCAATTAATAAAATATTTGTTTCCTTATGTGATAATTGATTAATTATTTTGATTAAATTGGTAAATTGTTTTGCAAGAAATCATTAAATAAATCAAATATGGATAATTATGTGATTAAATGTTAATTTAGATTATTTTGTTATTTGATCCTTGTGTTATGAAAAGTTTCATATTTTCCCCTTTAGGTTTTATAGTTTAAATTTAAACCCAAAAGTTTTGTTGTTTTGAAATTTAAATAGTTAAAACCCTAATGTTTTGAAAAAGGTTTCAAAACTTGCCCTCAAGTTTTGGAATTTAAATTTTGATTAATTGTTTAATTTTGATGTATATTTAAATTATAAACCCTAATGTTTTGAAATGTTTCAAAACTTGCCCTCAAGTTTTGGAATTTAAAAGTTGATTAAAAGTTTAATTAGGAATGTTAAATTCTAAAACCCTAGTATTGTTTTGAAAAGGTTCAAATCACACCCTTATGGTTTTATTAATTAATTAAGGTATATAATTAAAAGAGGTTTAATAAATCCATCAAAGTTTGGGTTTACAATTTAATTGAATTAAAAGTATAATTGTTAAATTAGACCACCTAATATTTTAAAAGTGTAAAATACACCCTATACTATATATAACATTAAAAGTCTAACATTATATATATGTATGAGTAAAAGTCAGTCTTACCGTTAGTAGGCCTCATTCACGAAGCTGGTCTATAAGGGGTGTTTAAGGAAATTGCCTATAAAATGGCGATTGAATGGGTATCCACTCTTACCCACCGCACTCTTGACTAGTGGAGGGTCGTTAGCCGAACGGGTAGGATAGGACGAAACCTTCCATTATAAGTATAATGAATTATCAAAGTAACTAAATGTTTTTATAAAATTCCCAATCTTAGTTACTTAGGCAAAAGTGAATTGATGCAATTCCATGAAATTACACTTTGTGCCCTTGTGAAGACGTTAGTGGAGCGTGTGTGGTTTACCGGCACACTAAATGGTTCTAAGCAAAGGTAGCAAAGGGTGACTCAATGTTTGTCATAGTTCAGTGGAGCGTGTGTGGTTTACCGGCACATCGAATAGGTGACTGTAACATGTGAGGGCACCATGTAAGTTTGCATGGTTATTCACACCCGCTTTGTGATCCTCGGCATCCCAGTCACAAACAAGAGGGGCATATCGAGATTTAAACATGTCATTGAAATGTTCAATGAATGTCATAGGATCTAGGAGTTTTCATAGACTTAAAACTTAAATTTCTTTTTCGTTTTTTTTAATGGTGGAAATTAGTGAATCGTCATTCACTTACCTTCAAATGTTATGCAATTTGGGTTACGACATCCCTCTCCCGAGTTGTAGAATATTGTGTTGGGTCCTAGCCTTAGTATCTCATTTGGGTGATTTACTAAGGACTCAATCAATCAACTAACTTGAATTCGTTTTTCTCCCGTTTTGTAGATGTCAAAGTTCGACAACTATGGTCTTCCCAAACCCCATGGAACAAGCATTCCACATGAAGATGATATTCCACGATTCGATCGAGGAACAAGAAATCATCCTTCACTTCCTCCACCTCCTCCAATTATTCTCCCTAACCCACAAGTTCGAAGGCTTGAAAAGTTCAAGCTCACTCAAGCCCTTTTGGCAAGTAAACATAAAGAAGGAAAGTCGGTGTGTGCACACGTCCTAGGGATGAAGTCACACATTGATAGGTTAAGAATGTTGGGATCCGTTGTCTGTGAAGAGATGGCTGTTGATTGGGTTCTTCAGTCACTTCCTAACTCATATAGTGAGTTCGTAAGAGAGTACTATATGATGAACCGCGGCGTGACCCTTATAGATCTCACCTATATGCTTATTGCTGCTGAATCAGCAATGGTTTGGCGCAATAGAAAAACAAAGTTGATTGGTGAATCTGCCTTCAAGACCTCTATGGATATAGACAATGGCAACGAAAGACATGCTATAATCGAAAAGTTTGATCATAAGAGAAAGGCAATGTCTGAAGTAGTTCCATGTCCTGTTCCAATAAAGTCAATTTGCTTTTATTGCCAAGAGAAGGGGCATTAGAGACGAAGCTGCCCTATTTACCTAAGAGATCTAAGAGATGGGAGAGTCGAAACGTATGGCTCTGCTTTAGGTAAAATCCATTGACTAACTCTTTTAAGCTTCTATTCTAGATTCTTAATAAATAATGTGATAAGATTACAATTGATGTTTTGTAGGATCGAAGAAAAGAAAGGAAGCTTAAGGGAAGAAGTGAGCAGAATCTAACCGTGAAGGAATGGATTTCGATCGCATTTCTCGAAGATTAGATTCTTGAGCTACTACTTAGAGTTAGAACAAGATTGCTAAGAAAGATGTATTAGCATAGTTTTTCAATGAATTGCATTGTAAGGACAAATTTTTTCCGCAATAAAATAAATTTTGATTTTATATTATTTATTTATCCTTGCAATGGCATGCATGAAAATTGATGTTTGAAGGTTTCTAATATTAGCAATAATGGATTTGATTCTTAATTATATTGTTTATGGAAATGTCGAAAATTTACCAAATAAGGAGAGTTTCTCATCGCCCAAGTTTCAATTGGACAGAAACTTGGAATCATGCAACTTGGGTGCACGATGAATGATAAATTTCATACTTGGAAATTAACAAATTCATTGACAAAGTGTAAAGTGAAGGACTTGGAGATTGAATACACAAAGTTGCATGTTGATCAAGTCCACCATAAGAGTAACCAAGATATTTGTCATGATTTACTAAAGGTTTAGTCAATATGATTATACTTACAAGATTAAGTGTAATTCTGAATTGATTGAAAAGGTTTAAATCAATAGCAGAACGAATAAGAAGAATCAAGTAGGCAGAAAGATAAAAGTTTCTCCATTCTAAGAAGAAGGGAGAGTACCTTTTATGCTTTATGATAAGTCTTAATGATTAAGAACCATATCTCAATTGATCCTCTAAGTGAGTATTAGTACAAATGTATGTCTAAAAAGAGGAATTAAGAATTGAAGAAATGGTTAAATCAAGAAGTCAATCATACTTCGTTCCAAAACAAGTCTTAGAGTTAAGATTGTGACATTGAGTGAAAAAGTATTAAGAAAGTTTATAACATTCATCAAATGTGGAAAGTTGTGATGTCTTGGATAAGACAAAGACAACCTAGAACCAATTTATGGAATGTTTTGATAAAAGCTACACTAACTCTTGAATATTTGTTTGTCAAGAAATGGTTATTGACAAGAGAATCTTATATGTCAAGGAGTCAGTGGGAGTCTTAATGGTCTTGAAAGGTTTCAAGAACAAATCAAAATAGACCTTATCGGTCATCACTAGCACACGAATTGAGGTTTACAACCTATCGTGTTGACATTATTTTGTTTCTGTGCTGTTCCAATTGAGTTAATTATGTGTATGAGTCCTATGAGTTCTCATTTGAACGCATAAAAGGCAAGGACCTTGATCAATGGAAAGTACATTGATAAGAAAAGGTGAGCTGCTTAACTACTTGGAAGACATGGTGGGCAGCTGTGCTACCATAAGGCAAGAAATCAAGATTAAGAAAGTTCGATCCATATGAGTTTGAATTTGTCGTAAACTTTGGTTTTGACAAATTCACATGGATAGGAACAAATACACCGTTTAAATCTAAGTGTCATAAGATTTCCTCCTTCATGAAAATGATTGTGAGGAAATGCTTTCACTAAGAAAGATTTTAAGAAGATAGTGATTGTAAAATTGCATTCTCGAATTCGATTATGGTTACGGTATCCCTTTCCATGATTTGAATTGTGAGGTTTGGCAATTAGTCTTAATTGTTTAGACACACATATGAACTATCTAAGGCAAAGGTCTATAAGTTCAAGGAGCATTGATAAAAGATTATCAAAGCATTAAGTGTTAGAAACATGGACTTAAGAAATTCAATAGGTATTGTTTTTCTGGAAGTTAAGATGTTTTGAATATATGTCGAAGCTAGTGGGAGCATAAGTGTTATGTTTTATAATAATCATCATGATAGTGGGAGCATAAATGTTATGATTGTATGATTATTAAGGCACGTATTGCAAGTTGGCAATATTAATTATAGAAAACAAGAGTTATACTTTGCAAAGTCGTAAGGGTTGTAAAGTTGTTTTGCTATAATTAAGGGAGAGAATATTATGCTTCATTTCAAATCTAAAGGCTTAGGTTGAGAAATGTTAATAAATTTAGTCAAAGGTACATAGTGTGTTCTTAAAATTTCAATTATGATTACGACATTCCTCTTCACAATTCGATTTTTGAGAACATAGCAAATAAAACATTATGCATCGTGTCTCATACGCTTCGGGTATAGGATCGATTGCAAATGCTTTAATATTTGACCATTCTAAAATTTCCAAATGTCTAGCGCATTTAGAGGGAAAAGGGACTAGAATCGGTTTTTGACTAAAATAATTAAACAACTATCAAAGGACAATCCAAAGTTCGACGAGGATTAGTTGCTTATGAGTAGTTGGAAGTATAGTATTGGAAAATATGGAAATGTTTCCATATTTGATGGACCATATCGACATTATTATGAATAGACAAGATTCTATTAAGAATGAGTTGCCGTATGGAAAATATGGAAACGTGTCCATATTGGGAGTTGGATATTGAAAATCTATGTCTAGATTAGAAACTTTTATGCAAAAGGATGTTCAAAGGAATGTACTTTGAGTGAGAGACATCATATCTATGGAATTTTCTTGTAACAATCTCCGATAGAGGACTTTGTAATCTCATTGGCAATAGTCTTTGTGACTTTGGTGCAGTGATATTACGAAAGGATCATTGCATAAAATGTTAGAATCTAGCATATTCTATAAGTGGCAAGAATTTGATATTCTTACACTTATGAAAAGGATTTGGAGTTGTGAAATGAGAATGATTGGAAATGTGTTCAATTTGATCTATTTCACGAAGTAAGAACCATAGGTAAACATTGTGTGCATGCTAGGAGCATGGGACAAGTGTAATAATTCAAGTAAGAAGTTGATTACCAGAAACGACAAATAATGAGTAATTGGTATGGTGATAAATAAAAGGAGTTTTATTTATACTCAAAGGTTTGAGGCCATATGGGATTAGTATTATTCTTGTGTTTCACTTTGCATGTATTGACTTCCAGAATAATTGAGTTTATTAAGAATAATCGAATTATTCGAACGGGCCACAATCGTTCATATGTTGGAAGTAGGTATGAATGAAGACTGTCGTGAATTGGTGTGTGGATTGTCTAAAGAGCATTAGACATAAGCAAATGTTTGCTGCAACGTTCATGAGTGCTTATGAATATGATTTGAGCATTGGATTAAACCCACCCTCACTTGGATCACTCCATGAAATTGTATCACGAGTGATTGGTGAGACGATAACATCTTATATTCTTGAAACCGAGATGTGTAAGTTGTATCTTGCAAATCGGTTGCACATTGATAATATGTAAACGCACTAGTAGCTTGGTGTTATAAAACATATTGTTGTGTGTAATTCGGTGGGTGAGTGCAAGCAATAATTGTATCAAAGTTTATCCGTTCCTTTTATCCAAAGAAGGATAAAAGCGATATCTTTGGGCCCCTCGATGCTTTAGTGATGACAAACGTAAATGCTCGGCCGGGATAGGGCTAATTTGATTTGTTCAATTAGTCAGTCGTCATAAATCGGGAATCGAGATATAGTACAAAGAGAATGATTTGAAATCATATCTCATATGATATCTAGAATGGAGGAATATATGATCCCTTATCTAAGGACACGCGTATCTGATAGGATCAGAGTTGACAGCGGCTTTGGAAAGCTACGGTTGCAGATCAGGATCTGAAGTCATACGCAGAATAGTTATTAGACTTATCCAAGTGGGAGACTGTTGGATTAGTGTCTAAGTCCATAACTATTTTGGTATGTACTTTGACCCGATGGTGCATGGTCCTTTTGGGTTGTCTTCACCAAAGCAACTTGATAGGATGAATTATGGAGAGAAAGGATTAAATATAATTTATTAATATATTATGGGAATAATATATTAAAGGAGAAATCATATTGTTTAATTAATATTAGTCAATAATTAATTGGTAATTAGTTTTGTGACTAAAAGAGATTAATTAAACTTAAGGGACTAGAATTGTAATTATAAGATAATTGCAATTTGGGCCATGGATTGCCTTGTATTAAGGAATGGACGAATTCTATGGGGAAGCCCATAAGAAATCGTCCAAGGCCTTAAGGAAAGGGATCCATGGGTTGCTTAGGGCTTAAGCATCCAATTTAGGGTTTCCTTGTTAGATAACCCTAATAGCCTCACTATATATAGACCCCTTAAGGACCAAAAACGTGGATAAGCAACCTTCTAGGGTTTCACACATTTTTGGGCAGCCTCCTTCCTCTCTCCTCTTCATCCTCTTGCTTATGGTGTTTGTGAACCATTAGAGGAGTGACATTTGTGACTCTAGGCTTTCTAAAGTCAATACAAGGAGATTTGGGATTGTTATTACTACATAACAATCAAGGTAACATCTTAAACCTATTCTTATGTTAATATGATTACTTGTATGCTAGAATTAGGGTTTATAGTCTTGGATAACTTGCATGTACAATAGAGAAACCTAGATCCAAGCATTAGGGTTTGTATGAACACATAGGATGTTCTTAGGACTAAAACCTATCACAAAGCTTAGTGAGTTCCCCTATCATACCATATACCACATAACTAACATATTGTCGGACGATTCTAGGGTGCCCGACCTACCCTGTCTGGCATTTCTGGGGTGCCGGCCTACCATGTCTGGCAAATTCTGGAGTGCCGACCTACCCTGTTTGGCAATTCTGGGGCGCCGACCTACCCTCCGGTTTATCTTATCCAGCTACGGGGACTATTTCACCACTACTACTACCACATAATAACATAACATAAACATACTGTCAGACATATCTGGGGTGCCCGAACTACCCTTCGGTCCTTACGACCATAACACGGTGACTATTCCCCCTACTACTTATTATTACATAAGATCATATCATGCTAGCACATAATCATAACATATAGCAACATACCAGATAATTATCACGAAGACAATTATCTCTACTATAACTCTTACTAGTGGGCTGGCCTTGGTGCCTTAGATCCACTTCTACCGGAAGGTAACTCACCCCAATGCCGAGTTGTAACTAAACTGTCCTCGGTGTTGGGGTTAACTCCTCTCAAACTCCTACACATAACAACCATCCTTAATTACCATTTCATATTCGTAACCCTTTCAAGGTTCAGCTCAAGTCAAAGTCAAAGTCAAAGTCAAGGTTAACCCCCTGGTCAAAGTCGACATCTGGTTGACTCAACTCGTTGCGTTGGTCCACCAACTCATTGAGTTCCCTCCTACATAGTTGGGACTTTTACTCCTGACTCGTCGAGTTCTCCTTCATACAGAGTCGGGACCTTTTTCTCATGACTCGCCGAGTTCATCCTTGAACTCGTTGAGTTATTTGATCTTCAAGTCCATATTCACGTCCATCTTGTTGAGTCCTCTTCTAGACTCAACCAGATTACTCATAAACATAAAAGTTTGGGGAAGCATGACTCGACTCGCCGAGTCCCCCAAAGTCCAAGTCTATATAGTCGATTTCTATCAGGCTTATTGCATCCAAATCATAGATCTGTCCTCCTAGGGTCGATATAACACGTAAAGTTACAAACTTTACGTGCATGCATGCGTGTTATGAAGCTAAAACACCAAAACTAAGCCATAAAGTAGTTCTAATGCATGGGATAGGGCCATAGCTTAATAAAGGTGGCAACTTTATGCTTCTTGAGCTCAAAAGTTCCCAAATATGAAGTCATTAGTCTATTATGCACTCAAATCCCGAGAGCGACTTAGAAATGGCCCAAAATGACAATATGCAAGCCCTAAAGAAGATCTAAGTGATGGAAAGCCAAGTTATAAGCTTTATACCTCAAAGAAGCTGGAAATGCAACCCAAGCTCTGGATCTACTGCCCTCCTCTTGAATCTCCAATTCTTTCCTTCCTTCTCCAAACTTCAAATCACTAAAATGGCACAAAATAGCTCAAGAACACTCACAAGCTGATTAGGGTTTCGAGAATAAGGTATGAGGGTTATAGAGGCTAGAGTGGAGGCCATATAAGGTGTTTAAATAGGGTGCAAACCCTAAAATTTAGGGTTTCATTCAGATAGATCTACTCGTCGAGTCGGGGCTTCGGACTCGTCGAGTAAACTCTTCCACCCGCGTCTAAGATTCTCCCCTACTCGACGAGTTTGTGGCCTCAACTCATTGAGTCCCAGTATAAAAAATGCAAAACTTATATTTAAAATACGTACCGAGAACCGGACGTTACAAATCTCCCCTACTTATTTTAGACTTCGTCCTCGAAGTCTGCTGTTGCATCTGGAAAAAGCTCGGGGTAGTGCTCCCCTATCTCGTCCTTCAGCTCCCAAGTCCATTCTGAGCCCTTGCGATGTTGTCATTTCACCTTCACTAGCTCGACCCCCTTAGATCCTTCGACTTCCTGTCGAGGATAGCTATTGGTCACTTGATGTAGTTCAGACTGTCATCCACCTGAATATCCTCTAGAGTCACCACCGCAGAGTCGTCTACCAGGCACTTCCGCAACTGAGAGACGTGAAAAGGTACTATGAATCTGGCTAAACTCGGCTGGCTGATCCAGCCTATACGCCACCTTGTCCACCCAGGTTGCAACCCTGAAAGGTCCAATATACCTGGGGCCCAACTTTCCCTGCTTCCTGAACCAGATGACACCTTTCCAAGATGACACCTTCAGAAGAACCATATCCCCGACCTGGAACTCCAGGTCTGAACCGCGCTTGTTGGCATAACTTTTCTGCCGACTCTGAGTAGTCTGAAGCCTGCTCCGAACTTGTTAGATCCTTACCGTTGTCTTGAGTACCACTTCGGTACTCCCCATGACCCTCTGCCCAACCTCACCCCAGCATATCGGGGTCCCGCACTTTATCTCGTATAACATCTCGAAGGGAGGACGTTCAATACTTTTGTGGTTGCTATTATTGTAGGAAAACTCTGCCAAGGGAAGGTAGGTATCCCAGCTACCACCGAAGTCTAAAACACATGTCCGCAGCATACCCTCCAAAGTATGGATGGTCCGCTTGCTCTGACCATCCGTGCGGGTGTAAAGCGGTGCTAAAGTGCATATGAGTACCCAACTCGTCCTGAAACTTCTTTCAAAATCTGGAAGTGAACCGTACGTCTCTTTCAGAAATCATGGAGCCTGGCACTCTGTGTCGTGCTACTACCTCTCGAATGTAGATGTTGGCCATCTTCTCGGCCGAAATGATCTCCTGGATCAGAATGAAATGGGCACTCTTGGTCAATCGATCCTCGATGACATAAATCAAATCCACTCCCCGTGTTGTCCTGGGAGGCTTTGTGATGAAATCCATAGTAATATCTTCCCATTTCCACATAGGGATATCCAATGAATGTGTCTTTCCATGAGGCCTCTAGTGCTCAGCCTTGACCTTCCTGCAGGTCAGACATCTTTCAACGTACCAGGCTACATCCTGTTTCATGTAGGGCCACCAATAATCAAGACAAAGATCTCTGTACATCTTCGTTGCCCCAGGATGGATAGAAAACCTAAATTTATGGGCCTCATCCATCAAAATTTGTCGTATTCCTCCCCAGCACGGAACCCATACCCTCCCATGCAGGGTCAGCAGCCCACGACTGTCATAGTCGAACGAGGCCACCTGGCCTATAATCCGCTCACACTTCCGGCGCTCCTCCTTCATACCCTCAACTTGCGCCTCTCGAATCCACTCCAAAAGTGGAGTCACCACCATTATCCTCTAGCAAATATCTATGATTGGGGTTGCCTTGCGACTAAGCGCATCAACCACAAAGTTGGCCTTCCCCGGGTGGTAGAGGATCTCACAATTGTAATCCTTCACCACATCTAGCCACCGACGTTGCCTCATGTTCAAATTCGGCTGATCCATAAGGTACCTCAAGCTCTTGTGGTCCGTGTATATGGTATATCGGACCCCATAGAGGTAATGTCGCAAAATCTTGAGGAGGAAAACAACCGCCCCCAACTCCAGGTCGTACGTCGGGTAGTTCGCCCCGTGAGGCTTCAACTGCCTCGAGGCGTAGGCGATAACATGCCCCATCTACATCAATACCGGGCCCAAACCTGAAATGGATGCATCGCAGTACACTATAAAATCCTCCATGCCCTCTGGCAGGGCTAGCATCGGTGCCTCGCACAACCTCTGCATCAATGTCTCAAACACTGCCTGCTGCTTAGGCCCCCGGCGAAAGACCACGACCTTCTTTGTCAAACGGGTCAACGGTACGACTATCTTGGAGAAGTCCTGAATGAATCTCCGGTAATAGCCTGCCAATCCAAGGAAACTCTGAATCTCAGATGGAGACTTTGGAACCTCCCACGTCATTATGGCCTCTTCTTTGGCCGTGTCAACCAAAATACTGTTCTAGTTGACAAGGTGCCCAAGAAACTGCACCTCGCACAACTAGAACTCACACTTGGAGAACTTGGCGTACAAGATCTCCCTCCTCAAGGTATCCATCACCTCTCGCAAGTGCTCATCGTGCTGCTCCCGTGTCTTGGAATAAACCAAGATGTCATCAATGAAAACTATCACAGACCGATCCTGCATCGGTCTGCATACATGGTTCATGAGATCCATGAACACGGCAGCAGCATTGGTGAGCCCGAAGGGCATCACCACGAACACGTAGTGGCCATAGCGAGTACGGAACACAGTCTTCTGTACATCCTCGTCTCTGACCATCATCTGATGGTAGCTTGAACGTAAATATATCTTGGAAAACCAAGATGCCCCCTGTAGCTGGTCGAAGAGATCGTCAATCCTCGGGAGTGGGTAATGGTTCTTCACCGTTACCTTTTTCATCTCCCGGTAACCTATACACGTCCGATGCGACCCCGTCCTTCTTCTTCACAAAAAGGATCGGGGCTCCCTAGGGTGAACTGCTCAGCCTAATGAATCCCTTGTCTAACAGCTCCTACAGGTGTGTAGACAAGTCTTGCATCTCAGGAGGAGCCAACTGATATGGTGCCTTGGCTATCGGATCCACACCAAGGACTAGGTCGATCTAGATCTCTAACTGTCTCTTCGGAGGTATCCCAGGTAGCTCCTCTGGGAATATGTCTGAGTACTCTCGCACCACTAGTACATCACTCACAGTTGCCTTACCCGTCTCCCGACATAGGCGACATGACCTGCGCAACCCTGTTGTGCGTAGTGCCTAGCCCTCGCTGCTGAACACATAGCTGCTCCACGATGTGGTCTCTCGCTCTGAATCACCAGCTCTTCCCCACTTGGGGTCCTGACCCGTACCAACTACTGCGCACAGTCGATCACCGCCCTGTTAGGGCTTAACCAGTCCATTCCCATGATAACCTTGTTCCCACGCAACGGAATGGGAACCAGGTCCACTAGGCAATGCTCCTCATAAAGCCTCAAAACAAAATCTCTGAAAACCTCTGATGCTCGTACCGATCGATCATCAACAATCTCGACCTCTAAAGGGCAACCCAACAAGCCTGAAGACTTAGGGAACCTCTTGCTAAGTGCAAGATAGACAAATGATCGAGTAGTCCCCGAATTGAATAACACTTGTATTGGGATACCGTTAACATGGAACGACCCTAAATAACACATAAAACATACACATAAATATCATCACTGACATGAAATAAAAGTTAGGGAGAAGAAATCATACCAGTCACCACATTCGGTGCGACACACACCACCTCAGTGGTCAGCTGGAAGGCTCGACTCCTCACTACTGGAGCATCTGACTTGCCCTATCGGCCATCTATGATCCGCAAGGTAGAGGGAGCTAGCTCCACTGATACTAGTCTCGGGCAATCGACCTTTTTATGGCCTTTTTGATTGCAATGGAAGAAAATCAGGTATGATGTATGGAATGTGGGGGTAGGGGCAGTACAATCCTTGCTAAAGTGCCCGATCTTGTCGCACTTGTAGCAGCCCGATGATCCCAATCTACAAACTCCCTCATGCAGCCTACCGCATTTCCTGCAGCGGCTCTGGCCCGCCTGGCCCTTCGATCTAGTTTCGGATCCCTTGGGTTTCTTCCCCGAAACCCCAGTAACATGTCCATAACATGACTTCCTCTTCCTGAGGTGCTTTATATCAATCTCCCTCTTCCTCGTCCTCACGATCATGTCATCCAATGTCAGGCATGCCGAGTAGCTGACATGTTTCTGAATGTCAACCCTCAACATGTCGTGGTACCGAGTTTTCCTCATCTCCTCATCCCTTGCATACCACGGTACCAGTAAGGCCCTCTCCCTGAACTTGGCAGAAATCTCCGCCACCGTCTTAGTAGTCTGTCTCATGTTAAGAAACTCCCTGGCCAGCTGCTGAAACTGTTGGGCTTTGAGCATTCTAACACTCCTAAGTGTACATGCAACCCTAAATACCTTGGATCTATGTTTTCTTTATTATACATGCAATTATGAACATCCAAGGTATTATCCTAATCTAGCATACAAAATAATGAATATAACAAGATAGAATACATACCTCTTTGATGTAGAATGTCTTCATGAAGCTTGAGTTCCTAGTGCCTCAAGTGTGACACCTCAATTGGTTCACACAACACCAAATACACTTGGAATAACTTGAGAAAAACTTGAACACTCCTAAAATCGGCTAGCCCTTTCTTATTATTCATAGTGGCCGATTTTTCCCAAAGAATATGATCTTATATAGTTGTTACAATTAGGGTAAACCCTAATTGTCATGGCCTTCCATTTCCTTGGATCCATGGGTTCAAATACACCATGGAGCATCCATGGACCATCCTATGGGTTTTAGCCCAACTTGATTATCCATGGAGCATTAGCCCACTATACAAGTGTGGATGATTTACACAATCAACCCACATATTTAATTAGTCTTCTTTTGATCACTTAATTAATTCTAGATTAATTCTTGCTCAATAATAATTAAATAATCCTATTAATATATTAGAACTTATAATATATTAATCAACCTTAAGTGTTATTTCTCTCATTATAGTCTATCCAAGTGCATGATGCCATGCCACCCAAATGGACCATGTCGGGTCGGGTCAAGTCTTACCAATTATAGTTATGGACTTAGACATTAATCCAACAGTCTCCCACTTGGATAAGTCTAAAACTATTATTGCAAGTATGACTTCAAGAACCGACTGGCAATCGTAGCTCTCAAAAGCTTCTGTCGAACTCTGACCTTGCCGACGAACTCTGACCTTTGTCAATGACTTGTCCATTAGATAAGTGATCATATATTCCTCCATTCTAGATATCATATGGACTGAGACATGGATTATTAATCATTCTCTCTGTCCATTTGTTGTTTCCCGATTTCCGATTTATGATGACTGACTGATTGAACAGATCAAATCAGTCCTGGCTTGGCCAAGCACTCACATGTGTCATCATTAAATCATCGAGGGGCCCACAAATATCGCTTTTATCCCGAAGGTAAAAGGAATGGATAAACTACAACTCATATGGCTTGTTCTGTTACTTGTTGAATCATACGTAAAGGCATGTTTTATAACATCGAGTTACCAATGCGTTTTCGTGCAATCAATGTACTATCAACTCATAGTAACAACTCATATCTCTAGGTTTGAAGAATATAAGATATTATCGTCTCATGATCACTCGTGATAAAATCCATGAAGTGATTCAAATGAGCGTGGGTTGAATCCAATACTCAGAACTTATGAGCACTCATGAGTGTTGTAGCACAACTTTGTCCACCAACTTGGACCTCGACAAGCCAACCCATGACAGTCTTGATTCATATCTACTTCCAACATATGACTGATTGTGGATGGTTTGAATAACTTAGTCATTCCGGAAGAATAACCTAGTTATTATGGAAGTCAAAACATGCAAAGTGAAACACAAGAATAAATGAATCTAATATGGTCTCAGAACTTATGAATATAAATAAAACACATTTTATTTATCACCATATGATTGCACATTGTTCATTGTATACTGTTTCAACTATCAACTTTATTCTTGAATTTAAAACAATAGTTGTCCCATGCTCCAAGCATGTACACTATGTTTTCTAAACACTAGTCATGCCATACACCAAGTATGCATACTATGTTTTTCTATGACCCTTACTTTGTGAAATAAACCAATTGACCAAACTTTCAATGATTCTAATTTCACACTCCCGAATTCTTATGGCAAATGCAAGAATTCCAAATTCATGTCATTTTACCTAAATCTATTAGATTCTCAACTTATATGCAATGATTCTCTTGTAATGATTATGCACAAAGTCACAAAGATTTGACAACAAAGATTACAGAGCATTCCAAAGAAGATCAACTCCTTGGAAACATCCTTCTTGCATTAATTTTCCTAATCTTATACAGACTTATTGAACAACTTCCACCAATGGGATCATTTCCACATTCCCTTTTTGACTATCACTTCTGAACAAGAGTTGCCTCTTTTCAGAATATGTCAATATGGTCCTTCCAACAGTTAACACTATACTTCCAACTGTCCCTGAGCAACCAATCTTTGGTAAACCTTAGATTGTCCTCGACAATTGCTTAATTGTTTGTCATATCCAGTTCTAGACCTTTTCCCTTCTTAATGCCCCAGACATCTGGAAAATTTTAGACATGATGAATATAGCACATGTAATTGATCCTATATCCGAAGCATATGGGACACGATTAATGATGTCTCACATAAGACTAAACCAGTCTTTTGCTATAATATTTTCATTTCTATTTGCCAAGTTCTCATAATTTAGATTATGAAAAGGGATGTCGTAATCATAATCGAGATTTAGAATGCAAATAATGAACCCATATATAGAATTTCCTTATGTTGAGCCATTCCAACATGAAATTCATATATATTCTTGACTAAATTTGATTAAAATCTCAATCTAAGCTTTTAGAATTGAAATGAAGTATAATTTTCTCTCCCTTAATTATAGCAAAACAACTTTTTCAACCACTGCAGCCTTACGAATTGAAACTTTTGTTTTCTATAATTAACATTGCTACCTTGCAACCTTTATCATAATTATCGTGCTCCCACTAACATAGGGGTGAGCATTTGGACCGATGGATCGGACCATTTTTTTGGACCCCCGGGCCGATTCTCGATTCTCAGATTGCTCTCCGGTCCGGTCCGGTTTTTTTCCCGATTCGGTCCGGGTTTTACCGGGTTTAGAACCGGTTGGACATGATTAAGATTTCTATGACGTTTTTTAAACACTCATAACTCATTCGTTTTAAGTCGGATTGATCTGCGGTTTTTTCCAACATTTAGTTTACAGTTTGTAGATGAATTTAGACTATAATTTTGTTTATTTTGGTATTATATTCACCGTGTTACAATCCTTCAAAGTAGAGCTATCAAAGCTGAAAAAATTCAGCTTTTCAGCAATATTTTGTAATCTGTGACGTTTTTTAAACACCCATAACTCATTTGTTTTAATTCGGATTGACCAGCAATCTTTTCCAAAATTTAGTTCACAGTTTGTAGATGAGTTTAGACTATAATTTTGTTTATTTTGGTATCATATTCACTGAGTTATAATCCTTCAAAGTAGAGCTATCAAAGCTGAAGAAATTCAGCTTTTCAGCAAGATTTTGTAATCTGTGACGTTTTTTAAACACCCATAACTCATTCGTTTTAAGTCGGATTGACCTCCGGTTTTTTCCAACATTTAGTTTACAGTTTGTAGATGAATTTAGACTATAATTTTGTTTATTTTGGTATTTTATTCACTGAATTACAATCCTTCAAAGTAGAGCTATCAAAGCTGAAATATTTCAGCTTTTTAGTATTATTTTATACTATATATCCGAGTCCGCGTTTAGCACATGTGGTAGAGTTGTAAGTGAGTATCAAACTAGTTTATCAACATTGATAGTTGAAGCTTTGTTATGCACCCAAGATTGGGTGATAAAGTCTACAAATCCGATAGTTAGCAACGTTGATGACATCTTGAACGATGATGATATAGCTTTGGGTAAAAAAGTTACAATCTTTATTCTTTTTTTATACAATTATTACTTTTTATTAAATACTAACAACATTTTCATTTGTGTATATATAGAGATTGCACAAGCTTTAAATATGTTACATATGGATGACAATAATATGGGGAAGAGGCCAATGGAAGATTAGATTATGAGTTTATGAAGTTTGTTAGTTTGATTGAGTATATGTTACTTGCTTTTATTTGGAAAATTAATTTTTGCAAATATCAAGTTATAATATTATGCATCAATGTAGATTAGTTAAGCATGAAACGGAAACATATTAATTTTGCAAGTTATAATATTATACATCAATTTAGATTACATATACTTTATGCAATTAAAGTTGTACCGGACCAAACGGGTCCAAAAACCGGAAAACCCGGACCTGGACCCGAACACGGACACGACTCATCCGGTCCGGTCCATGGTCCACAAAATTCTCCATAACCGGTCCGGTCCAAGAGCCGGTCCGGTCCGCGCCGGTCCAAATGCTCACCCCTACACTAACATGATGATTATTAGAATAACACTTATACTCCCACTAGCTTTGACATGTACTCAGAAATCAGCAGGACTTCTAGAAACCAATACTTTATTGATTTTCTTACCAAAGTTCAGATTTCTGATACTAGATTACTTTGATACAACTTTATCAAAATCATACACCTTGCCTTAGATAGCTCACAGGTGCGTCTAAACAATTATGAAAAGGGATGCCGTAATCATAATGTCTAGACCTTTTGTCATTCCCACAATTGCTATCTACTCAAAATCTACTTAGTGAAAGAGTTTCCTTACCATCATTTACATGAATCGAAGATAAACCTTATGACACTTAAATTTTATGGTGTAAGTGTTCCTATCCATGTGAATTTGTCAAAACCATAATCAACAAGACTAGGTTAGTGACAAATCCTAACTCATATGGATTGAACTTGTGCAATCTTTACTTCTTGCCACCTGGCAGCTCAAGGGCTTGCCATTGCTTCCAAGTAGCTATGCAAACAATTGAGAACATGTAGAACTCAAATGTATAGCCAACTTAACTGGAATGGGCACAGAAATGTCAACATGATAGGTTATAAACCTCACGTCGTGTGTTAGTGTTAAACTACAGGTCTTTATTTGATTAGATCTTGAACTTCTTTTCAGGATCTTTAATACTCCCACTGTCCTCTTGATATATAAGACTATCTTGCCAAATATTTAAGAGATAGTGTGGATTCTAATCAAGACAGACACTTAACACAGTTAACCTTAGTTGGTCTTTGTTTTATCCAAAACATCACAACTTACTAATTTCAAATGTACAAGAGTAGAAAACTTTTACTCCTACATCTGACAAGTGTTTTTTAAACCTTCTTTAAGACATGTCACTCAAGTTACAATCTTGGAATATGACTCTAAGAATTGTTATGGAACGAAGTATGACTCATCTTTTTTATTTAACCATTTCAACAATTCATGACTCCTCTTCTTAGTCATAAAAATGCACTAAGAGGACCTTAGAGTATCAATTGTGATATGGTATCTTAATCATTAAGATGATCATGAACATGATACTAAAGTACTCTCCCATCTTTTTAGATTTGAGAAACTTTTATCTTTCTATCAAATTTGATTATTCTTATTTGTTCTGTCATACATTGAAACTTTTCCAATGTCTTAGAATTATACTTAAGCTTGTAAGCATAATCATATTTACTAAACCTTAGTAAATCATGACGAATAGTCTTATCCATCTTTTGTGGTGGACTTTGATAAGTGCACAAGAAAGTGTACTTGATCCCTTAGTCCTTCGCTTGACTCACACATCCATGTGAACAAGTAGTTAGTTTTAATTTTCAAATGCTTGAAAGTTCTCATTCATCATGCTATACAACTTGCATGATTCCAAGTTTCTATCCAACTGAAACGTGGGTGATGAGTATCTTTCCTTATTTGGTAAATTTAGACACTACCACAAATGAAAGAATCAAATTCATATTTCCAATATTGCTATCAATGGAATCATATAAACAACACTTTTTTTCCACAAATGCCATTGTAAGAATATTTTAAAATAAATAAAATTAAAAAATTTTCTTTTATTTTAAAACTTTATGGAAAAACTACCCTTACTATGCAAAAGAGCAAGAAAACTATGTTGTTATCTGTTCCTAAGCAATATATCATAACTCTTAAGAAGTAGCTCAAGAATCCGATCTTCAAACTATGTGATAGAAACCCATCTACGCGATCAGATCCAACATATTCTTTCTTTAAGTTTCTTCACTTTTCTTTGTTTCTTAAAACATCAACATGTGACCCAGTCACATCATGTATCAAGAATCTCAGAATAGAAACTTAACAGAGTTAGATAGTGGACTTTACCTGAAGTAGAGTCAAACTTATTGACTTTACCAGCCTTATGATATTTCAGGTAAATTTGGTAGCTTCGCAACCAATGCCCCTTCCTTTGGCAATGGACCCTTGATAATGGGACTATCTCATACTTAGCCTCTCTCTTTACCATTTGGTTAACCGAGTTGACTATGGCCGATCCCTTTCCATTGGGAAGAGAGAGCTTTACTGGATATCCAATGTCATCATTGTCAATGTCGATAAAGTTTTAGGAAGTTGATCTTAGCAAATAGATAAGATCATTAAGGGTCTTGTCATAGTCTATTTCATAGGTGTCCCAAAGGAACTCACTATGTGACTTAGAAAGTGATTGAGCCACCAACTTTCTCAAGACTTTGACACGCAACTCTCCCGGCTTGTCAATATGTGACTACATCTCCAAGATGTGACCACAAATAGACCTTTACTTGCCAATAGGGCTTGAGTGACCTTAAACTTTTCAAGAACTTGTGGGTTAGGGAGAATAATTGGAGGAGGTGAAAAAAGTATGATTTCCATGGGACATCATCTTCATTTAGGAAAGCTTGTTTCAAGAGATTTGGGAAGATGTCACTCAAGTGTTTTTTAAACCTTCTTTAAGACATGTCACTCAAGTTATAATCTTGGAGTATGACTCTAAGAATTGTTATGGAACGAAGTATGACTCATCTTTTTGATTTAACCATTTCAACAATTCATGACTCCTCTTCTTAGTCATAAAAATGCACTAAGATGACCTTAGAGTATCAATTGTGATATGGTATCTTAATCATTAAATGATCATGAACATGATACTAAAGTACTCTCCCATCTTTTTAGATTTGAGAAACTTTTATCTTTCTATCAAATTTGATTATTCTTATTTGTTCTGTCATACATTGAAACTTTTCCAATGTCTTAGAATTATACTTAAGCTTGTAAGCATAATCATATTTACTAAACCTTAGTAAATCATGACGAATAGTCTTATCCATCTTTTGTGGTGGACTTTGATAAGTGCACAAGAAAGTGTACTTGATCCCTTAGTCCTTCACTTGACTCACACATCCATGTGAACAAGTAGTTAGTTTTAATTTTCAAATGCTTGAAAGTTCTCATTCATCATGCTATACAACTTGCATGATTCCAAGATTCTATCCAACTGAAACTTGGGTGATGAGTATCTTTCCTTATTTGGTAAATTTAGACACTACCACAAATGAAAGAATCAAATTCATATTTCCAATATTGCTATCAATGAAATCATATAAACAACACTTTTTTTCCACAAATGCCATTGTAAGAATATTTTAAAATAAATAAAATTAAAAAATTTTCTTTTATTTTAAAACTTTACGGAAAAACTACCCTTACTATGCAAAAGAGCAAGAAAACTATGTTGTTATCTGTTCCTAAGCAATATATCATAACTCTTAAGAAGTAGCTCAAGAATCCGATCTTCAAACTATGTGATAGAAACCCATCTACGCGATCAGATCCAACATATTCTTTCTTTAAGTTTCTTCACTTTTCTTTGTTTCTTAAAACATCAACATGTGACCCAGTCACATCATGTATCAAGAATCTCAGAATAGAAACTTAACAGAGTTAGATAGTGGACTTTACCTGAAGTAGAGTCAAACTTATTGACTTTACCAGCCTTATGATATTTCAGGTAAATTTGGCAGCTTCGCAACCAATGCCCCTTCCTTTGGCAATGGACCCTTGATAATGGGACTATCTCATACTTAGCCTCTCTCTTTACCATTTGGTTAACCGAGTTGACTATGGCCGATCCCTTTCCATAGGGAAGAGAGAGCTTTACTGGATATCCAATGTCATCATTGTCAATGTCGATAAAGTTTTAGGAAGTTGATCTTAGCAAATAGATAAGATCATTAAGGGTCTTGTCATAGTCTATTTCATAGGTGTCCCAAAGGAACTCACTATGTGACTTAGAAAGTGATTGAGCCACCAACTTTCTCAAGACTTTGACACGCAACTCTCCCGGCTTGTCAATATGTGACTACATCTCCAAGATGTGACCACAAATAGACCTTTACTTGCCAATAGGGCTTGAGTGACCTTAAACTTTTCAAGAACTTGTGGGTTAGGGAGAATAATTGGAGGAGGTGAAAAAAGTATGATTTCCATGGGACATCATCTTCATTTAGGAAAGCTTGTTTCAAGAGATTTGGGAAGATCATAAATATCTAAACCAGACATCTTTTGGGAGATATTCAAGATATTTGATCTAAAGTCCTTAATATGACACCCAATATGAAATATTAAGGCTAGGACACAACAAACTATTTTATAACTTAGAAGAGGGATACCGTAATCCAAGCTATAAAATATTTGAAGGTAGGTGAATGACGATTCACCAATTTCCACCAAGATAAACAAAATGTATTATTAGGTTTTAATTGGATTTGAAACTCCTAGATCTTTTGAGATTCATTGAACTTTTCAATGGCATGTTTCAATCTCGAGTGTGCCCTTCAGGTTTTGTGACTGGGATGTCGAGGATCACAAAACAAGGTGTGAATAACCATGCAAATATACTTGGTACCCTTAAGTGTTTACCCCTCAATCGATGTGCCGGTTAACCACACACGCTCCATCGATACTATGATAAACATTAAGCTACCCTTTGCCTACCTTGTTAAATACGAGTTAGTGTGCTGGTTAACCACACACGCTCCACTAACCGACTTAAACAAAGTGCAAAGTGTAATTTCATGGATTAGCACCTTATTCACATTTTCCTAAGTAACTAAGATTGGGTATTTATAAATTGTTTAGTTACTTAGTATTTATCATTAATACTTTTAATAAAGGGAGAATTCTAGTCCTTGTCCTACCCGTTCGGCTAACGACCCTCCACCGATCAAGGAAGCGGTGGGTGAGAGTGGACACCTATTAACCTGCCATTTTATAGGCGGTAACCTTATACCCCCCCTTATAGACCAGCTTCGTGAATGAGGCCTACTAACGGTAAGACTGACTTGCTCTTATACATATATAAATATTATTAACTTATAATATTATAAAGTATAAGGGTTGAATTTTAACTCTTTAAAATCCTAAGGGCTTAACTTGGAATTAAAGTATTCATAAGAGAAAACTTTTTCAAATTCCAAAACTTGAGGGCAAGTTTTGAAACTATTCAAAACTAATTAATTCCATAACTTATGAGTTTAACGTAGTTTTAATTAAAACTCTTCAAGTTCCATAACTTGAGACAAGTTATGGAAGACTTTAAACTAATTAAAAAAAATAACCTTTTTTTTATATTGTAACTTATGGAACTAATTAAGGTTACACTGTTTTATTTATTTATTATTTAATGAAGAGACTCTTGAACCTCCATAACTTGAGGACAAGTTATGGAGTCATAAAACCATTTAATTAGAACTAGACTCTTCATTTTGTAACCTTTGCCAACTTTTATGAGTTTTATGATTCTTAAATGTGACTTTTCATATAACTTGAGGACAAGTTACAAAAACACACTTTGGAATCAACTCTTAGATTAAAATGGATTGAAATCAACTATTTCACTTTTCTATTAATCTAAGAAAAAATAATTCAAATCATCAATCTTCAAGAAATTAGCATGAACATACAAACTAATACAAATCTTGAAATTATGACGATTATCTTAGAAAATGGATTAGCATGAACATTACCACATCAAAAACAAGTTTATAAGTCCAAAAACATCTTAGGGTAATGTTCCTAGTCCAATTCCAGCCAAAACAATCGAATATATGTTGTCATGGGGTCCAACTCGTCGAGTGCACGAACCAAGTCGGCGAGTTGGATGCATTTTGCCTTGGACTCGGAGAGTCCATTTATGCACTCGGTGAGTTTGCTGTGCAGACAGCATCAAAACTCGATTTTTTCAGCTACTTTTGCAAGTATAACAAGAAAACAAGCCTAGGCTCTGATACCACTGTTGGGCTTTGAGCATTCTAACACTCCTAAGTGTACATGCAACCCTAAATACCTTGGATCTATGTTTTCTCTATTATACATGCAATTATGAACATCCAAGGTATTATCCTAATCTAGCATACAAAATAATGAATATAACAAGATAGAATACATACCTCTTTGATGTAGAATGTCTTCATGAAGCCTGAGTTCCTAGTGCCTCAAGTGTGACACCTCAATTGGTTCACACAACACCAAATACACTTGGAATAACTTGAGAGAAACTTGAACACTCCTAAAATCGGCTAGACCTTTCTTATTATTCATAGTGGCCGATTTTTCCCAAAGAATATGATCTTATATAGTTGTTACAATTAGGGTAAACCCTAATTGTCATGGCCTTCCATTTCCTTGGATCCATGGGTTCAAATACACCATGGAGCATCCATGGACCATCCTATGGGTTTTAGCCCAACTTGATTATCCATGGAGCATTAGTCCACTATACAAGTGTGGATGATTTACACAATCAACCCATATATTTAATTAGTCTTCTTTTGATCACTTAATTAATTCTAGATTAGTTCTTGATCAATACTAATTAAATAATCCTATTAATATATTAGAACTTATAATATATTAATCAATCCTTAAGTGTTATTTCTCTCATTATAGTCTATCCAAGTGCATGATGCCATGCAACCCAAATGGACCATGCCGGGTCGGGTCAAGTCTTACCAATTATAGTTATGGACTTAGACATTAATCCAACAGAAACTCCACAGCCGGCACAAGCTCAACCCTAAACCTTGCCACAAAATCCGACCAAGTCATAGCCTTAATGGCTGATGGTCCCAGTGAATCACCAACTGACTCCACACCAATCTCTAGCTATGTCTCTCAGACAACCTGCAACATAGCGGACCTTCGACCCCTCCGGGCAGAAGCTCGTCAACTGTGCAGATTCGATGTCTGCTATTCATCTCCTAGCAGAAATGGGGTCCTTCACCCCATCGAATTCTGGCGCACCACATCCCCTGAAGTCCTTGAAGGAGAGTGTGTGGGTCCCTGCCTAGCCAGATACCATGTCACTCTTGAACGCCCTGAGGTGATCCTCCATCAACTTGATAATCCCTTCCTTGATCGACCCGAAAATCATCGGGGTCGACTCAAGGATGCATCTTGTGATCTTAGCCGCGATGAACTCGTGTAGTCCCTCATCAACTGGCTTGGAACCTGAATCCGAACCTGATCCTGACCCTGATCTCGATCCTCCTGCTCTGTGACGTGTAATCACCACCATTCTGAAACAAAATACATAAGTGTCAGGATCCTACATAACCTCGAGCGGACTCACACTTTCTACCGGTTCCCTGATTCTATATCAACCCTCCTTGACATGAGTACGGATCCTATGCTTTTAGTAGTAGCCGTACTACCTTCCACATCTATCCGTAATTTCCTCAAGGATTTCTTTGACTTTACCAAGTCCCTTTCACTACTACTGCTCGCTGCACTAATCTCATCATAGGCTTACCCTAGGGCAACTCTCTGACTTACTCTCCACTACCAGCTACATAAGGAATCCCTACTACCTTCACCTAACTAGTTTGCGTATACCATTACATATCGCTAAGACCAAATAATTCTTCGAATAAGAGATCTTACCCTACAATGGTTGGACTCAAACAAGAGTTGCGCAATAGGGATAGACCTAACCTTCTGGAATTATTTAATCCTTGCAATATGTAACTTAACATATTCGTTCACTAGTTAGTTAAAGATTGCTAGAACTCCTAAAAGCACAAAGCAAGCAACATTCGGGCTTTGAGTAACCAAACCAAACATGTCCTATCCAAGCTATCATATGACTAAATAATCAGTTCTAGCATAAGCACATACAACAGGCACATAAGGCATCTTCCTAGATCCTTAGTCCTAATCTAGCATGCAATTCTCATAATCATATCATATCATAACATAAAATGTATGAACATCTTGGGGAAAACTTACTTGAGCTCGGCCGGTTGCACGCATCACACACCTTGTTCTTTCTCAAAACTCTTTACTTTAACTTTTGGTAAAACTATTTTCTTGTGAAAATCTTTCAAATCCTCGATTTGAGTCCAGACACTCCCTAAAGTGTGTCCAAATCTCTCAAACCAAGGCTCTGATACCAACTTGTAACATCCCAATTTTCAAGACCAAAAGTTTCATTTTGACATAACGATTTAGAAAAAACATTTATAAGGAACATCATCGAGTCACATCATTGCATAAAATCATAGTCACATGTCTCAAAACCATATCATAAAATAGTAACAATGTCAGAGTACAATCCCAAGAATCTTATAATGCGGAAATCCTGTGTGTGTGATGCGCTGCTACCGTGCCGACTTCTTCTCTTTCGATGAAGAGGTACCTGAAAAATGTAAGCACAAAGATTAGTGAGTTCCCCCATCATACTACATACCACATAACTAACATACTATCAGACGATTCTGGGGTGCCCGACCAGCCCTAACTGGCATTTTTGGGGTTTCGACCTACCCTGTTTGGCAAATACTAGGGTGCCGACCTACCCTGTTTGGCAATTCTAGGGCGCCGACCTACCCTCCGGTTTATCTTATTCGGCTATGGGGACTATTTCAACCCCTACTACAATCACACAATAACATAGCATAAACATATTGTCATGCATATCTGGGGTGCCCGACCTACCTTTCGGTCCTTACGACCGTAACATGTGGACTATTCCCCTAGTACTTACTATTACATAACATCATATCGTGCTAGCACATAATCATAACAGATAGAAACATACCAGATAATTATCAGAAAGACAATTATCTCTACTATAACTCTTACTAGTGGGTCGGCCTTGGTGCCTAAGACCCACTTCTACCAGAAGGTAACTCACCTCAATGTTGTGTAGTAACTGAACTGTCCTCGATGTTGGGGTGAACTCCTATCAAACTCCTACACATAACAAACTTCCTTAATTACCATTTCATACTCGTAATCCTTTCAAGGGTCAACTCAGGTCAAAGTCAAAGTCAAGGTCAACCCCTAGTCAAAGTCAAGTTTTGGTCAAATTCGACATCTGGTTGACTCAACTCGTCGAGTTCTCCTTCATACAGAGTCGGGACCTTTTGCTCATGACTCGCCGAGTTCATCCTTGAACTCGTTGAGTTCTTTGATCTTCAAGTCCATATTCACGTCCATCTTGTTGAGTCCTCTTCTAGACTAAACCAGATTGCTCATAAACTAGAAAAGGTTGGGCCGACTCGCCGAGTCCCCCAAATTCCAAGTCCATACAGTCGATTTTAGTCGGTCTTAGTGCATCCAAACCATAGATCTGGCCTCCTAGCGTCGATATAACATGTAAAGTTACAATCTTTATGTGCAGGCATGGGTGTTATGAAGCTAAAACACCAAAACTAAGCCATAAAGGAGTTCTAATGCATGAGATAAGGCCATTTCTTAATAAAGGTGGAAACTTTAAGCTTCCTGAGCTCAAAAGTTCCCAGATCTAAAGTCATTACTCTATTATGCACTCAAATCCCGAGAGCGACTTAGAAATGGCCCAAAATGACAATATGCAAGCCCTAAATAAGATCTAAGTGATGAACATCCAAGTTATAAGCTTTATACCTCAACCAAGCTGGAAATGCAACCCAAGCTCTAGATCTACCGCCCTCCTCTTGAATCTCCAAGCCTTTCTTTCCTTCTTCAAGCTTCAGATCACTAAAATGGCACAGAATAGCTCAAGAACACTCACAAGCTGATTAGGGTTTCAAGAATAAAGTCTGAGGGTGATGGACGCTGGAGTGGAGGCCATATAAGGTGTTTAAATTCAGTGCAAACCCTAAAATTTAGAGTTTCATTCAGATAGATCTACTCGTCGAGTCGGGGCTTCGGACTCGTCGAGTAGACTCTTCCACCCGCGTCCAAGATTCTCCCCTACTCGATGAGTTTAGGGTCTCAATTCGTTGAGTCCCAGTATAAAAAATGCAAAACTCATATTTAAAACATGTACCGGGTACCGAGCGTTACAACCGAGCATTCATTCAAATTAAAATTCTTAAACTAAAAAAATACATGACTTTCTTCTATGAGACTACCTAGTCTAACATTCAAAACAATTCAAATCAAAATTCTTAAACAATTAAGAGTAAAACAGCACATGTTCCTTGCTCTTGACCATCTTATCTAGTTAACACATCTTTAATCTCTGTACATATAACAAAAATAAGCATATTTAGTATTGAAAAAAATGTTACCAAATAAATTAAAAACACAAAGCTTATTACCTAGCTATATTATTTGGATTTTTGGCACATGTACGACAATTTTTAGTAACACTACTTGTACCGTGTCTCGATGGATCGGCCTAAAGTCTAGCGAAGCAATACTTACACTTTGCTTGTCTTCGTTCAACCCCATCATCTTCTACTACCCACAACATATGTGTTTGCATTTCTACTTAAATACGATTTTATATCAACCAAATAGCAATCATTATCATGTATTCTCCCCCAAAATATAAAACTTTAAAAAAGGGGGCCGTAAGCACTCACCTTAATGCATGATTTGTGAACTAGAGTCGAGAGTGTGGTTATCTTTAAGAAGCACTTTGAGAAAACATGATCTAGCAACGATCTAAACCGGGGCTGTTTTGGAATTGATTTAAACCCACAAAACAAAACCAAAACGATATTATTGAACTATAAGCACACCAGAAAATATTGCAACCCAAGGGATGACACAAAAGGTGGTGGAATGGTGGGCTAATGGTGGTGGTTTACCGGCGGTTGAAGGGGTTGCTCTGGTGGGGAGTTCCAGGCCAAGAAAGAAAGAAATGGAGAAGGAGAGGTGAAGGCTGATGAATTGTGAGGAAATGGGAAGCCAAGGGCTTCCTTTTATAGCCTAAATGAGCTCTCAATAGTCCATGTATACTATGCTTTGTTAGAAAGTCAAACACTCAATGTGTCCATATTTTGTCATTTAGAAGAAGAGTAAACACAAGATGTTAAGGTGGAAGAATAGAGGGGAGAAGGCTACTCACGTGGGTAAGGAGGGCGGGGGGGTGCCCATGCCTGATTTTTATCACCTCTTGCAAGGATGGTGGGCCATGATGATGTCACACATAGCAAAAAGCCCTAAAATTGCTTCTAGATTTGCATGCCAAAATCCCGACACCTAATATTGTTTTTTTGAAAGTGGATTATGATAGAGTAGAGTTCAAGGATTCCAAAAACCCGAACAAGTTAAATTTTCGAGTTGTAGAACTCCGGGAAATCGTATTTAAAGTTTCGCGTCTAAATGACCCAAAACGCTCGATTTTTCGACTTTTGCAAATATTTTCACTAAAAATATTTCGAGTATGAAATTAAATATTAGACCATAGCCTGAGTCCAATAACACTCTCAGAATTTCCATCTGATGTGTGCAAGTGCCTCAAGGAATAGAAACGATTATAGTAGTTTAAAGAAAATTAGTGTTATACTGGTTTGGTTTCATATAACAGTCGTATATTCTACATACGAACTCCATTTTGGATGTTCTTTATATTTTCATAAACAGGTGAACATGTACTATGAGACTAGATTTTTTGCTTCGTTCACAACTGCTTAATACGAAATTTTAGTTTTTCAAACCTATTAACTAGAGTTGTTGTTTGAGTTGTTTGATTCGTTTGTGATTTTCCACATTTGGAAGTAAGATACCATGGTATCTTATAATAGTTGTAATGACACTATATAATATTCAAAATATGCATTAAAGCTCAATAGGTCAGATTACAAAGAGGTACACGTTGAACTAACTGTCTACATTTTTAGACCTAAATTTTGGGATGTCATACTAAGATTGATAAACTACATAATTTTATTGATATGATTGAATCTAAAGAACAAATGACCCACAATTTTCGTCATCCTTGGTCTAAAGCACCTGGTCTCGAAAGCGAGTCTCCAAAACCTATTTCTAATACCCTGAAGGAACTTTAAAATTTGACATTTATGGGAGACATTTTGAACCATACTTATTCGGATATTGTTGTCTTACCATTGTCGTCCCTTCAAGAAACTTCAGACAAATATCAATCACTAATTTTTGAGTTCAAACCAATCACTATTACATGTCATGATCCCATGCAACTTCCACCTCTAATATCCATGGGCCTGAATTAGTCTTCAAAAATTCTACATGGCACTCGGGGTACTATAGTTTATCTTCCCAACTTTGGTCCCTCCAAAAAACTGTGTTGTTGAGGAAATCATTCATGAGACATGAGGACATGACTCGGATCAACCTAACTTATTTTGGGTGTCCATTGATAGTGATGTTGATAAATAAATCAGACGTGATGACTCTTCGTCCATTTCGTCTATTCCACACTCTAGAGTTGTCTCAAAGTCCACATTAGATCGGATCAAACCATGTTTCAACAATCCATTTGTAGGAAAATATTCTAAGTCATCATATGACTCTAGGAAGAAGCCCTGGTTAAACAAGTGGATAATGTTCATATGGAGATTGGGGCTCAGAAGGCTCTTGAAAAAAGAAACTATGTTTAAACAAAGCTCTAGGTTCCTTGAGAAATCAGATAAGAAAGTGTCACAAAAAGTTGTTAGTTCCGCTACTATGAATCACAATTCATTCATGCCAGTTAAAATACTTAAGAGACCATATATTCCTGTTAGCTCGAATATTCCTACTTCTACAAAGATACATTCTGCAAATATGTTAATATTGACTCATCACCAAAGAATAGTAAGGGGTTGTTTGTTTACCTCTTAATGCATTTTAAAAACAGAGATATTTGAATTTTTTCCATTAAGAGTGTTTGGCAGCATCTTATTGTTTGCCTCTTAATTTTTCAAAAGACTCTTAATATTTCAGATGTGAGTATGCATTTGAAAAGAAAAAAGAGGCACGCGTATTTCATTTTTCATAGAGACGCCGCCTTTCTTCCCCTCGCACACCGACCGCCGCTGCCTACTCCTTCCCCTCAATCACAGTGAAATTTTTACTGTTTATTCTACAAAAACGTGGAACCAGTTTTAACAAATAACAATTTCTGATGATTTCGTTTATTTATATTGTTTCTTAATTTTGATGTAAATTTGTAGGTAGAAAACATGAGATTGCAAGGTTCCCAAATTATCATTTTGTTATAGATGAATTCCGTTATAAAAAGTGTTTTTTTATAAAGGTGCTTAGTGTTCACATAATTGTTTGAAGGTATTTGGTGTGTTGATTGTGTGTGCAGGACTATTGGATTTTGTACAATGAATTATGCACATGAGGTGTTCGATGGAATACTCGAAAGAAGTTATGTATGTTATGGTGAAGAAATTATAACTATACATATGGATATGATTTTTGTGTGTGCTTTGATATTAATTTTAGTTTCAATTGACAAAAAACTGCTTATATATATTATTAGATTTCAGAACATGTCAATTTTATATGTATTTCAAGTTGTTTTTGTTAGGAAGGTAAAATGGTTATTTTTATCATTTGACACAGAAATTCAGATGTTCCAAACAAACAACATTTTAAAAATTCAGACCCTCTTAGAAAATCAAACCTCTTAAAAATTCAGATCCTGCCAAAGAGCCCCTAACTCTCTTCGAAAAGTGTCCTCTCCAGTATTTCCTGCCACCTCAAATGGAAAAAAAAAATTAAGCAAAAACAATCTCCAAATGTGCCTACAAGAGACTGAATAAAGGAAAAGATACTCGTAACTTTTATGTTCAGAACCCCTCAAAAGGTCCAAATCTGAAATGTGAATGGAAAGCTAAAGGGAATGGTAATTCAACCGAACAATTTGCCATTCTGCATACTCAAAATAAAAAACGACTTGGTACAATTTCAATCCATTCTGTAATCAAGATCATGAATTCAGACCACTAAACCTTTCAATTTGATTTCTTACAGCTTTGTTTCTGTGCCGTGATTATTTTGCTTAATAGTGTTTCTTTTCCCATGAATTCTGCAAACGAATTTGGTTTCTAATGAAATTGCCACTCTTTTAATGATAAGAACATTGTTATGGACCTTTTGAATATGGAGCAGAATTTTGTACATGATGATGTTCCCCATTAACTTTACTTAAAACGAGCACATACAATGTTATCAATCTTTTGAGTGAAAGGACAGAAGATGTCTATCAATGGAGTTAACCAAAGCATTTTATTTTATTTTTTTTCTTATTGGAAATCTTGTGTTTACTAATCTTAAAAGTTCATACTTTGTTAGAATCTAATATTTTTAATCCTTGTAGTTTCTCAAAGTTTGTTGCCATTAATTACACATTGATGTTTGACTTTGACTGCTACAATATAGAATGTTGTTGCTTTTTCTGAAGTTGTCAAAGTTTGTTGTCATTTATGGAGGTTTGGTGTTTGGATGCCTCCTGCTTCTAATTCATATAGATATCTCAACATTCATTGGCTTTTGAAGCATAGTAGACCTATTCAAGACTCAATCTTCATACTGAAGTAAAAGAGCAAAGCACAAAAATTTGTGGGCTGAATTTTGACCTACAATGTGAAAACCTCAAGTTTCTCTGATAAAGATTCAATTTCATAAACTATCATCTTAGCCATCTCTTCATAAACAATCCTTGAATCCTTTGTATGTTGCAATAAATAGCAAACTACTTACATATTTGTTTACCATCAATAATGATTAACATTCTCAACAAACAACTATTTTTCTCTAGTCTTCTTGTTCCAAGTTCATCGTATGGAATCTGCAAGATCACTCCCACTACATACACTAACAAAACTAACCCATGAATGTACATATAAACATAACTTTCCATGCAGATCAATCGTAAAAGCAAACAAGTTTTGTACCATAATTCAAGATGTTAACAACTTTTGAGAAGCAGTGAAATATGCAAAAACTCATGGAAGTGTTGTGTAGGCTAAAAATCAATGGAGAAATAGGTACTTTTAAATTTTAAACTTTTCCGAAAAGGGAAATATTGTAACTTTCATGAAAAGTGTTGTATTAAACATCTTATACTTTTTTTGTTTGTTGATCAACTCATCAAGTTCAGGGTGAGCAAGAAACAAGCATGAAAGAAAACAAAGAGTCAATTTTGATGAGTTGATAGGATGCTCGATATGTTGTATTTCTTCTGACTTTTTTGTCCTTATCTTCATCTACTCAATCCCCTTCATCTAAACCAATCCAAAAAACTAAAACAAAATAGCAGCATACTTATATACTTTTACCTGTAATAGCAACATATTTTTATTTCCCTAACATCTAGGTGACTACCAAACATGTTATGAAACCATGAAATAAGTAGCAAAAATTCAGAGAAGTATATTTTACTACTATAATAAACAATCTAATAGAACATAAACAATCAACTTCAAATATTTTGAATATAAAATGCTATAAATGTTAACCAAAATGAAACAAGTTCAGATTTTCAAAATACAAATCTAACTAGGTTACATTTTTAAAATGCAATGTCTTGGTAGGAAAATAATTAAATGCACAATGTCTTAATAGGAAAACAGTAGAAAGTACAATTAACTTAAAGGAAAAATAGTTGTCAAAAATATTGAACTATAATTGGCAACCGGAATCAAACAAACTTAATATTTTGAAGGCAAAAGGTCTTGTGTTAGAATATTGATTGCATTTACCATTAAATAAAAAGTATTTTTTTATTAGTACGCTATTAGACATCTTAGATGTATATTAAGTAATCAGCGAAGTAGAATTTGGTTCTTACCTTTGCATCATATATGGTAATTTAGTTTTTTTTTATTTTTTTTTATTTTTTTTTATTTCTAGATTTCTATATGCTCTTCTTGACTGCTCCATTTATCCTATCAAATAACCACATATTAGTAATTGAAATACATAAATTAAGATTTGTTTGGCAGCTTACAATCTTCAGAAATTCATATAACATGGGGAAGAATCTATGTGTTGATAAGTGTCGCAGATTAGATGACCCTAATAACAACCATACAAATACAAAGCGATTTCACTGCTTAAATAGATAAACTTTTTCGAAAAAAATCAGTAGAAATCATGAAAGATTAAAAACTCAAATCAAAGAAACTCATGTTATTGGAGATAGATGTTTAATAAAATGATACAACCTTTAACCCTGGTTTCTGATGGAAGAGATGCAATTGATAAGAAATGATTAACCATCATACCATCATCAAACCCACATAAGGAATCTCTGACAAAAAGCTCATCAGCAATTGAAATGTCAAAGTGATTGATTAGCAACTAATATCACAAATTTAAGCGTTTAGAAAATAGGTGGAAACTTACAATAAGGAATGTCTCTAGCACACTAAATATGGCTTTGTGCAGAAGAGTCATCATCCGGACCTACAAGATTAAGATTGGGCATTAACTTCAGTTTACTACATTTGCAGCATAAAGAAAGACGATTTATGTCAATGTTTTATATTCAGTTTTAGTGAAGAAAGCCTAACTAATATAGTGGAACTTAGACATGTAGATAGTAGATACTTGCACAATAAGGTGCCAACCAATGTGAGGATGATGAGGAAATCTAGTGACTAGCTTCAAAGGAAAATCTGTCACCAAAAGAGAAATATGTCAAGGTTTCATATTCAAGCAATATCTAATGTTTGATAATGCACCAACCTGTAAAAGTAAACACTCCACTTTCATGTCTTCAATTTCTTTGGAAGATCGACATTGTATGCGTGTTCTACCACTAACATAGCAACAAAATAAGTAACTATGGTGTGAAATGTAGAGCAAAAGAAGAGGGTGTATTTACATTAAGAATGTGTATATGAATATGAAATCCAGAGTTGATAAAAAAAAACACTACCATGGAACAAATACTTGATATTCAATATAAAACTTTTAGGTGTCTCGCTCTCGCTAATTATAAAATATACCACATTCTAAAGTAGTTGGTTATGTACAATAAATCTATATCGCGTGCAATTATGAAATTTAAATATTTATATTCAATACTTTTTACATCATAACAAAATTGATAATTAAGGAGTGAAAAAACCTCTCTGATGATCCATCTGGGTTATTGTGGACCAAAAAAAAAAGATCCAGAAACATGTTGATACCTAGGATCTGCATGTCAATTGAAGAAAAAACAAAAAGGCCTGCACATTCATTATAATCAAAGACTTACATGTAACTAACTTAAATCGGAGAATGAGAAACAATGCACTTTACATGTAACTAACAGGATGATCAAAGGCTTCATGGTCTGAAAAGGATACACATACACATATGTACACATATGCTGCATACAAGTTCAACTTCTTTATTGAAAAACTGGAACCATGCATGTTGATACAAAATCAGGTTGATAAGCTGCATGGGAAAGTAAATAAATACTGTTAAACTCTTACAACTGTGTGTAACTTTCATGCAGTATAAGTGTATAAGTAGGTGAAAAACTTACAGATGGTTATAGTTTCTATGCATCAGTAATAACATTGTTCTAACTGCTCCTTTGTCACCTACTTGAATGAAAAAAAAAAAACATTTCTCAGAAAAAACTACTAAACAAGTCACTTAATAGAAAAGCATTGTAACACTTGATGAATGTTGTGAACATCTAAACAAATAAATTTATACCTCAACATTTGGTTGTCAAACATCTGATGCATACAACATTCACAATTTGAACTTGTAGAGTCTGTAGGGGCCAAGTCATGTATAATTAATTAGTTTCTTGTCTACATACTATGCATCTGTTAGATGGACCTCTTCTTTATAATCTAATATTCAAAAAAGAACGATTTCAATTAAAAAATTAAACAATAAAGACTGAGTTTTTTATTAAATGAATTACAGCAGGAGTGGGGGAGAAAGTCCCCATTTAGGTCAAGAAGCTCTAAACATTCATGTGGGTTTTGTTTTACTCATTTGGGTTAAAAAGGTACATGAATGCCATGATCAAACTTTCATATATAGGACGCCAAAATATTTTAAATATGACCAAAAATCAAAAAATCAAAATCCAAACTTTACAAAACATGGAAGAATCTGAACAAAACCTTTGAAACAGGGCAAAGCATAACAGAAATGACCAAAGCCACTTGTCTATTTTTCTGCATAAAACACAGATAAATGAAAAGATTGCTATTACAACAATACTGTAATAAAAAGAAATGAAACTAGGGTGATATAAGACACAAATAAATGAAAGTAAGTTCCATGACATCAGGAGACAAGGGTGATGCACCTGAAAACCATAAAAGCAAGTTAGTCTTTTTATTTTGTTAAATACTAATCTGTCCCACATAGCATAGGAGATGCACTCTTGCCTGAAAGATATAATATATTCTTTAAAGTATGGAAAGCTAAAAGACTCCCTTGTGCTGATTTTTTTTTATATAAATAGTTACCTTTAAGTAATGCTTGCCTCCTCGCATTAAATGCAACATTAAACAATCTACCACCATATGACTAGTCATCTGGATTCATAACACTTCAATAACCACACACCTAATTGAGCATCAGTGAGCCTTAATGATTGACAAATACAATAAATTTATCATACCCATCATATCATATACTCTGTTACATAATCGTGGAACATAATAGATCTCACTCAATTCCCCCATCATCTCATCCAACAATTTCAAGTTGTTCTACAAGAATGAAAATACATTGCCCATTAAGTCAAAAAGAAACAAAAGTTTTGTCATGATGTGATTGAGTACAATAAGGGAATCATTATCATGAACTTGATTCAGACAGAAGATGAAATTTGATAAAGTCCAACTAAGCCACCATAGTACACCAGTATCATCTGGTTGGACCTTTCATATATGTGTGAAAACAATTGGCATTTGATGGATACAACTTTAATTTCAAGGCTTCCACCAGCAACATTTGCAGTCAGGTTTCTATCCCCTAACCATGTAGGAAAAGGAATAAGTTCCACTTAAGGTAAGAAAAGATTAAACTTTGGTAGACTTGAAAAGAGAAGGAAAAAAATACACATTTGGTATCCACTTGTATACCATATTGTAGCAACATCATCTTGTTTTGATGGACGAAAAGAAAAGGGTAATGGTTGTTACTTCCCTAAAAAGCACCAATTCATATAGCAAATAAATCAGTAATCAAAGAATGGGTAGAAATCATGAAAGATTAAAAACTCAAATCAAAGAAACTCATGTTATTGGAGATAGATGCTTAAGTCTGTTATTACGATAACAAGATAGATTTCGCAAAAAGTTCTAAAATGTGATTCACCAAAAGGATTTGAAGTTACCTGAATAATAAGCTTAGAAAATGATACAACCTTTAACCCCAGTTGTTGATGAGTTCTTGAAGGTTGTAACTTCATTTCAATAAAGAATCTTATCAGTGCAACCAATAAGAAATGAACCAAATGATTAATCATCATACCACTATCAAAATATGCCAAGGTGTCATATTCAATCAATGTAACCTGTAAAAGTAAACATTCCATTTTCATGTCTTCAATCTCTTTGGAAGATCGACATTGTACCCTTGTTCTACCACTAAGATAGCAACAAAATCAGTAACTGTGGTGTGAAATGTAGAGCAAAAGAAGAGGGTTTACATTAAGCATGTGTTATTCACAAAAGAGAATTGATTATAACCTCATCAGAGATATGAAGGTAAACACCAACACCCTCTTAATATATATTGACCACTTGTTTTTAACATTTCAGCCCACCAAAGACCACATCATGTGGCATTTCCCTTCCCTGATCTCCCATTTTCGCTAAATAAAATCACACATTTTAAATAAATAAAAGACTTGAATAAATAACGAATATCTTTTGTAAAGAATTACCAGGCATACAAAATAAGTGCTGAAGGCATTTTCCATGCAATATTCAACATCTCTTTTTTTTATTGATTCTACATGAAGCATGTTAATCCCATCATTTCCTGAATATAGATAATACACAAGCATGAGTTTTAGGAACATAGGGGTATTTCTGGAAATACACAAACAGGGTCATAGACTCATATCTTTTGTAATCAGTGGATGGAAGGCGGTAATTTGATAAAGCAAAGTTCATAATTTCGTAACAGAAAGGCATAATAACCCAACACCCTTATTGGAACTCAAAGTGTACCTTTTTACATTAACACAAAAGCTAAATAAGAACATAAAAAGCATCAAGTGTTTTATTCTTTTAAGGGTAAAAACATACATGTTAAGACTTTGATTCTCAGGGGATCTTCTTTACCTTTTCTCCACCATAACATAAGCTCTTTATTTGGTTACTAAAACCTTTTTCTTGTTGCAGAGTAATGAATGGAATATGTCAAAGGAATTGATATTTGTCATGTGTATGATTGACAGGAAATCAAAAGGATTTCAATTCCATTCTTGTGTTGTTTTGTGTTTATTTTGCAAATCTATCAAAAGAATTGAAGTGAAACACCCTTTAGTGGTTCTTTTATAAAATAATAGAATTGCTATTTACCGAAGAAGATTTTATACTATATACACATCAAACATACATACTCTAAATTCATAAACATTAAACAAAAAAATATGACACTATTGGTGAAACAATTGGCATTTACTTACACATCTCCACGAGAAACTACTACAGCCTCCTTACCATGTAGGAAAAGGAATAAAGGGTAAGAAAAGATTCAACTTTGGTAGACTTGAAAAGAAAAAAAAAAAAACACAAGTGAATAAGAAATAGAAACATTTGGTGTCCACTTATCTAAACATGTTGTAGCAAAATCATCTGGTTTTAATGCACAAAAAAAAGGTGATGGTTGTTCCTTCACTAAAGCACTAACTCATATGGGAAAAAATCAGCAATCAAATGGCAGAAATCATGAAGGATTAACTCAAATTAAAGAAACTCATGTTATTGGAGATAGATGCATAAGTCTGTTATAATGAATAACAAGACAGAGAATATTTTTGAAATTACAATATTCCAAACAAAAAGAAACAAAAGTAGGATGTTATAATAAACAAATCAACAAAACTATGTTGCTATTTCTCACATTAACCCAAAAAATATATGATTGAAATCAAAACACAATCAACTTTCTTGAGAAATCTGATTGTCATACATCGAACCATGATCATGGAAGTTTGTTTTCTTAAAAAGCATGCTACTGAAACATTAGATGGAAAATGGATTAAAAATATTTTACAAAATGACCAACAAAAATGGATGCAAAAGACATAAAACATGAGAATAACTGGAATGCACAGGTAGTGTAATTGCACATACCATAACCTTTTTATTTTTCAAAGAGACTATTAAACAATGAAAAGAGAGCACTTACATTTGTTAAATAATTCTTTAGCTGGATTTTGTGCTTAATTCCATCCAACATATATGCAACAAAATTATTGCATTGGCTTTGATTGATGACTAGAAGCCACAATTTCCATCATACCACCTATGTCAGAATCATTGATATTCGATAATGAAGTTTATCCATTAATAGTAAAACAAAATTATCTATAGAAGTATTAATATATGATCCAGTAACAAAAATTGCCACCACAAAGAATGAGATGAAATCCATACTTTCTTAGCATAATTGGTTTGGCAGAAATAAAAGGTAATAATAAGATGCTTGTTCAAGAATATCACAGCTGAATGAAGAGGTTCCTTCAATAAAAATTGAAGTTTTTAGCAATATTCTCATGTATTATGTATAATATTTTTATTCACAAAAGAGAATCGATTATTAGCTCATCAGAGATATGAAAGTAGTACACACAATCACCCTCTTTATATTGAACACTTGTCACCATGTGGCATTCCCTTCCCTGATGTCCCGATTCGATAAATATAAGCACACCTTTTTAAATAGATAAAAGAACTGACTAAATAACAAATATCCTGTGTAAAAAAACTACCAGGAAAACTAAAAAAGTGTTGAAGGCGTTTTCCATAAATTTATACTCTGTTACATAATCCTGGAACATTGGCATAATACAATAGGTCTCGGTTATGCCATGTCATCCAGCAAATTCAATACAGTGTGAAGTTTTGTTCCCCATTAAGTCAAATAGAAACAGCAGTTTTGCCATGATGTGATGAAGTACAATAAAGTTATCATTATCATGAACTTAATTTGGAAACAACATAAAGTTTGAGTTTCTTACTCCAACTGAGCCACCATAGTTTGCCAATATGATGTGGTTGGACTTTTCATAGATTGTTGGTGTGCCAAAGGAAGATAAGATTTATGTAACTGAAATAAAGCATGGGGAACAAATTAATGGTGACACAATTGGCATTTACTTACACATCTGATGGATGGAACTTAATTAATGTGAATGTGACTCAACAAAAGGTTTTGAAGTTACCTGAGCAATAAGTTCAGAAAATCATACACTTAACCTTTAACCCCACCCAGTTGTTGACGGAAGATATGGCATGAGCTCATCTAGCCCTTCAACGACCTATAATATTATATTATATTATCAGTCAATATGAGTTCTTGAAGGTTGTAGCTTCATTTCAACAAAGAATCTTAAAGAAATGAACCAAATGATTAACTATCAAAACAACAGAAGTTATCAATTAAGTGAGTTCATAGCAAATCAAGAACAAATGAAGAACAGGATAGATATAGTGATTCGAGATGCTATGGTCTCACAAAAGAAGAAGAAACTTCTAAAATATTCTGCCTGCCTTTCTAACAAACGCCCTCCCATAAAATATAACCTAAAATGACAGAGGATCTGCCTTAATTCCCAAAATGCCCCTGCTGTCCCACTAACTTTGTCTGTGATCCCCTCTCCCATTGGAATCTTTTTGTGCCTTTTGTATTGCAAGGGTGGATGCACAATAGTTATCAGTGACAAAAAGATGAGCAACTAAAGTGATTAGCAACTAATAAAAATTTTAACCTTTTGAAAAATGGGTGAAACTTACAATATGCAATGTCTGTGTGGCACACAAAATATGGCTTGTGATACGCATCTTCTGTAACTGCAAGATTTGGCAATAACTTTAGTTTAATACATTTGCAGCATAAAGAAAGACAATTTATGTCAAGTTTTTATATTTAGTTTTAGTGAATAAGTACCAAAATTGAAAAAACAAAAATAAAAACAGCTACACTTATGGACCAAAAATGTAATATTACTCTAAAAAGATTGATAAATCATTCATATAGTGTTACAGAATCAATTGTGTCTGAGGAGGGTAAAAAAGTAATTTCATGGTTTATCCTATACAAAAAGGCACAAACTTGTCAGAAGAATATAGAGAGTAGAGAGAAATATACATTTTGTCCCTGATTGTATACCTAATTTATGAAATTTGGGTCCTTATTGTAACATTTCTGGTCCCTGTTCCAAGTAAATTGGCTATTTTTTGTCACCTGGTATAGCTGATTTTTGCAAATTTGATCAAAAAAGTTATACACCTCAAAAAAAGACCAAAATTGAAAAATGAAAGAGATGAAGAAGACGGGGGCAAAATGGTCATGTTCAAATATTTAGCATCTGTGATGTTAAAGTTGACAAACCCATGGAACAAAAACATTATGAAACCATGAAATGAGTACCAAAACTTCAAAAAAAATATTCTTTTCAGGGATTAGGGTATAGTTATGCTCCTTAAACGTATATCACAGATAACTTTTTAAGAGAAGTAATTAACTTTGTTGAGAGTAAGTTATGGTCCTTGAACATGGAAATGGAAGAGATGAAGAAGACATTGGCAAAATGGTCATTTTCATATATTTAACATATGGGCTATTAAAGTTGAGACCCAGAGAATGTAACTTAAAGGACAAAGTTAACCTTTCTCAGACAACCACATATTTGAGCTTTGGCCTTTATAAGGTATCCGCATTTATTATGACCAAAAAAAGTAAAATGGTAGTTTAGAGGAATACGACAATCCCCTGAGAATCCTGAAGAAAAACGGGTCAAAGGTTAAAGATTAAAAACTCAATCCATGTTTTTATTCAAATGAGGGACTAATCTAACTTATGGCTAATACTTCCAAATTCTACATTTGGTCCCTAATGTTTCTATTGCTTTAGAATTTGACACCATACAAGCTAGATACTTAAAATGTTACACTTACGGTCCCTTCCCATCACAACGCATGATATTTAGGTCCTCTATAGTCATTTGGATCAACTCTCTGGGTCAAACCTATATTTTATCAAATTGTCAAGTTTGACCTTTTTTCCCAAATTTTAACCTAATTGTACTTCTTGGCTTTACCTTCACATTATATGCAACATTAAACAATCTTTCTCTCAGACAACCTTGTATTCATAACACTGCAATAACCACACACCTAATTGAGCATCAACAAGCCTGACTAATTGAAAAATACATAGATTTATCATACCCACCATATACTGTGTTATATAACTGCAGAATACAGTTGGTTGAACTCAATTCCGCCATGTCATCCAACAATTTTAAGTTGTCCTACATTAATGAAAAAACAATAAATAAGTAAAAAAAAAAAAAACAGTTTTGTCATGAACATAATTTGAAAAGACCATAAACATGACTTAGGACGCCAAAAATAAAAACATGTATGTGTGGCAAAAGAAGATAAGGTATAAAAGCATCATGTTATAATTCAAAGTACAATCTTAATAACTGAAGGCACATGGTGAAACAATTGGCATTTACTTACACATCTGATGGATAGTACTTAATTTCAAAACTTCCACCAGCAACATTTGCAATCAAGTTTCCACGGGAAATCATGAAACATGTTATTGGAGATAGATGCATAAGTCTGTTATTATGAATAACAAGATAGAGTACATTTTTGAAATTACAAAATTCCTAACAAGAAGAAACAAAAGTAGGATGCTATAATAAATAAATCAACAAACGTATGTTGCTATTTTCTCACATTAACCCAACAAATATATGATTGGCATCAAAACACAATCAACTTTCTTCAGCAATCTGATTGTCATACTTAAGAGAATTATACCATAACCTTCTTATTTTTCAAAGAGACTGTTAAGCAATGAAAAGAGAGCACTTACATTGGTTAAATAATTCTTTAGATGGATTTTGTGCTTAATTCCATCCTACAAATGCAACAAAATTATTGCATTGGCTTTGATTGATGACTAGAAGCCACAATTTTCAACATATGTCTTATTACCACATCAAACCTTCCAAGAAAAGCATACCACCTGTTCCTAAAGAGGGTAATAACGTAATTTCAACCAATTCAACGTATTATATCAAACTTTAATAACTTACTGTCCTATATGAGAATGGACATGATCCCAAATATGACTCCATGTTATTCCTTTAAAAATAGAAAGACCATTTCTATATGCGTGGATTGCATGTTTTATCTGATATAAAAAGGCACAACTTGTCAGGAGAATATAATGCACACAAACTTAAAAAGAAGAGTAAAATACACATTTGGTCCCTGATTGTAGCTAATTGATGAATTTGAGGTTCTTGTAAAAATCATGGTCCCTCTTCCAAGTAAAGTGGCTATTTTTTTGTCACCAAGTATAGCTCATTTTTGCAAATTTGGTCCCAAAATTATTGTCGTTTTACTAGGAACAAAGACTAAAAACATTACAAACCTCAAAAAATGACCAAAATTGAAAAAATCAGCTACACTCAGGGACCAAAACTTAAATATTACGAATTGCTTTCTTTTCTCCAGTCCAATCCGATTCTGAAAAGACTGAGCACAACCTGTTGGTTGCCTCCCCATTGAAAAAAAAAAAGATAAATCATTCATATATTGTTACAAAATCATGGTTGTCTGTGGTCCCCTCTCCCATTGGAATCTTTTTGTGCCTTTTGTCTCTGATAGGTGAATTGCAAATAGTTATCAGTGACAAAAAGATGAGCAACTAATATGTCAAAGTGATTGATTAGACACTAATAAAAAAAATTAACCATTTGAAACTTACTATATGCAATGTCTGTGTGGCACACAAAATCTGGCTTGTACACATCATCCGGACCTGATTGGCATTAACTGCAGTTTCATACATTTGTAGCATAAACAAAGACAATTTATATCAAGTTTTTATATTCAGTTTTAGTAAGTACCAAAATTGAAAAAAAAAAAAAAAAAACAGCTACACTCATGGACCAAAAAAATAATATTACTCTAAAAAAATTTGATAAATCATTCAAATAGTGTTACAGAATCAGTGATATTCTGTAACACTTGTGTCTGAGGAGGGTAAAAAAGTAATTTCATCCAACTCGGCGTATTATATCAAACTTTAATAACTACTTCATTTTGGAACTAACTTACTGTCCTATATGAAAATGGACATGATCCCAAATATAACTCCATGTTGTTCCCTTTCAAAACAGAAAGAATGTTTCTGTATCCATAAATGGCATGTTTTATCTTATACAAAAAGGCACAACTTCTCAGAAGAATATAGAGCACAAAAACTTAGAGAGCAGAGTAAAATATACATTCGGTCCCTGATTGTATACCTAATTTATGAATCTGGGTCCTTATTTGAGGTTCTTGTAACATTTCTGGTCCCTGTTCCAAGTAAATTGGCTATTTTTTGCAGATTTGGTCCCAAAATTATTGTCATTTTACTAGAAACAAAGATTAAAAAAGTTATAAACCTCAAAAAAGAACCAAAATTTAAAAAATCAGCTACACTCAGGGACCAAAATTTAAAAAATACTTAAAAAAAGATAGATAAATCATTTATATACTGTATTTAATTATTGTTACAAAATCGTTGATATTCAATAATGAAAATTATCAATTAAAATATTAATATATGATCAAGTAACAAAAATTGCCACCAGAAAAAAGAGATGAAATCCAAACCTTTTTAAGATGATTGGTTTGGTTGAAAGAAAATGTAACAATAAGATGCTTGTTCAAGCATATCACAGCTGAATGAAGAGGCTCCTGCAAAAAAATGATTTTCTTTTTAACAATATTCTCATATATAATACTTTTAATCACAAAAGAGAATTGATTATCACCTCATCAATTATACAAAGGTAAAAAGCGACATCCTCTTTATCATGACCACTTGTTTTAAATATTTAACCCCACAAAAGACCACACCATGTGGCATTTCCCTTCCCTGATGTCCTAATTCGCTAAATAAAAGCACATTTTTAAAATAACAAAAAAATAAAAGAATCAACCAAATATAACAAGAATCTTTTGTATCGAATTACTAGTCGTACTCTGTTAGATAATCCTGAAACACTACAGAATATATAGTAGGTCTCAATTATTCCATGTCATCCAACAATTTCTAGTTATCCTACACGAATGAAAATACAGTAATCAAGTCATAAAGAAGCAGCAGTTTTTCCATGATGTGATTAAGTACAATAAAAAAAAAAAACATTATCATGAACATAAAAAGCATCAAGTGTTTTATTGTTTTAAGGGTAAAAACATACATGCTAAGACTTCGATTCTCAGGGGATCTTCTTTACCTTTTCTCCACCATAACCTCTTTATTTCAAGACTTCCACCAGCAACATTTGCAATCAGGTTTCCACGGGAAACTGCTACAGCCTCCTTACCATGTAGGAAAAGGAATAAAGGGTAAGAAAAGATTCAACTTTGGTAGACTTGAAAAGAAAAAAAAAACAAGTGAATAAGAAATAGAAACATTTGGTGTCCACTTATCTAAACATGTTGTAGCAAAATCATCTGGTTTTAATGCACAAAAAAAAGGTGATGGTTGTTCCTTCACTAAAGCACTAACTCATATGGGAAAAAATCAGCAATCAAATGGCAGAAATCATGAAGGATTAACTCAAATTAAAGAAACTCATGTTATTGGAGATAGATGCATAAGTCTGTTATAATGAATAACAAGACAGAGAATATTTTTGAAATTACAATATTCCAAACAAAAAGAAACAAAAGTAGGATGTTATAATAAACAAATCAACAAAACTATGTTGCTATTTCTCACATTAACCCAAAAAATATATGATTGAAATCAAAACACAATCAACTTTCTTGAGAAATCTGATTGTCATACATCGAACCATGATCATGGAAGTTTGTTTTCTTAAAAAGCATGCTACTGAAACATTAGATGGAAAATGGATTAAAAATATTTTACAAAATGACCAACAAAAATGGATGCAAAAGACATAAAACATGAGAATAACTGGAATGCAGATGCAATTACACTACCTGTGCATTATTATTAGCCTCTTCTGTTAATGAAACCAGATAGCATAACAGGGCTTCTCTCCAATGTCTTGAGCTGCACATACCATAACCTTTTTATTTTTCAAAGAGACTATTAAACAATGAAAAGAGAGCACTTACATTTGTTAAATAATTCTTTAGCTGGATTTTGTGCTTAATTCTGTCCCTGTCAATTTTGATGAGTTGATAGGATGCTCGATATGTTGTATTTCTTCATCTACTCAATCTCCTTCATCTTTACCAAACCAAAGTCCATCAAAACCCAAAAACTAAATACTCTGCATATGTGGGTCAGGGTGATAAAAGTTGGAGGGCAAAATAGACATTTACCTATCAAAATGGTCATTTTCATAAATTTAACATGAAAATGAAAGAGATGAAGAAGACATTGGCAAAATGGTCATTTTCATAAATTTAACATACGGTCTGTTAAGGTTGAGACCCAAAGACCAAGCATATTTATCACAACATGAAATGAATACCATGTTTTCTAAAAGATTCTATTTTTATGGATTTAGGGTTTAGTTTTTCTCCTTCAACATATATGAATGACGATAGTTTTTAAGGAAAGAGTGAGACTTTGTTGAAAATTCAGCATGCTCCTTGAAATTGGAAATGAAAGAGATGAAGATGACAGGGACAGAATGGTCATTTTCATAAATTTAACATCTAGGTGACAACCTAGGTACCAAAACGTTGTGAAACCATAAAATAAGAACCAAACTTGCAATGTCTAAGTATGTTAAATTTTCATAGTGCATTGTTAACCAAAAAAAAAATTCAAAAGCACAACATTCATATATTTTGAATATAAAATGCTATACAAGTTCAGATTTTCAAAATACAAGTCTTACTAGGTCAGATTTTGAAAATGCAATGTCTTAATAGAAAAACAGTTGAAAGTCCACTACAATGTTGGATTTAAAAAATACAATAACTTAAAGGAAAAATAGTTGTCAAAAAAATTGAACTACAATGCTATAATTGGCAACCAAGTTCAAACAAGTTTGATATTTTAAAGGTAAAATGTCTTGATAGGTTAGATTTTCAAAGTAAAATGTGCTAATAAGAAAAAAGTAAAAAGTAAAAGGTCTTCACAGGTTAATATGAAATTTATAAAGCTATAATGGGCAACCAAAAACAAACATGTTTAGTTTTTTCAAGTATAGTGACTTGATACGAAAAATAATAAAACTACACACCATGTTGATACAAAATCAGGTTGAGAAGCTGCATGGGAAAGTAAATAAATACTGTTAAACTCTTACATTTGTGTGTAAGTTTCATGCAGTATAAGTCTATAACTAGGTGAAAAACTTACAGATGGGTATAGTTTCTATAGGTGAAAAGCTCCCTTTGTCACCTACTTAAAAGAAAAATAAAACATTTCTCAGAAAAACCTACTAACATTACATTGCTAAATTGGCTAGTAAACAAGTCACTTAACCACACACCTAATAGTACGTGAATAAGCCTTAATGATTGAAAAATACAATAAATTTATCATACCCAACATATCATATACTCTGTTACATAATCGTGGAACATATTAGGTCTCACTCAATTCCACCCTCATCTCATCCAACAATTTCAAGTTGTTCTACATGAATGAAAATACATTGCCCATTAAGTCAAAAAGAAACAGCAGTTTTGTATGCATGATGTGATTAAGTACAATAAGGAAATCATTATCATGAACTTAATTCAGACAGAAGATGAAATTTGATAAAATCCAACTAAGCCACAATTGTACACCAATATCATCTGGTTGGACCATGTGAAACAATTGGCATTTGTCCCATTGGAATCTTTTTGTGCCTTTTGTGTCTGATAGGTGAATTGCAAGGGTGGATGCACAATAGTTATCTCACAAAAAGATCAGCAACTAAAATGTCAAAATGTTTGATTAGCAACTAATAAAAAATTTAACCATTTGAAATATTAACTGTTGCAAATGGCAATGTCTGTGTGGCACACAAAATCTGGCTTCTACAGAAGACAATTTATCTCAAGTTTATATATTGAAAACTTGCATATTGTAAGTACCAAAAATGAAAAAAAAAAAAAAAAAAAAAAAAAAAAAAAAGCTACACTCATGGACCAAAAATGTAATATTACTAGGTTAGATTTTGAAAATGCAATGTCTTAATAGAAAAACAGTTGAAAGTACAATACAATGTTGGATTCAGAAAATACAATAACTTAAAGGAAAAATAGTTGTCAAAAAAATTGAACCAAGTTTAATATTTTAAAGGTAAAATGTCTTGATAGGTTAGAGTTTCAAAGTGAAAGGTCGTAATAGGAAAAAAGTAATGAGTAAAAAGTCTTAACAGGTTAATATGAAATTTATAAAGCTATAATGGGCAACCAAAAACAAACATGTTAAGTTTTTTCAAGTATAGTGAATTGATAGGAAAAATAATAAAATTACAATGTCTTAAAAGGTTTGATTATCAAAGGATAATGCTTTAATAGACATTTACCTGTCATTGGTTTTTGATAGTCATGTTGAATCATATGAATAAGATCCCATGAAAAATGCCCTAACCAAGAATTACATGTCATTAACAGATTTAGTTAAAACTAGCCAAAAGGGTAAATGAGTAATCTGTACCAAAATATAAAGGCCTCTTTTTCGCAAGTGTTCCACTCCCTCATCGAATATTCTCTTTTTTAATGCATCTGGATCCATGACTCGGTCTTCATAATCCAAAAAACTTGACCTCTGAATAACAAAAGAGCAACTTGCTTATTTTGTTTACATTGAATATAGACAATGCACTATTTTTTTTACCAAAAAGAAAAGAGCAATGTACTTATATTTTCTACCCTAAATAGCAACGTACTTAGATTTCTTTACTGATAAAAGCAATAATATACTTGGTTCTTTATCCATAATAGCAACATATTTTTATTTCCCTACTAAAATGAGCAAAATGTACTTTATTTGTTACATATTGCTAATTATTGGTAAAGAGATCCAAGTATGTTGCCAATTTTTATACGTTTAACATCTAGGTGACGACCCAGGTACCAAACATGTTAAGAAACCATGAAATAAGTAGCAAAAAGTTCAAAAAGATTCCCTTTTGAACTGCACATACCATAACCTTTTTATTTTTCAAAGAGACTATTAAACAAGGAAAAGAGAGCACTTACATTGGTTAAATAAATCTTTGAGCTTAATTCCATCCTACATATATGCAACAAAATTATTGCATTGGCTTTGATTGATGACTAGAAGCCACAATTTCCATCATACCACCTGTGTCAGAATCATTGATATTCAATAATGAAGTTTATCCATTAATAGTAAAACAAAATTATCTATTGAAGTATTAATATATGATTCAGCAACAAAAACTGCCACCACAAAGAATGAGATGAAATCCATACTTTCTTAGAATAATTGGTTTGGCAGAAATAAAAGGTAATAATAAGATGCTTGTTCAAGAATATCACAGCTGAATGAAGAGGTTACTGCAATAAAAATTGAATTTTTTTAGCAATATTCTCATGTATTATGTATAATATTTTTATTCACAAAAGAGAATTGATTATTAGCTCATCAGAGATATGAAAGTAGTACACACCATCGCCCTCTTTATATTGAACACTTGTCACCATGTGGCATTCCCTTCCCTGATGTTCCAATTCGATAAATATAAGGACACCTTTTTAAATAGATAAAAGAATTGACTGAATAACAAATATATTGTGTGAAAAACTACCAGGCAAACTAAAAAAGTGTTGAAGGCGTTTTCCGTAAATTTACTCTGTGTTACATAATCCTGGAACAATGGCATAATACAACAGGTCTCGGTTATGCCATGTCATCCAACAAATTCAATACAGTGTAAAGTTTTAATTTGTTCCCCATTAAGTCAAATAGAAACAGCAGTTTTGCCATGATGTGATGAAGTACAATAAAGTTATCATTATCATGAACTTAATTTGGAAACAACATAAAGTTTGAGTTTCTTACTCCAACTGAGCCACCATAGTTTGCCAATATGATGTGGTTGGACTTTTCATAGATTGTTGGTGTGCCAAAGGAAGATAAGATTTATGTAACTGAAATAAAGCATGGGGAACAAATTAATGGTGACACAATTGGCATTTACTTACACATCTGATGGATGGAACTTAATTAATGTGAATGTGACACAACAAAAGGTTTTGAAGTTACCTGAGCAATAAGTTCAGAAAATCATACACTTAACCTTTAACCCCACCCAGTTGTTGATGGAAGAGATGGGATCAATATATATATATATATATATATATTGTATTATCATTCAATATGAGAGTATGAAGGTTGTAGCATCATTTCAGTAAAGAATCTTATTAGTGCAATTCATAAGATATGAAACAAATGATTAACCATCATACCCCACTATCAAAACAACAGAAGTTATAAATTAAGTGAGTTCATAACAAACGCCCTCTCATAATATAACCTAAAATGACAGAGGATCTGCTTTAATTCCCAAAATGCCCATGCTGTCCCACTAACTTTGTAGTTCCCTCGTGGTTGTCTGTGGTCTCTGATGAGCAACTAAAATGTCAAAGTGATTGATTAGCAACTAACAAAAAAATTTAACCTTTTGAAACTTACGATATGCAATGTCTGTGTGGCACACAAAATCTGGCTTCTACAGAAGAGTGATACACATCATCCGGACCTGATTGGCATTAACTAGAGTTTCATACATTTGCAGCATAAACAAAGACAATTTATCTCAAGTTTTTGTATTCAGTTTTAGTGAATAAGTACCAAAATTTAATTAAAAAAAAAAACAGCTACACCCATGGACCAAAATTCAAAAAATACTTGAAAAAAGATAGATAAATCATGCATATAGTGTTACAGAATCAGTGATATTCTGTAACACTTGTGTCTAAGGAGGGTAAAAAGTAATTTCATCCAATTTGGCGTATTATATCAAACTTTAATAACTACTTCATTTTGAACTAACTTACTGTCCTATATGAAAATGGATATGATCCCAAATATAACTTTATGTTGTTTCTTTTCAAAATAGAAAGAGTGTTTCTGTATGCATGAATGGCATGTTTTATCTTATACAAAAATGTTATAAACCTCAGAAAGAAACCAAAGTTTAAAAAATCACCTACACTCAGGGACCAAAATTTAAAAAATACTTAAAAAAAGATAGATAAATCATTTATATAGTATATTTAATTATTGTTACAAAATCATTGATATTCAATAATGAAAATTATCTTTTAAAATATTAATATAAGATCATGTAACAAAAATTGCCACCAGAAAAAACGAGATGAAATCCAAACTTTTTTAAGATGATTGGTTTGGTTGAAAGAAAATGTTACAATAAGATGCTTGTCCAAGCATATCACAGCTGAATGAAGAGATTCCTGTAAAAAAAAATAATTTTCTTTTTTAACAATATTCTCATATATAATATTTTTAATCACAAAAGAGAATTGATTATTACCTCATCAGCTATACAAAGGTAAAAAGCGACCACTTGTTTTTGATATTTCAACCCACAAAAGACCACACCATGTAGCATTTCCGTTCCCTGATGTCCTAATTCGCTAAATAAAAGCACATTTTTAAAATAACAAAAAAATAAAAGAATCAACCAAATAACAAGAATCATTTGTAACGAATTACTAGGCGTACTCTGTTGCATAATCCTGGAATACTACAGAATATAGAAGGTCTCAGTTATGCCATGTCATCCAACAAGTTCAAGTTATCCTACACCAATAAAAATACAGTAATCAAGTCATAAAGAAACAACAGTTTTGCCATGACGTGATTAAGTACAATAAAAAAAATCATTATCATGAACTTAAATCGGAAAAAACATAACATTTTGTTTCTTACTCTTTGATAAAATCCAGCTGAGCCACCATAGTACGCCAATACGATCTGGTTAGACCTTTCATAATTGGAAAGAAAACATAACTTAATTAAACAGAAACATACAACTTTTAGTTAGAACCACAGCACACTTTGAGTTAAAAATACAAACAAATACATTATCTTTCCCTAAGTGAATCTCTAATAACCCAATGAGTTATTTAGTATTTTATTTTGGCTTGTGATTATTTACTTATCTCTACATAATTTAATCCAGTAACAATTTTTCCCTCAAAACAAAGTAAAACAACTGTTTAACTTAATTCAGACATTTCATCAAACACCTAAACTGCCCAGAAAAACAATCTACAATTAAATCATACTTTTTGAATTTCAAAACTATTTAATTTACCGACATCGCCACTTGACCAATCATCTTCGTTTGATGGATGCTTTCATGCTTTGGATTCAACTTGACGACAAAAATTCAAAAAACCAACAAAGAAAAAAATAGATGGAGGAGAAAGAGAAAGAAACGCACAGAGAAAAAAGATTTGTACTTTTTTCTTGATCAATGATGACCTTGAACCAAACTGACCGATGAATCCAGTTATGAAGAAAAGATACCTGAAAAATCTTAGCCTATTGAAAATACCTAACAAAAAAATCAATAATACAAAAAAAGAATCATGAACGTTACCTAAGAGACGAAGAGGGAAACGCAGAGGCTTCTTGAACGCGGGAAAATGAAAGAAAGAGGAAGCGGTGGTGTCGCTAGAACAAAAAGAGGAGAAGGTGGTGCCTCCAAATAAAACCCTCTTTCTTCTTCTTCTTCTTCAAAGAAACATGTCTCCGGTGGTGTTTGGAGAACAGTCGGATGAGGGAAGAAGGTATATATTAAGCGCCAATACACCGACCCAACCCTTTCGACTTCCGAATTCCAACGGTTCTTTTTTATAAAACCTTTCCAAAAGTAAAATCTTCCTAAATTACGATACTAACAAACAAAACTTTTCCATTTCTATTGCAAAATTGGTACCTTTGTCTCTCATTTTACATTTTAACCCATTTTTTTAGTCTAATTTGGTCTAAACTTCTTTTAGAAAAATTTCCAAATATTTTTTAAGTCATTTTTATAAAATTAGTTATTTTACTTAAAAAATGATTTGTGCTGTATGTATGTTTCTAAAATTCATTTATTATAATAAATTATATATTTTTTTAATTCATTTCTTGTATTTTGTAAAAAATATTTTTTACAATTTTTTAATATCTTTTTTATCAAATTGTTTTTACAAAAGTAGTTTTTTTTTAAGTTTTTTTTTTTTTTAAAAGATTTAGATCTTCTCTTTGATGCATGTATTTTAATATTTTCCATGTATTTACAAATATATTTTTTCAAAAATCCACTTCTATTTTTTTTACATATTCATTTTTATGCATTTGTAGTTGTAAAAATATGTTAAAAAATTTCTATTTTTTAACATATTTGTTTATAAATAAATAAACTAAAAGTGCACCATAAGGAATGCACTTTCATGATATAACTTAATGTAACCCACCCTATATCGTAAATTACAATAATGTCTTGTTTGTTGCACATCTTAAATTTTCGACAACGTATATTATACATCATGCAATTTCCTTTGTTTTACAATTTTGGACCAATTTTTTTCAAATTTTTGCAAACCCGAGTTATTTCCAGTGGCATCATCGGAAGGGTTCTGAGTGGAATTGGGAGCCGGAGTCCGAGATGCGCGAGCAGTACCCTTAGTTATTTCCAAAAGATGACTTCGAGGGCAAAGTCTGATTCTAGTGAGGGAGAATTGTAACATCCCTAGATCAGGTATACCTCATCAAACCTTGTTCTTTTGGTAATTGTCAAGTTTGGCCCTTTATTAGAGAAAAGGTGGTAAGTGAGTACGCGGGGTGTACGCGTGTGTACGCTCAGCGTGCTCATGTGCGTGTTTTTGATGCGGAAGCCACCTAGTACGCTGGGCGTACCAAAGGGTACGCTGGTCGTACTAGGCCTAGAGTGAAAACCCTAATTAAGGGTGTGTCTATATTTAAAGGACATGATGGCCTCATTTTTGGCCATCACTCCCATACCTCAACCCTCTCAAATCCTAATTTCTCGTCCCTTGAGCTTGTGTGTCCATTTGTGAGCTATTAAGTGCTCTTGTGGTTTCTTTGGAGTGAAGAAGGAACTTTGAAGAGGAAGGAGTGGGGTTCAGGCTTTGGATTTGAGCTTATCTATGGTTGGAGCTTCAGTTAGAGGTATAAAGCTCAAAGCTTTCTCGTCCTTTTTGATTTGTGCTTTATGTGGTCTATTTTAGGGTTTTTGGTCCCAAAGCTTGAAGCTTTATGAGTTGTTGAAACTCCAGAGCCAAATATTTGTCCCTTAGAGTGTTTTAATGGAGTGGTTTCATAAAAATGGAGTCTTGGACATCAAAACCACCCCATGCATGAGATATGAGCATTCTTGAGAATAGAAAAGCGAGAGTTTTGGTGTTTGTGACTTTTTTCAACCATGCAAAGGCTTAAAGTCACAGACTTTATGGAGTGTGACCCTTTATGAAGTCCAAATCTAAGATTTAAGCTAAGGTCTTAACGAATTAAGACCAAATGAGTAGGAAGAGCAAAATCGGGACGTATGTTGAGCGTAATCCCAATACACGCAACATAGGGTCAAGAATCCCCGATGCATGCATGGCGAAGGAGTACGTCCAACATAGAGGGCTTGTACGTGTGGCGTACGCGCTGCCGTTGACTTTTAGTTGACTTTTAGGGTTTGGTCAATTTGTGGACTATTAAGGCCATGGAATGGTAAAATGGTCTTTTATCCTTTTGTGAGTTTGTAGAAGGGTTTAGTCTAGCTTCTTTGAGAGTCGTTATTAATTAGAGATAATTATCGTATGTGTTAGGCGGAGGATAGACCGGTGATTTGAGTTCGAGGTTATCCGATTTCTTACGAGGTGAGTCTTCTCACTATACTTACCTATAGTGGTAACTTTGTGTGTGACCGAAGGGTCTTATGTGTTTATATTGAGTATTGTGATATCCTGCATTATGTCTTTGTGATTTATGTTGTGTATTATTCTGAGCTTACTGAGTTAGGACCAGAGGGTCCACCCAAGTTGTGGGACCAGAGGGTTCCACTGAGACACATTGGCCGGAGGGTCTTATTTGAGTATAGCCATGAGAGGCTAATGAGTTATGTATGGTATTTTGGGGAGCTCACTAAGCTTCGTGCTTACCATGTTTTGTGTTATGTGTTTCAGGTACTTCTCGGGATCACGGGAAGGCACCGGCTTGATTGTACACACACGAGTTGGAGATATGTTTTGGAGGATCTTGGATTGTGTTTTAAAAAATTAATGAACATGTGATTTTGATAACTCGATATTTGGGGATTTTTATGGTTGTGATAATGAAATTAATGTGATTTTTAAATGAAAATTTTGTTTGGAAATTTACGGTGTTACACCTTGTATGCTAAAAGAAGGTATTTTTGAGTGCTTTGGAGTACGTATAGTGCAACTTGGAGAAGAAGGAACTTCTTGGAGAAGTGTTGGTTGCATTGGAGCTTGTAGATCTGGACTTTGTTCACCTTAATCTATCTTCTAGAGGTATAAAGTTTGAATCTTGATGATGCATTTGTTAGATCTAACTAGTTTTGGATGTTATGAGTTTTTGGTCATTTTAGTACATAAAGTTTAGATCTTGAAAGTTTGTGACCTTTTTATGGATAAAGTTGGAAACTTTATCCATCTAAACATCACTTTGATTCAGATCTGAAAGTTGGAGACTTGTACTTATTGGATTAAGTTGAAAAAGATGAACTATTGGGTCCCTATGAGACTTAAGACTAGATATTGTTTGTTGGGACCATTCTAATAGATAAAGTTGGAAACTTTATCCATTATAAAGCTATTATGAACTATAAAAATGTGATCTTGGCCCTTCTATCCCTTTCATGCAAGAGTTGTGATGTTTTCCTGGGTTAAGAACTTGGGGTTTTGGACATTAAGCACTTTATAGCCATGCAAAGTCATAAAGTTGGAAACTTTATGACTTAGGACATCCTTTTGGGCTTGGATCTGAGTTTTGGATGTAGGAAATTAATGGAATAAGCTCTTAATGGATTTTTTGGAGTGGGTTGCGTACGTTGGGCGTACATGGTGGTACGTTGCGCGCACGCGATCATCGCCATGCTTTTGGTCAATATTAGAGTACGTTGGGCGTACTCTCTGGGTAAGTAGGGCGTACTCCATTAGAAAGAGATATTGACTTTTAGACCTTGTCCATTTGACTTTGACTTTCACCAAGTTTGACCAAGTTGGACCTTGAGGGTATTTTGGGGAGTTTGATTGTGTTTGGTCTTTTGGTTGGAGTAGGTGTTGGTTTGAGAGTCGAGATTCAGAATCGGGACCTCATCAGCTTTTCTCCGGATTATGAGGTGAGTTTTCCTCACTGTACTTTCGGGTCGAAGGCACCAAGGCTGACCCATTGGATTGTTATCCTGGTTTATCGCATGTTGGTATGTTGTAGTGATCTGTAAGATATGTATCCTGGTATATAGGATGATGTTATACTTAGTGATATGTAAGATTTTCCTGATTGTCTATTGACTGGTTATATGTTTAGCTAGGTATATGTCGTCGTGGTGTGGGTGGGTTGAGACTGTATTGCTTTGTGTTGTCAGTTAACAACCCCGATAATGTTTATATTGATATGTTGTTGTGGTTTACTAGGCTTATATGTGTATTGGATATGTATATGTTGACATCATATGTGATGGTGTGTTGGGTTGAGGCAGTCAAGTTGTGTGCTAAAGGCCAAGAGACCCAGGGCAGCCCGGATAGACTACAGGCCAGAGGGGCGTACATGTCAGGCCGAAGGCCTAGAGAACGGACCATATAGGCTGAAGGCCCGGTGAGACGGTCCAATAATGTTGAAGGTTCTGTGAGCGGTCCAGATAGTTTGCAGGCCTGCGAGGCAGTCCACTCATGCTGAAGGCTCTATATGCATGTTATTGTTTGCTAGGTTATCTGTTTTTGTGGTGGTATTTTAGAGGAACTCACTAAGCTTTGTGTTTAAAGTTTGGTTTATGGTTTCAGGTACCTTAGTGGACAGTGGCAGGGTGAAGGCGTGACCGTACACATCCTTGGTTTTACAACTGATTGGATCTTGGGAGACTCTGATTTTAAATAATGTTTTGGAGATAATATTTTGTAAACACTTTTATTAATAAATGGGTCGCTTTTGAAAGGTTTAAATTTGTTGAAATTTTTGGGTCGTTACAAGTTGGTATCAGAGCCTTGGTTCGACTGAATTGGAGGAACACCCGTGTGAATGCAGTCTCAAACTAAGGAAATAAAAAGGTTTTTAAAAAAATGATTTTCAAACTTGTTTTCAAAATAATAAAGAAAGGATGTGATGGGTACGTAGGCCCCAAATTACCACACTGTTATTTTATATCGTAATATGTTAGAACAACATGCTAGTGATAAACTAAGGATCTTAAGGACTCGCAGATAGAATTGCTTGATTATACGATGCATGATAGCCATGTTTATTTCTTATATGAAATTGACATCATTATTGCGGTCACTTAGTATGTGCATCATAGTTGTACATAACAAAGATTCTATATTCTGAGAATGTTTGATTTAGCTTTACTTCATATTCTTGCCTGATTAAGGGCTTAGATTAGAGTCAAGTACTCGAATTTTTATGGTATCCAACGTTATGTATGATTACAAAGCACGTGTGGCTGTAGGGTTGGTGGAAGTTTCATGAGCAGGTGCAGTTCATAGTGGGTCAGCATGAGGAATAACTAGCCACTCTCGAGAGTGGGAGGACATGACGGAGGTGTATCTGAGATGCTAGGAGATAGATATCGAGAATTTCGTATGAGGATCTGTCTGATTTTATTGTGTCTTAGTTCCAATTAACTCCTTTGCTCGAACGTTGCTTGCTTTGTGCTTTGTGGGACCCATATTGATGTGAGTTAACCATCAAATGAATACATTAAATTACATGCTATGAAGGTTAAATAATCTTAGAATGACAGACTTGAACCTATTCCACATCTCTTGTTTGAGTCCAACCATTGTATGGTTGAGTCCTTTAGTTGAAGATTTTTTAAGCTTTGTTGCATGTAATTATATGCATGAAGTGGTTAGCCGACATTAGTAGGGGTTCTTCACAGCTGATGGCAGGGGAGGTGAGGGAATCCTAGGGGAGCCTAGGAGGTATCTTAGAACGATTTTTCGTTGTTAAGCAGGCACCGGGAGTATTATTATGAGTAGGTCTTAGAGGGCCCGGGATGATAGGTGTGGAAGGTAGTATTGGGCCCATACTATTGGAAGCACAGGATCCATACTCGAATCAAGGAGAGTTTCGGGGATCCTAAGGGTTAGTCTGGGAAGAGGCCATGGTTTGATACCATGATTCATGGCAGCAGTTCTGTATTTGTTGATCTTGTGGTAGGGTTGCACACACATGATGATGGGTCTGGAAATTGTTTTGGGCCCTAGTGGCGATATCGGGTTGGGTTGAATGGTGCATACCTGGATGAGTTTTTTACTCTCGAGGTTGTTGCTCGAGGTCGTGCATTGAGTCAGTGGACTCAAAAAGGAAACGATTGTTATGATCGTCTAGGTGATTACAGTTGGAAGTTGAGTGGTTGATTGATGATTTGGAATGTCGCCATATGTGGCAGGGTGATTCCCTTTCAGTTCTCCGAGTTCGGAGAGGGATTGAGCAAGCTTGTGACTTTCAGAGTTAGTATGTAAACCCAACATGGTGTCTATTGGTCGCGGTGTTTGGAGATAGTATGTCAGCACAGGAGTGCGCGGGTGGATTGATGTGTTATGGATGCTTTGTGATGTGATCAAGGGTCCGTGTTCTTGGGATATAGGTTGGTCATGTACCGTATTGGTGGTTGGGATTGCAGGATAGGAGGGTATGTTTTGGATCGTAAGTCGGTGTTGGCTTATGTTGTTACAAGGAATCCTTAATGTTAAAGTGGCCATGATTGGGGAAATTTCAGAGATCTTCAGCTAAAATTCAGGAATTTTCTTGGGATTCGTTTGATCCTTATCTGGAAGATCATCCTACGTGTGTTATTCTTTCCAAGGTCAGTGATGGTTGTACCTGGTTAAGCCGATTTGAGTTATGGTTTGGTTTCAACACCAGTACGTGGTATTTCGAAGCCTAAGTGGGGGAGAACTGGGTATTCTGCTTGGAGGATCATCGATCTGTTCAGATTTGTAGTATTAAGAGAATGGATCCTAGGGATCTGCAGTACGAGTATGTGGGATCTCAGTTCAAGATTTGGTGAAGGCATGGGTATATAGTAGGTGGCGATCGGATGTATGTGTTCAGGAGACACATGAGTTGTCCCTCAGTAGGAAGTGGTTGGTCAAGGGGCTCGTTGCAGCTATTGGTTTCTTGTGGGGTTGCCAAAGAATGGATGAGGAGCAGCTGGGACCACTCAGATTGAGTATTGGTCGCGGAGGGAATTTGCCAGCTTGTTGCATGGATTTCTAATTATAATCTATCTTGTTCAGAGATCGATCGGGGAGTCAATTTCCGAGTTGGTTATGTTCAGCTCCGCACGGCTTTTGGTTCATTAGACCTAATGTCAATGTGTTCTCGATCATTGATCGTTTCATTCGTCATTCAACATAGATTCTCTGAAAGTTTTAGGTGGTGACAGTTGAAGTTCAATAGATGTGTCAACTGTTGGGTTTTGAGCAATCTAACACTCATATGGTGTACATGCAACCCTATAAACCTTGGATATATGCTTTCTCTATTATACATGCAAATATTCAATATTACAAGGTTTCATCCTAACTAGCATAATATATATACCTCTTTTTTGTCGCTTGATTCCATGGAGCTTAAGAGCCTAGTGCCCCAAGTGTGACACCTCAATGGCTCACACAACACCACCAACAACTTGGAATAACTTGAGAGAAAAGTTTTTATGCTCAAAATCGGCTAGCCCTCTCATATGAATCCTTAGGGCCGATTTCTTGAGCTATGGGGTCTTTATATATTGTGGCTATTAGGGTTACGCCATGTAACTCATGACTTTCCATATTCCTCATGATACATGGGTTTTAACCTCCATGGAGTATCCATGGGTTACCCCCATGGGTTTAGCCCAACATTAAGAACAATGGATCATAAGCCCACATATATAAGAATGAATGATTTACATAATCAATCCCCATATATTTAGTTAGTCTATTTTGATCACAAAATTAATTCCAAATTAATTCTTGATCAATACTAATTAAATAATATGATTTCATATTAATATATTAGAACTTATAATATATTAATAAATCATAAATATCCTTTTCTCACAAAAGTCTATCCAAATTGTTCCGATGCCATGCAACCCAAATGGACCATGCCAAATCGGGTCATGCACATACCAATTATAGTTATGGACTTAGAGACTAATCCAACAATCTCCTACTTGGATAAGTCTAATAACTATTATTGCAAGTATGACTCTGCAACCTGCCTAGCAATCGTAGCTATTAAAAGCTGCTGTCGAAATCTGAACAAATCAATGACGCGTCCATTAGATAAGGGATCATATATTCCTCCATTCTAGATATCATATGGACTGAGACATGGATTATAATCATTCTCTCTGTCCATCTGTTGTTTCCCGATTTCGGATTTATGACAACCGACTAATTGAATAAATAAAATCAGTCTAGGCTTGGCCAAGCACTTAGGGTGTCATCATTAAATCATCGAGGGGCCCACAGATATCGCTTTTATCCCTCCAAGGGTAAAAGGAATTGATAAACTTCGACCCAAATGTTCGCTTGTACTTACTCATCAAATTACACACAACGATATGTTTTATAACAACCAAGTTACTGGTTGCGTTTACATATATCAATGTGCAACTATCGCGCAACTACAACTCACACGTCTCCGTTTGAAGAATATAAGATATTATCGTCTCATGATCACTCGTGATAAAATCCATGAAGTGATTCAAATGAGCGTGGGTTTAATCCAATACTCGAATCTCATTCCAGGAGCACTCATGAATGTTGCAGCAAATTTTGCTATGTCTACGAACTTTAGACATCTACAAGCCCAATTCATGACAGTCTTGATTCGTACCTACTTCCAAAGTATGATTGATTGTGGAGAGTTTGATTAACCTAGTTGTTCGGGAAGTCAAAACATGCAAAGTGAAACACAAGAATAATCGAATCCAATATGATCTCAAAACTTATTAATATAAATAAAACACCTTTTATTTATCACCATATTGATTGCACATTATTCATTGCATAATGTTTCGAACAATCAACTTACTACTTGAATTAAAACAATAGTTGTCCCATGCTCCATGCATGCACACTATGTTTTCTAAACAATAGTTATGTCATACACCAAGTATTTAATGAATCAACCATTGAGAAAATTTCATATGCAAAGACATCGAAGAAAGTCTGGGAGGTTCTTCAGAAATTGCTCCAAGGAGCCGAAAAGACGAAAAAGGTACGGCTCCAATCACTTCAGGATGAATTTGAAACGTTGAAGATGAAAAGTTCAGAAAGCACAAATGATTATATTACTCGTTTGAAAATGATGGTGAACGATATGAAAAGAAACGAAGAAGCACTTGATGAAGTAAGGCTAATGGCAAAATTACTTCGTTCATTAATCAGAAATTTGATTATGTAGTCACTTTTGATTAATGTTGATCTGTTGATGAGTTATTATGAATGGGTAACAGTCGACAGTTATCCATGATACTAGGGTGGTGGACCAATTTTTTAGCATTTTATTTACATTATTGTAAGAATAAATAGGTTTGTTACAACAACCTTTCATGTAGCTCCATTTTAGTTTATGTTCTATTTTTTTGTTCAAGTGTTTTTCCTTGTCAAGAAGTATTCAATAAAGCTTTGGTTGTGAAGCATTACAATAGTGACTCATCCTCTTTGTTATCACCATTTTAGTTTTAAGGCTTTAAATCCATCACTTGGTATCAGAGCACAAGCCTGGTATTTAATTGTACATGCCAAAAATCATTCGATCCTTAGAAATGTCTCTCGTAACAAACACCTCAAACCCTCCCAAAGAAAACCCAGTTACATTTCAGTGCCTTATTCTCATTTCTATGAATTATACTACATGGATCATAAAGATGGAATCCATAATGGATGCACAAGGGTTATGGGAATCCATCGAGCTGACAACAGATGTTGTTGTAGACGAGAAGAAAAGCAAATTGGCTCGTGCGTTCATCTTCCAAGCAATATCGGAAGATATTCTGATGCTGGTGGCTAAAAAGAAAACAACCCATGAAGTGTGGGAATCACTGAAAACTCGGTTCGTTGGAGCAGAACGAGTCTAGAAGGCCAGGTTACACACGTTAAAGAGTGAGTTTGAGGCACTTCAGATGAAGGATGGTGATTCTATTGACGAGTATGCGGGGAAGTTATCCGGGATGATCTCAAAGTATAATAGTGTCGGTTCAACACTGGATGATGATGAATTGGTTCGAAAACTCTTTGATACAGTAACAGAGAAATACATGCATCTTATTGCTTCCATGGAGCAATATTCAGATGTAGAAGAAATGCCTTTTGAGGAAGCAATAGGTCGATTGAAAGCCTACGAAGACAGGTTGAAGCTTCGACAATGAGGATCGATGAGTAAAAGTTCATTGTTGCTTACAAAGACGGAGGGTCAAATAGTGAGCAAACAGAAGAACAAGGCACCTAGTGGTCGGGGTAGAGGCCAAAATGGCGATAGAGTCGGTAGAGGGAGCACACAAGGGGGTCGTGGGGTAGGTCGGGGTCGGGGTGATCTACATGACAGGAAATAGTCTCAAGAAGCTAGAAGATCTAATCGAAATCCACATGAAAAGTCATATAAGGTGCTTTGAGTGTCAACCATATGGACACTACGCATCGGAATGCCCGAACAAGAAGAAACAGGAACAAGAAGTGAATCTAACGAAGGTAATGGAGGATGAACCAACTCTCTTATTGTGTGTTGAAGGGGAGGACATACCATCAATGGTAATGTTGAATGAAGAAAAAGTGTTCCCTAAACTACATGAAAGTCAAAATGATAGCAATCGTGACATGTGGTACTTTGACAATGGAGCAAGTAATCACATGACCAGGGAAAGATTTTTTTTTGTAGATTTAAACGAAAGCGTCACGGGTCGGGTTCAGTTCGGTGATGGCTCTACGATTGAAATTAAAGGAAAAGGTACACTATTGTTCCAATGTAAAAATGGTGACCAGTTAGTAATATCGAATGTATATTTCATCCCGACTTTAACTAGGAACATCCTTAGGCTGGGTCATTTAACTGAAGTGGGTTATGATGCATGGTTACATAATGAACACCTATGGGTCTATAATGAGCAAGGGAAGTTTGTGTTGAAGGTCCAAAGGTCAGTGAATAGGTTGTATAAAATCGCACTACATGTTGTAAAACCAACGTGCTTGGCAACTTCTTTAGTTGATGATGCATGGATTTGGCATGCCCACTTGGGACATGCTAACTTCCACACTTTAGAAATAATGGGAAAGAAAGGAATGGTGACAGGAATGCCTTGTGCCTTGCACCCCAAAAAGTTGTGCAATGGGAGTGTTGTGGCAAAACAAACAAGGCAAAGCTTCCCTAATGAAGCTCAATGAAGAGCCTCCAAACCGTTGGAACTGATACACGCTGATCTCTGTGGGCCAATAACACCACAATCAATGGGAAGTAAAAAATATTTTTTTATTGATTGTTGATGATTGGTGTAGATATATGTGGGTTTATCTACTCAAATCAAAAGAAGAAGCGTTAGCAAAGTTCAAGATCTTCAAAGCTCAAGTTGAGATGGAAATTGGGCATAAGGTGAAGATACTAAGGACAAATCGAGGAGGCGAGTTCAACTCACAAGCCTTCATCAATTTCTGCCAGGAAGGAGGAATCCAAAGGCAAACCACAATGCCGTATACCCCGCAACAAAACGACATTGTGGAGCGGTGAAATAGAACAATAGTCAAGATGACACGGTCGTTGTTGAAAAGCATGAACATACCAGATCCAATATGGGGGGAGGCAGTACGCCATGCAGTTTACTTGCTTAATAGAATTCCCACTAAGTCTGTGAGAGACTTTGCTCCATACGAAGGCTTGAAGAAAAGAAAACCAAATATGTAATATTTAAAAATATTTGGTTGTTTGGCTTTTGTAAAAAAGATGGTAGGTCATCTCACAAAGGTCGAAGATAGAAGCATACCTATGGTTCATTTAGGCATAGAACCTGGGAGCAAGGCTTATAGACTATACAATCCTAAAGCTAAAAAGATTGTTGCAACACGTGATGTCTTATTTGATGAAGCAAAATCATGGGATTGGGAGACTACACATGAAAGGTTGTCAGGAAGCACATGCATGGTACAACCCATATTCATGGGTAACATGGCAAATTCAAGGCCCACCAACGAAAATCATGGGGAGGGACCACATACCCCATTAACCCCAAATTATAATAATATTTTCTTTTCTTTAAATTCACCATGTACTTTGGATATAGAAGGCTCAAACAGTGGGTTGATTAATCAAACTATACCATCTGATGCTTTCGATGACACCCCTGTACGGGGTACTCGCTCTATTCATGAAGTAAACCAACGGGGCCCCATGTTGACAGAAGCAAAAATGCGAGATATGTATGAACAAGTCGGTTTGTTTGCTTCATTTCTTGAAGCAACAAAGGAGACCTATTGGATGAAAGCTATGCGTGCAGAGATAGATTCGATAGAAAAAGAATCGGACGTGGACTTTAACCTGATTACCGCCCAATCAAAAGGTGATAGGGTTAAAGTGGGTGTTTAAGTTGAAGATAGACGCATCAGGTACGGTTACGAAACACAAGGCACGTCTTGTGGCCAAGGGTTATGTTCAACAGAAGGGTATAGACTTTGAAGATGCGTTTGCCCCAGTGGCTCGATTGGAATGAATACGGTTGCTATTGGCTCTGGCAACAAAAGAAAACTAGCTTGTACATCACTTAGATGTCAAGTCAGCCTTCTTAAATGGGGAGCTCAAGGAGGAGGTTTTGATGGGTTTTGAGCACTACATCATTCCTATGGTGTACATACAAACTTTAATAGATTTTGGATCTAGTTTGTCTAATGAACATGCAATTGAATATCCAAAGCTATAAACCCTAGATCTATCATAATATGAACTGAAATAAGGGTTTAGAAATTACCTTTGATTGTTATATAGCAATAACAATCAATTCCTTGGCTTCAGAAAGCTTAGTGCCTCAAGTGTTGCACCTCTAATGGAGTCACAAATACCACTAAGCAACTGGATGAAGAGGAGAAGAAGAAGAGCACCCAAAAGACGTCAAGAAACCCTCTCAAAAGTATAGCCACGGGTTTGGGTCTCAAGGGGCCTTTAAATAGGTAGGCAATTGGGGTTATCAAACAAGTAAACCCTAATTTGACTACTTAAGCCCTAAGCAGCCCATGGACTCCTTCTGGAACATGCCTTGGACAAAAATCATATGGGTTTCCCATAGATTTCGTCCAACCTATATTCCAAGGTGATCCATAGCCCAATTATAATTCTTATAATTACAATTCTAGTCCCCTAAGTTAAATTAATCTCTTTTAGCTACAAAATTAATTCTTAATTAATTCTTGACTAATATCAATTAAACTATACGATTTCTCCTTTAGTATATTCTTCTCATAATATATTAATAAATCATAATTAAACCTTTCTCTTCTTAATCCATCCTACAAGTTGCTATGGTGAAGGCAACCCAAAAGGACCATGCTCATAATCGGGTCAAGTACATACCAAAATAGTTATGGACTTAGACACTAATCCAACAGTCTCCCACTTAGATAAGTCTAATAACTATTTTGCATAACTTTAGAACCTGATCAGCAATCGTAGCTTTCAAAAGCCGATGTCAACTCTGATCTTATCAGATAGCGTATCCTTTAGATAAGGGATTATATATTCCTCCATTCTATATGATATCGTATAGACACGAGACATGGATTTAAATCATTCTCTCTTTCTATGTATTGTTTCCCGACATCCGATTTATGACGACTAACAACAGACTACAATTAAACACATCAACTTAGTCCCGGATTGGCCAAGCGCTTAGAGTGCCATCACTAAATCATTGAGGGGCCCACATATATCAATTTTATCCCACTTTAGGTAAAAAGGAATGGATAAACTTCGACTCAAATGCTTGCTTGCTCTTACTTATCAAATCACACACAACAATATGTTTTATAACACCAAGATACTGGTGCGTTTACATATTATCAATGTGCAACCAAATCGTAATTACAACTCACACATCTCGGTTTCAAGAATATACAATATTATCGTCTCACAATCACTTGTGATAAATCCATGAAGTGATTCAAGTGAGCATGGGTTTAATCCAATACTTTAATCTTATTAAAGCACTCATGAACTTTGTAGCAAACTTGTGCTATGTATAAACACTTTAGACAATCTACAGACAGATTCATGACAATCTTCCTTCATACCTACTTCCAATGTATGACCGACTGTGGAGGTTCGAATAACCCAATTATTCTGGAAGTCAAAACATACAAAGTGAAAAACAATAAAAATACTTAATCCTATATGGCCTCAAAACTTTTGAGTATAAATAAAACACCTCTTATTTAGTCACCATATTGATTACTCATTATTTATTGTTTGATGTTTCGGATAATCAACTAATTACTTGAATTATAACAACAGTTGTCCCATGCCCCAAGCATGCACACTTTGTTCACTTATGGTCCATACTTTGTGAAATAGATCAATTGAGAACTTTTCCAATGATGCTTATTTCACAATTCCTTATCCTCTTTATTAGTGTAAGAATACAAAATTCTCGCCACTATTAGAATATGTTAGATTCTAACATTTTATGCAACAATCCTTTCGTGAAGTCACAACACAAAAGTCGCAAAGACTCGGCTAATGAAATCACAAAGTACCATATCAGAAGTTGTTACAAAACAATTCTATAAATGTGATGTCTCTTACTCAAAGTACATTCCTTTGAACATCCTTTTTGCATAAAATTTTCTAATCTAGACATAAAATTCTTAATATCCAACTCCTAATATGGAAACATTTCCATATTTCCATATGACAACTCATTATAAAGAGAATCTTATCTATTCATAATAATGTCGATATGGTCCATCCAGTACTATACTTCCAACTACTCACAAGCGACCAATCCTCAACGAACTTTGGATCGTCCTTTGATAGTTGTTTAATTATTTTAGTGAAAACCGATTTTAGTCCCTTTTCCCTCTTAATGCGCTAGGTATTTCGAAAATTTTAGAATGGTCAAATATTACAACATATGCAATTAATCCTATACCCGAAGCGTATTGGACATGGTGCATAATGTTTCACACAAAGGCATATGATACTTTATCATCCTTCTGCCATAATATTTTTTGTTCCATGTTCTCACAATTCGAACTATGAAGAGGGATGCCATAATCATAATCGAATTTTGAGAATGCACTATGTCTCTTTGAATAAATTTATTAAAATTTCTCGATCTAAGATTTAGATTTTGAAACGAAGTATAATATTCTCTCCCTTAATTATAGCAAAACAACTTTTCAACCCTTGCGACTTTGTAAAGTATAACTCTTGTTTTCTATAATTAATATTGCTAACTTGCAATACTGAAAGTAACAATCATGCTCCCATTAACATGATGATTATCACCATACAAGTATAACACTTATGCTCCCACTAGCTTTGACATGTATTCAGTAAACAGTTGAACTTTTAGAAAACAATACTTATTGAATTCCACAAAATTCATATTTCTAATAATAGATGCTTCGATAATCCTTTATCTAATCTTCTTAAACTCGTACACCTTTCCCTAGATAGCTTATATGTGCGTCTAAACAATTTTAGAACAAAGTCCCAAAATGTTCAGACTAATTGCCAAATCTCACAATTCGAACCATGAAAAGGGATGTTGTAATCATAATCAAATTTGAGAATACAATTTTCACAATTGCTATCTTCTTAAAATCTCTCTTAGTGAAAGCATTTCTTCACAATCATTTTTCATGAAGGAAGGAAACCTTACGACACTTACATTTTATGGTGTATGTGTTCCTATCCATGTGAATTCGTCAAAACCAAGGTTTGCGACAAATCCAAACTCATATGGACTGAACTTGTTCAATCTCGATTCCTTGCCTCATGGCAGCATGAATGCCCACCATGTCTTCCAAGCAATTTACCCTTACATATCAATGTACTTTCCATTGATCAAGGTGCTTTGTCTTTATGCAATCAAATGAGAACTCATAGAACTCACATGCATAATTAACTCAGCTGGAATGGCACAGAAACCAGAGTATGTCAGCCACGATAGGTTATAAACCTCAAGTCGCGTGCTAGTGATGGTCAACTAGGTTTATTCTTGATTTGTTCTTGAACCTTTTCAAGACCATTAAAACTCCCACTGACTCCTTGACATATAAGATTCTCTTGTCAAGAAAAATTTCTTAACAAACAAATATTCAAGAGTTAGTGTAGCTTTTTATCAAGTTTAACACAAATTTGATCCTAGTTGATCTTTGTCTTATCCAAGACATTACAACTTACCAATTTTAAATGTATAAGAAACTTTCTTATTCTACATTTGACTCTTTGTCAAGGAATTAGTCTAATTTCCAAATATGAAAGTTTTTCATTCATCACGCAATGCAGGTTGCATGATCCCAAGTTTCTGTTCAATTGAAACTTGGGCGATGAGAAACTCTCCCTATTTGGTAAATTCTCGACATTTCCACAAATAATATAATTAAGAATCAAAATTGCTAATAGTAGAAACATTCAAACATCAATTTTTCATACATGCCATTGCAAGGATAAATAAATAAGACAAAATCAAATTTTATTTTATTGCAGAAAAACTTTATCCTTACAATTCAATTCAACTGAAAAACTATGCTATTACATATTTCTTAGCAATCTACCCTAACTCTAAAATAGCAGCTCAAAAATCCGATCCTCAAATGCATGCGATTAAAATCCATTTCTTCATGATCAGATTCAGCACGCTTCTTCCTTAAGTTTCCTTTGTTTTCTTTGATCCTTCAAAACATATAAATGTAATCTTATCACATCATGTATCAAGAATCAAAATAGGAACTTGTAACGCCTGTGTTTCTGGGCTTGTCATTAATGTTGATATAATAGTCTAGGTTAACCTTTGTAACCCGTTTTGAAATAATAAAAGTGTATTATTTGAGTATTATGTGTTTTGTGCTTAATTGTGTGTCTTAATGTAATTAAGAATAAAAATAAGCATCAAAATAAAATGTTAGATAAAGCTGATATCTATGGAAAATGTTGTAGTAGTTGAAATGAGGTTTCCGAATATATAGAGAATGCCGAAATCCGAGTTATAACAAAGAATTTATGACCTGTCGAAGTTTCGCGACAGAACTGGCAACGTTGAATGACGTAAAAAGTGAAATTTACGTTAGATCGATATTTAGCCTTAGTGATCTAAATGAATGTCGTAAATTTCGTTAAACCGAGAGCGTGCATAAAAAGAACGCCCAAATCTGACTTCGTATGAGGAAGTTATGATTTTCTGAAGTTTTGACTTAGCAAGATGCAACCCAAATACTCGATTCGAGATTGAGTGATTGTTGGTCTAAACAATCTAAACGATAATCGAAGATCTCGTTAATAGTAGTAAAGCGATAAAAAGATAGGCGGAAATGGACCCGAAGATCCCGAGAAGTGCAATTCCCGAGCCGAAGCTCTGCCCACGAGAAGCCAAGTTTTGTGAAGATCTTCCAGATCTACTGAAGAATATTACTTCTGCAAGTCGTAGTGTTGTCCGATCATCTTTTGATCATGTGAGTGTGTAGTTACTTTCTTCTAACGCATAATTATGAAGTATTTTATACGAAATACGTGTTATGTGTATAATTTTGTTGTTATGTGTGTGAATGTATATTCACTTTCTTGTATCTCATAGATCTGATTTTATTCTCTATGAAATACGTGTTATGTGGGTGTGCCTAATCTGTTATGTGGAATATGTATTGAATGAGAATGTTATACAGGTTTTAAACTATGCATAAATATATATTTTTATCTACTAATATGTTGGGTAGAACATGGGTAGATAGTTGGTGTGTGATAAACAGATGAGAGGCCTCGATGTTGTTGTTGTTGATCTAGTTATTCAGCGGAGTATGGATAACGACCACAGACTCTTTCTAGACAGTTGTGTGGAACGCTAGTAGGTTCATAACCTGTAGGTGTTGTGAACTATGTGTTCACCGGTGTACTCTATCCCCCTCATGGTTGCCTTTAGGATATCTATTATTGAGGAAACCCCTTAGCAGTAATGTCCGTCCCGATGAAAATCCTAGATTAGGTCCCTCGAGATAGATGTTGTTTTAGGGACATAAAGTGAGGATAACGGGAATGGGTAATCGGGTTATTGTTGGTTAGTGAAATTAAATATAATTATTTATTGTGGGTTGAAAACCCTATATGCTCACCAGGCTCCCAAGCCTGACCCACTCAGTTTTATTTGTATTACAGGAAGTAGCGCAAGGGCATAAGATGGATGAATCATCGATTTGTTTTGTTTACAAGTCTGTATATGTATATATTTGTTGAATGACTTGTAATGTTATCGTTTATGCTTTATGATCTGTATCGGAACATGACATCCTGAGTTTTGATTATATAATGAAAATGCATCTCTTGATGAAATGATTTGATAAATATTATTTTATCATATTTTGTTTTTCGAACAAACTCCGCAACTCTTTTAAATCAAAAGGATTTACTCTGAAATTATTTTAAAAAGCATAAATGAAATCGGTCTTTTTTTTTCCGTGATTTTGGGGATGTCACAGTTGGTATCAGAGCATTAGTTTAAGCGAACTAGGAATTTGTAGGATTTCTAGACTTAAACTTAGAATGCTAGGTGGAGATTGTGAGAAGTGTGTCTGATATATTATAGACACGAGCACTAGTTTATTTTAGGAAAGTTGCCTAAAATGCTTTTATGTGCTAAATGTTATATGTTTCCATATATGATATTAATTGTTCGGATCTATGGTCTGTTGCCGACCGGATCTGGAAACCTTATGTGTGTAGGATTCTAAGTGTGTGTCTACGGTATTAGAACTAGCATGTAAACGTTTCGGAGTATTAAGGATGATTTGAATATCTATCGTGAATGAGGATCTAATTTCACCTTATTCAGTGTGTAGATCAAAAATGGTGAGAACAAGGAGTGGCGTTGGAAACGCGGATGAGAACAGGAATCAACCACCATTGATTGAGCAAATACCTGTTGTATCAGCAGCACCAGAACCAATAACGATGGCTGGGGTGCAAGCCATGATTCGGGCTATGTTAGGCGAACAAAGGGATGAAATGCGACAGATGTTGCATGATAATAGGGACGAACCTATCATACCTATTGAGGAACCCGAATTGATTCCCGAGCAATCGGAGGAAGAGAACGATAGTCGCATGGTGAGTCAAGTTGGGACTTAAGGAGAACGAAGGAACGATCCGGAAAGGAGATACAACAAGGATAGGCGAATGTACAAGAATTTCTTGGGCGCCAAGCTGCCAAGTCTTTCTGGAAGCCCGAAGCCTGTTGAGATTATGGATTGGATCTCCGAAATGGAGATGGTATTTGAAAGTTGCGACTGTAGCAACAAACAGAAGACTGTATTTGCAGTTAGACAACTGAAGACTGGAGTCTTGAGTTGGTGGAAGTTGTTGGCAGATACTTTGCCACGAGGAGAAGCCCTGAAAATGTCATGGGAGGAGTTCTTGGAACAGTTAAGGGTGCAGTATTGTTAAGAGATAGATCTGATTGATCTGAACAATGAGTTCCAAAACTTGAAGAAGGGGAGAATGAGCATAGACGACTATGCTACTGCATTCACTGAGAAAATGAAGTTATTTCCGTACCTAGTGCCAACGGAACTCTCCAAGATTGATAGGTTTGCTAATGGACTGCCTGTCGACTTTGGTCCGACAATCAAGATGACAACTACTCTGAAAACGGTTGTTCGTGCAGCTAAGAATGTGGAGGCCCAGCAGAAGGAAAAGGGTCTGGAAAGGATAGAAGTTGGTGAAAAGAGGAAGTTCGATGGAACTTCAGGGTCTAACAAGAAAAACAAGTTCTCGAAGTCTGGTTTGAGGGGAGGTAGAGGCGAAGCCAAGTGGTGCGACAAATGTAAGAAGAAGCATCATGGAAAATGTGAGGTAATGGTCACATGTTTCAAATGTGGAAAGCCAGGGCAATATGCCAATGAATGCACCCTCTCTAAGAAAGTTTGTTATGGTTGTGGTGAGGAGGGACACATGTCGAGGGACTGCCCGAAGAAGAACGAGGCAGCTAGACCCAACATTCCGCCAAAGCCGAAGGCGAGAGCATTCCAGATGACACTGGAAGCTGCTAAAGATGAAGCTGATGTCGCTTCAGGTACCTTTCTTGTAAACACATTGTCTGCCCAAATTTTATTTGATTCTGGAGCCAACTACTCCTTTATTTCGCATGAATTTGATAGGAAACTAGCTTTGCCTGTTGATAGACTAGATAATGCCTTATTAGTCGAAGTTGCTAGTGGCAAGTTTGTACCTATTAGCCATCGTATGAAAAACATCTTAATTGACTTGAATGAGAATAAGTTCCACGAGGAATTATTGCCTATTAAACTAAACGGTTTCGACATCATGCTTGGAATGGATTGGCTTAGCGCCAATGACGCCGAGATATTGTGCAAGAAGAAGATTGTAAAGGTCAACCTGCCAGGGAAATAGTCATTTATGGTGTATGGAGATAAACGTAGGGTAAATTCTGGAATCATTTCATTGATGAAAGTCAGAAAGTGTTTGGCCAAAGGATATACATCGTATCTAGCATTCGTGATCGATGCTAAAAAGGAGAAAAAGGTGATGCAGAGCATTCCTGTCGTATGTGATTATCCAGAAATATTTCTCGAAGATCTTCCCAGATTACTGCCTGATAGACAAGTGGAGTTTAGAATAGACTTGTTACCAGGGATGACGCCAATAGCAAAAGCACCTTATCGATTAGCACCGACGGACATGAAGGAGCTGATGATGCAACTTCAGGAGTTATTGGACAAAGGTTTCATTAGGCCTAGTTCATCACCCTGGGGAGCTCCAGTGTTATTCGTGAAGAAGAAAGACGGGAGCATGAGGATGTGCATTGATTACAGAGAGCTGAATAAAGCAACGATAAAGAATAAATACCCATTGCCAAGGATTGATGACCTGTTTGATCAATTGCAAGGTTCGAGCTATTTCTTGAAGATCGATCTAAGGTCAGGATATCATCAGCTGAAAGTAAGAGAACAGGATATAGAGAAGACTGCATTCAGAACACGATATGGACACTACGAGTTTTTGGTTATGTTGTTTGGACTAACCAATGCTTCAGCAACATTCATGTATTTAATGAACAGGGTTTGTAATCCGTTCCTGGATAAATCTGTGATAGTGTTCATAGATGACATTCTGATTTACTCGAAAAGCCAAGAGGAGCATGGCAGACACTTGCGAGAAGTGTTAGAAGTTTTGAAGAAGGAGAAGTTGTAAGCAAAGTTCTCCAAATGTGATTTTTGGATTCGAGAAGTCCAATTCTTGGTCACGTGTTCAACCAAGAAGGGATAATGGTTGATCCAGCAAAGATTGAAGCTGTGATGAAGTGGGAACAACCAAAAAGTCCCACGGAGATCCGAAACTTTTTAGGATTAGCCGGATATTACCCAAGGTTTATCCAAGGCTTTTCTTCGATTGCTAGTCCATTGACAGCTTTGACCCACAAAGGAGCTACCTATGATTGGAATGATTAGCATAAAGAAGCATTCGAGAAGCTAAAGAAGAAACTATGTGAGGCACCGATACTTTCTCTACCCGATGGAGTTGAAGACTTCGCTGTTTATAGCGATGCGTCTGGGGTTGGATTGGGTTGTGTTTTGACCCAAAGAGATAAGGTGATCGCATATGCGTCTCGACAATTGAAAGAGCATGAAAAGAACTACCCGACTCATGATTTGGAGTTGGCAGCGATAGTTTTCGCTCTGAAGATATGGAGGCATTACCTCTATGGCACGAACTACAAACTTTTCACTGATCATAAGAGTCTCCAATATCTCTTTAATCAGAAAGAATTGAATATGAGGCAATGATGCTGGCTGGAGTTACTTAAGGACTACGATTTTCTAGACAATTGTGGAGAGTATAAAGAAAGCTCAAGTGGAAGCTTCTGAGAAGAATGACCGAAAGGAGGAACGTTTGGGCAAAACGTTGGTGTTCGGTATAAACAGTCATGGACTGAAGGTGTTCCAAGATCGGATTTGGATACCTAAGATAGGAGGAGTCAGAGATCTTCTGATGGAAGAAGCTCACAAGACCATGTACTCGATTCATCCCGGTAGCACTAAAATGTATAGGGACCTGAAACCCTACTACTGGTGGTCGACGATGAAGCTTGATGTTGCAAAGTATGTGGTCGAGTGTGTGACTTGTGCGAGAGTCAAGACACAACATCAGAAACCATACGAGAGTTTAGAACCATTGCCTGTGCCTATGGGTAAGTGGGAAGACATTGCTATGGATTTTGTCACTAAACTGCCCAGAACAAAGAATGGTCACGACATGATTTGGGTGGTCGTTGATCGATTCACTAAGAGCGCGCATTTCATAGCGGCCAAGGAGAAATGGTCTATGGATAAGCTTGCGAATTCTTACATGAAGGAAATTATGAGGCTTCACGGTGTTCCGTTAACGATTGTATCGGATCGTGATAGCCGTTTCACCTCGAGGTTTTGGAAAATTCTACAAGAGGAAATGGGTACCAAGTTGTGTTTAAGTACAACTTACCATCCGCAGACTGATGGTCAGAGCGAACGAACGATACAAACACTTGAAGATATGCTGAGAGCATGTACCCTGGAATTCCAAGGCAACTGGGATGAACATTTGCCTTTGGTAGAATTTTCCTACAATAATAGTTTCCACTCGAGCATAAAGATGGCACCTTATCAAGCTTTGTATGGACAGAAGTGTCGTACGCCGTCTTGTTGGCTTGAGGCTGGGGAAAAGCAGTTTATGGGACCGGAGATAGTCCATCAAACTGCTGAAAAGTTGAAAATAATTAGGGAAAGAATGTTAGCAGCGCAGGATAGTCAAAAGAGCTATGCTAACAACAAGCGAAGACCGATGACTTTTGAAGTTGGAGATTCAGTTTTGCTTAAAGTCTCGTCGTGGAAGGGACTTATAAGATTTGGTAAAAGGGGAAAATTAAGTCCAAGGTTTATTGGACCGTTTAAAGTTCTTCAGAGGATTGGGAACCAAGCTTACAAGCTCGAACTACCAGAATAACTGAATGGAATTCATAACACTTTCCATGTGTGTTATTTGAGGAAGTTCACGGGAGAATTTCCCGACATGATTCCACTTTCGGAGTTGAGAATCGATGAGAACAAAAGGTTGATTGAAGAACCAGAGGCAATTGTTGACCGAAAGACTAAGAAGTTGCGATGCAAGATGGTCGAGTTAGTGCTTGTCCGATGGAAACACACGAATGGGCCGAATCTCACCTGGGAGACGAAGAATGACATGATGGGTCGCTATCCGCATTTGTTTGTTGATGTGTGATTCCGAGGACGGAATCATTCTAAGGTGGAGAGAATTGTAACGCCTGTGTTTCTGGGCTTGTCATTAATGTTGATATAATAGTCTAGGTTAACCTTTGTAACCCGTTTTGAAATAATAAAAGTGTATTATTTGAGTATTATGTGTTTTGTGCTTAATTGTGTGTCTTAATGTAATTAAGAATAAAAATAAGCGTCAAAATAAAATGTTAGATAAAGCTGATATCTATGGAAAATGTTGTAGTAGTTGAAATGAGGTTTCCGAATATATAGAGAATGCCGAAATCCGAGTTATAACGAAGAATTTATGACATGTCGAAGTTTCGCGACAGAACTGGCAACGTTGAATGACGTAAAAAGTGAAATTTACGTTAGATCGATATTTAGCCTTAGTGATCTAAATGAATGTCGTAAATTTCGTTAAACCGAGAGCGTGCATAAAAAGAACGCCCAAATCTGACTTCGTATGAGGAAGTTATGATTTTCTGAAGTTTTGACTTAGCAAGATGCAACCCAAATACTCGATTCGAGATTGAGTGATTGTTGGTCTAAACAATCTAAACGAGAATCGAAGATCTCGTTAATAGTAGTAAAGCGATAAAAAGATAGGCGAAAACGGACCCGAAGATCCCGAGAAGTGCAATTCCCGAGCCGAAGCTCTGCCCACGAGAAGCCAAGTTTTGTGAAGATCTTCCAGATCTACTGAAGAATACTACTTCTGCAAGTCGTAGTGTTGTCCGATCATCTTCTGATCATATGAGTGTGTAGTTACTTTCTTCTAACGCATAATTATGAAGTATTTTATACGAAATACGTGTTATGTGTATAGTTTTGTTGTTATGTGTGTGAATGTATATTCACTTTCTTCTATCTCATAGATCTGATTTTATTCTCTATGAAATACGTGTTATGTGGGTGTGCCTCATTTGTTATGTGGAATATGTATTGAATGAGAATGCTATACAGGTTTTAAACTCTGCATAAAAATATATATTTTTATCTACTAATATGTTGGGTAGAACATGGGTAGATAGTTGGTGTGTGATAAACAGATGAGAGGCCTCAATGTTGTTATTGTTGATCTAGTTATTCAGCGGAGTATGGATAACGACCACAGAGTCTTTCTAGACAGTCCTGTGGAACGCTAGCAGGTTCATAACTTGTAGGTGTTGTGAACGATGTGTTCACCGGTGTACTCTATCCCCCTCATGGTTGCCTTTAGGATATCTATTGTTGAGGAAACCCCTTAGCAGTAATGTCCGTCCCGATGAAAATCCTAGATTAGGTCCCTCGAGATAGATGTTGTTTTAGGGACATAAAGTGAGGATAACGGGAATGGGTAATTAGGTTATTGTTGGTTGGTGAAATTAAATATAATTATTTATTGTGGGTTGAAAACCCTATATGCTCACCAGGCTCCCAAGCCTGACCCACTCAGTTTTATTTGTATTACAGGAAGTGGCGCAAGGGCATAAGATGGATGAATCATCGAGTTGTTTTGTTTACAAGTCTGTATATGTATATATTTGTTGAATGACTTGTAATGTTATCGTTTATGCTTTATGATCTGTATCGGAACATGACATCCTGAGTTTTGATTATATAATGAAAATGCATCTCTTGATGAAATGATTTGATAAATATTATTTTATCATATTTTGTTTTTCGAACAAACTCCGCAACTCTTTTAAATCAAAAGGATTTACTCTGAAATTATTTTAAAAAGCATAGATGAAATCGATCTTTTCTGGCCATGATTTTGGGGATGTCACAGAACTTATAGAGTTAGTTAATGGATTTTACCTGAAGTAGAGCCATACGTCTTGAATCCCCCATCTCTTAGATCTCTCAGGTAAATAGGGCAGCTTCTTCTCCAATGCCCCTTCTCTTGGCAATAAAAGCAGATTGATTCTTTTGGAACAGCACATGACACTACTTCAGACCTTGACTTTCTCTTATGGTCATACCTTTTGACCCTGGCATGCCTCTCGTTGCCATTGCCTATTTCCATGGAGGTTTGGATGGCAGATCTACCAATCAGCTTTGATTCTCCAACGCGCCAAATCATTGTTGATTCAGCAGCAACAAGCAAAAGGGTGAGATTGATGAGTGTCACGTCATGTTTCCATCATATAGTAATCTCTTACGAACTCACTATATGATTCAGGAAGCGACTTAAGAACCCAGTCTAACGCCAACTCCTTGGAGATGACAATACCCAACATACCCAACCTGTCAATGTGTGACTTTATCTCTAAAACGTGTGCACACACGGACTTTCCATCTTCGTGCTTACTTGCCAATAGGGCTTGAGTGAGCTTGAACTTTTCAAGCCTTTGATCACGTGGGTTAGGGAGAACAATAGGAGAAAGTGGAGGAAGTGAAGCATGACCTCGAGTACCTTGATCGTATCGTGGAATGTCATCTTCATTTGGAAAGCTTGTTCCATGGAATTTGGGAAGACCATTGTAAGATTCAGTCATCTACAAAAACGGGAGAAAATTCAAGATAGTTGATAAGAATCCTAGATGTAACACCCAAATGAAACATCAAGGCTAGGATCCAAAACAATACTCTACAACCTAGAAGAGGGATGTCGTAATCTAGTTGCAGAATATTTGAAGGTAGATGAATGACGATTCACCGGTTTCCACCATGAAAATCAAAAATGAGGTTTAAGTTTTAAATGAATTGAAACTCCTAGATCTTTTGAGATTCATTGAACTTTTCAATGGCATGTTTAATCTCGACTATGCCCTTCAAGTTTGCAACTGGGATGCCGAGGATCACAAACAAGGTTTGAATAACCATACAAATTTATGTGATGCACTCAATGCTACTATCACCTAACCAATGTACCAGTTAGCCACACACGCTCCATTGATATATGATAAACATCGAGCCATCCTTCACTACCAATGTCAACCCCAAATTAGTGTGCCGGTTAACCATGCACGCTCCACTAACGTTTGGCAAGGGTATGAAGTGTAATTCCATGGATTAGCATAAAATTTCACATTTTGCCTAAAGTAACTATGATTTGGGAATTTGTAAAAGCATTTAGTTACTTTGTACTTCATTATACTTATAATGAAATGTTTCGTCCTATCCTACCCGTTCGGCTAACAACCCTCCACTAGTCAAGAGTGCGGTGGGTAAGAGTGGATACCCATTCAATCGCCATTTTATAGTCAATTTCCTTAAACACCCCTTATAGACCAGCTTCGTGAATGAGGCATGCTAACGGTAATACTGACTGTTTACTCATATATATATATATATATATATATATATATATATATATATATATATATATATATATATATATATATATATATATATATATATATAATATTAGACTTTTAGTGTTATAGCGTGTATTTTACACTTTTAAAATACTAGGTGGTGTAATTTAATAAATTATACTTTTAATTTAATTAAATGTAAACCAAAACTTTATGGGTTTATTAAATCTCTTTTAATTATACACCTTAACTAATTAATAAAACCATAAGGGTGTAATTCGAACTTTTCAAAAATACTAGCGTTTTAGAATTTTATATTTCAAAATTAAACTTTTAATTGAATTTTAAACTCCAAAACATGAGGGCAAGTTTTGAACTTTTCAAAACATTAGAGTTTAGAATTTAAATATTTCAAAAAATTAACTTTTAATGAAAAAATTTTAATTCTAAAACCTGAGGACAAGTTTTGAAACTATTCAAAACACACAAGATCAAATTGCAAATAATTTAAAATTAAACAATTAATTTATGATTATCTAATTTGACCTTTAATTTTATTTTCACAAGATAATTCAAATCTAAATTACAAATAATCAATCTTTTAGGTAATCTCCAAATATTGATAAAATTCGGATTTTATTAATAAAAAATGTTTTAGGTAACTATCCACAGCCAAAACAGGTCAAAATCCCGCAAAATCAGCCTTCTGCGCCTCAGACTCGTCGAGTCAGCACTGGACTCGTCGAGTTCCTAGTAGACTCGGCAAGTTCAGTCATGGACTTGGTGAGTCCATCCCCCAGAAAGCATAATTTTTCGATTTTAAGCTTGAATGATCAAATATAGCATCAAATACATCAAACAACCAGCCCTAGGCTCTGATACCACTGATGGGTTTGAGCACTACATCATTCCTATGGTGTACATGCAAACCCTAATAGCTTTTGGATCTAGTTGTCTAGTGAACTTGCAATTGAATATCCAAAGCTATAAACCCTAGATCTATCATATTATGAATTGAAATAAGGGTTTAGAAATTACCTTTGATTGTTATATAGCAATAACAATCAATTCCTTGGCTTCAGAAAGCTTAGTTTCTTAAGTGTTGCACCTCTAATGGAGTCACAAACACCACTAAGCAACTGGATGAAGAGGAGAAGAAGAAGAGCACCGAAAAGACGTCCAGAAACCCTCTCAAAAGGATAGCCACGTTTTTGGGTCTCAAGGGGTCTTTAAATAGGTAGGCAATTAGGGTTATCAAACAAGTAAACCCTAATTTGACTGCTTCAACCCTAAGCAGCCCATGGACTCCTTCTGGAACATGCCTTGGACGAAAATCATATGGGCTTCCCATAGATTTCGTCCAACCTGTATTCCAAGGTGATCCATAGCCCAATTGTAATTCATATAATTACAATTCCAGTCCCCTAAGTTAAATTAATCTCTTTTAGCTACAAAATTAATTCTTAATTAATTCTTGACTAATATTAATTAAACTATATGATTTCTCCTTTAATATATTATTCTCATAATATATTAATAAATCATAAATAAACCTTTCTCTTCTTAATTCATCATACAAATTGCTATGGTGAAGGCAACCCAAAAGGACCATGCTCATAATCGGGTCAAGTACATACCAAAATAGTTATGGACTTAGACACTAATCCAACAGGTTTATGTGACTCAACGCTCCGATTTTGAAGTAAAAGGAAAAGAGGAAATGGTCTATAGGTTGCACAAAGCTCTTTACAGGTTGCGGCAGGTACCTTGGTCATGGAATGCGAAACTCGACAAGGCCTTAAAAGAATTGGGGTTCAATAAGTGTTCACAAGAACAATCCGTGTACAAGTTGCAGTGTAAGAACTCAATCTTAATTATCGGTGTGTATGTTGATGATATGATTGTGACGGGGTCGAGTAAGAAACAAATTCAAGAATTCAAGGTTAGAATGAACACAATTTTTGACATGAGTGACCTGGGGAAGTTGAGTTACTATCTAAGGATAGAGGTGATTCAAGAGCAAGATAGTATCTCAATTAAGCAGAAAACTTATGCTGAAAAGATTTTGGAAGAAGCAGGAATGTCTCAGTGCAACCCAGAAAAATGGCCAATGGATCCTAAATTGCAACTGACCTAGGGTGAAGGTAGGAAGGCAGTCAACCTAACCAAGTACAGATAATTGGAAGTCTCCGATATCTGATTAATACTCGTCCTGATCTCAGTTACTCGGTTGGGGTAGTAAGTAAATTCATGCAGTCACCTAAAGAGAGTTACTACGCAGCTGTAAAGCAGATTTTACGTTATCTCAGGGGTACAACTAGTTATGGTTTAAAGTATCGAAAGGGTGGAAATAGGATGATTTGCGGATATAGTGACAGCAACTACGGATTTGATATTGAGGACCGAAGAGGAACGACCGGCATGGTGTTCTACTATTCAGAAAATCCGGTCACATAGGCATGTCAAAAACAGCAAACGATTGCATTAAGCTCATGTGAGGCTGAGTTTATGGTTGTGACGGCGGCAGCATGTCAAGCGTTGCGGCTAAGAAACATGGTTAGTTTTTTGACAGGAAAGCAGGCTCAAAGGGTGCAACTTCTAGTCAACAATCAATCAGCTATAGCACTGATGAAAAATCTCGTGTTTCATGGACAAAGCAAGCACATCGACACTAAATTTCACTTCATACGGGAGTGTATGGAGCGAGATCAAATTCATGTCGAACATGTTAGTGGCCATTTGCAGAAGGCGGATATCTTAACCAAAGCTTTACCTCGGATTAAGTTAACTGAGATGAGAAGATTGATCGGGACTGAAGATGTCAACATTAAGGGGAGAATGTTGATTAATGTTGATGAGTTATTATGAATGGGTAACAGTCGACAGTTATCCATGATACTAGGGTGGTGGACCAATTTTTTAGCATTTTATTTACTTTATTGTAAGAATAAATAGGCCTGTTACAACATCCTTTCATGTAGCTCCATTTTAGTTTCTGTTCTGTTTTTTTGTTCAAGTGTTTTTCCCTGTCAAGAAGTATTCAATAAAGCTTTGGTTGTGAAGCATTACAATAGTGACTCATCCTTTTTGTTATCACCATTTCAATTTTAAGGCTCTGAATCCATTAGTCACAACTATTGAAGAAATAAAAGATTTGTCCTTAATTTCCATTGATGAGCTTGTGGGTAGTCTTTAAGCCCATGAATAGATAATGAATCAAAATGATGATACGGGTAATTTGGAGCAAGCTTTACAAAGCAAGATGTCAATTAATGAAAACCAAGCCAACAACAACAATGTACGAGGCAGAGGAAATCGTGGGGGTTATAGAGTTGGATCTCATAGAAGAGGTCATGGTAGAGAATATTTTGACAAAAGTCAAGAAAATGAAAGATATCAGCTCTCTAGTCATGATCAAGGATTTCAAAGTAGAGGAAGAGGCAGGTTTCAACAACAAAGTGACAAATCTCAGGTTCAATGTTATAACTGTAATAATTATGTCCATTTTAGTTATGAATGAAAATATCCAAAAGTGGAAGAAAGAAGTCACTTTACAACAACAATTGAAGATAAAGATAAAGATGTCGGGCCTACTGTATATCTTACATACAAAGGAGATGAAGAATGCAAGCAAAAAAATGGTATTTTAATAATGGTGCAAGTAACAACATGTGTGGTTATAAAGATCTATTTGTGAAGTTGGACAAGACAATTAATGGAGACGTTAGCTTTGGTGATTTGTCAAATATTATTGTCAAAGGCAAAGGTACAATTATGATTCTCTCAAAGAATGGTGATAAAAAGTATATTCATGATGTTTATTTTGTACCTACTTTGAAAATGAATATCACCGGCCTTGGTTAGCTTCTTGAAAAAGGATATGATATTCTCATGAGAGATAATTCTCTTACAGTAAAAAATCAATTTCAATAATTGATTACTAAAGTTCAAATGTGAAAGAAACGATTGTTATCTATTAACACACAGACAGAAGTTCAAAAGTTCTTGAAGACCGTCATTGAAGATGTCTCATGGTTGTGGCATTTAAGGTTTGGTTACCTTGGATTTTCTGGTTTAAAGTTGTTATCAAAAGTGAATATGGTGAATGGGTTGGTCAAAATCAATCAACCAAAGATCATTTATGTGAAGCATGTATCAAAGGAAAGCAGCATCGACAAAGTTTTCCAGTTGGAAGATCATGGAGAGCTAGAAGGCCATTAGAGCTTGTTCATACATATATTGTTGGACCATACACATACCTTCACTCAGTAAAAACATGCACTACCTAACATTCATTGATGATTTTAGTAGAAAATTTTGGGTGTACATTATCAAAGAAAAATCACAAGCTCTTGATAAACTTAACGAATTCAAAGCAATGGTCGAAAAGAAAATTGGGGAATATTTAAAGATACTCAGATCTGACAGAGGAGGAGAATATACATCAAATTTATTTAATGACTTATGTAAAGACCATAGGATCATTCATTAGTTAACAATAGCATATATGCCACAACAAAATGGTGTTACACAAAGGAAGACTCGTACAATTATTGATATGGCGAGAAGCATGGTGAAGGGTAAACATTTGCCAAGAAAATTTTGAGCAGAATTTGTTCTGTGTGTTGTTTATTTGTTGAAATGTTGTCCAACTAAAAGTGTAAGATTCAAGAATCCAAATGAAGCATGGTGTAGTTTTAAACCAGTCGTTGGGTATCTAAGAATTTTTGGGTATTGCATACGCCCATGGTCCTGATCAAAAGAGAAAGAAGTTAGATGACAAAGGAGAAAAGTGCATCTTCATTAGTTATGATACAAGTAGCAAGGAATATAGGTTATACAACCCATTGACGAAAAAGGTAATCATTGCACGAGATGTTGAATTTGATGAAACAGATTATTGGAGATGGAGCAATGAAGAAAGACAAATTGTAGGACTATTCTTTGAAGATGATAATGATGATTTCAGCACAATAAATGATGAAAATGATCACCAGTCTCTTCTATCAAGCCCCGATCCAACAACTCTTGCATCAACACCATCAACATCACAAAGTAGCACCACCAAAAATGAGAAGTGAAGATGACATCCATGATGCAACAAGTCCAATTGATACTTCATTTGATTATTCACTATTTTTTATGGATGAATGTGATCCAGTAACATATGAAGAAGCTAAAGAAGAAAGCAAGTGGCGTAAAGCCATGGATGAAAAATCAACTCAATCAAGAAGAATGACATGTGGAAGCTTATAAGTGTTCCAAAGGGACACAAAGCAAGTGGTGTCAAATGTGTCTATAAAACAAAGACCAATCAGAAAAGAAAAGTTGAAAAGTACAAGGCAAGGTTAGTTGCAAAAGGCTACAAGCAGAGACATGGAATTTATTATGATCAAGTATCTGGTAGTAAGAGTTGATACAATCAGACTTCTAACAAAAATTGCAGCTCAAAATCAATGGAAGATTTATTAGATGGATGTGAAGTCGGGATTCCTGAATGGATATCTTGAAGAGGAATTTTATATTGAGCAACATGAAGGTTATGTTCAAAAAAGACAAGAAGATAAGGTCTATCGATTGAAGAAAGCCTTATATGGTTTGAAGCAAGCTTTGAGATCTTGGAATACAAGAATAGACAAGCACTTCCAAAAGGATAGCTTTTTGAATAGCCCATACGATCATGCACTTTATATAAAAAGAAACCAGAATGGGGATGTTATGATTGTCTGCTTGTATGTGGATGATAAGATCTTCATCGGAAACAATGTATATATGTTTACAGATTTTAAGAAAGTAATGACTACAGAATTTGAGATGACAGATATTGGCCAAATTTCATACTTTATTGGAGTTGAAGTAAATCGAATAAAGAATGGAACATTCATCTCAAAAAAGAAGTATGCAGAGCAGATTTTATAAAATCTCAGAACGAAAGACTGTAAACCAGTCAAAACACCAGCGGAAGCAGGAATGAAGTTGAGTGTTGAATCAGATAGAGAACCTGTAAACCCAAAAAATTTCAAAAGATTGGTGGGAAGTTTAAGATATTTGACCTTTACACATCCATACATTATGTAAGTAGTTGGAGTAGTCAGTAGATACATGGAGAAGCCAAAACAAGATCATTTTGTTGCAGCTAAAAGAATTTTGAGATACATAAAAGGTATGCTGAATCATAGTTTGTTTTACACGTACTCTCAAGATGCAAAATTGGTTGTTTATTTATATACTGATTATGGTGGAGATATGGATGATGTTAAGAGTACTTCTGGATACGCATTTCACATCGTTTCAGCAGTGTTTTTGTGACATCCCCAATTTTCACAGCCAGAAAAGAGCGATTTTGTTTATGCTTTATAAAAATCAGAGTACTTCATTTCATAAAAAGATTGCGGAATTTGTTCCCAGAAAAACATGATAAATACGTTATTAAAACATTTTCGAAGAAACGTATTTATTTCATTTTAAAACGTTTGGGATGTCATCGCTAATACAGAAACATAAGCATAAACAGAACTTACAATTATTTACACTAGTGATCTACATCCCTTTAAATCTCTCAGTGTAATGTCTCTTCACTTCGTCACCTGTGATATACATAAACTGAGTGGGTCAGGTTGGGAAACCTGGTGAGTACATAGGGGTTTCAACCCACAATAATATAATTATTATGTTCAATCATCAAACAATTAACCCAATTACCCATCCCCATTATCTTCTTTACTCTTAAGGATTTAACCTAAGAGTCATCTATCCTGCATATGTTTATTCCGAAGTCCCTTACTCCCAAGATTATAGAACTGGCACTAAATCCATAGTTGTCGATGTTCGTTTGTAAAACACTAATTCCATAGCTGCTATAGTCTACTCATCGAGTACTAAATCCATAGCTACCAGTGTTCAATAGGTACTAAGTCGATAGCTAACAATTCCTAACAGGTACTAAATCCATAGCTACCAACGTCTAACTAATAGGTACTAAGTCCATAGCTACCAATTCCTAACAGGTACTAAATCCATAGCTACCAACGTCTAAATAATAGGTACTAAGTCCATAGCTACCAATTTCCAACAGGTACTAAATCCATAGCTACCAACGTCTAACAGGTACTGAGTCCATAGCTATCGCTAAGGCTAAATCTCGCTCTATCGTAAATTCACTATTTACGCTTCCCGGTATCGTGCCGGTTCTGTCGCGAAACTTCGACGGGTCATAACTTCTTCGTTATAACTCGAATTTCGGCGTTCTTTATATGTACGGAAACCTTGTAACATATACTAGAACTTGGTTAAGATTATTTATTCTAAATAACCTTTTGTCGAAAAGTCGTTTTCGACCCCTTATTGCCTCTAATTTGACTAGCCCGGATCTACGGGCGTTACAGTTTTCATGGTCTTCAAAGAAGCAACATATTGATTCTCTTTCAACATATGAAACAGAATATATGGAAGCTATAGCATTCACATGTCAAGCTATTTGTGTAATACCCATATACCAGGTAATTTCCTTTTTTGACCCAAAATATAAAATATGTTGCAAAAGTGGTCCTTACACTAAGCGTACTTGGGGCATACGCTTGGCGTAACTCATTTAAATGGATCGTATGTTCGGGTGTGTGTAGGGGGCATATGTTGGGCGTACTCATGTGTACACTAAGCGTATGTGACAAATGATCAAAACCATAATTTTGGGGTTTGAGCACTATTTAAACATCCTTATCCCCTCATAACCCTTTCCTTCACCAGCCCCCACCTCCTAAAATTTCCCTTGCTAACCCTAATCCTTTGTGTGAGCATTTTTGAGCTTGAGAGTGTATATTTGTGCTCTTGAAGGAAGAACAAGATAGTGGATTCATTTTGGACCCTTCAAACAAGTGTAGATCTTCAACTTCCACCTTGCAAGGAACCTCCAGAAGGTATAAAGTTAGAAACTTGATGAATGTTCTCCGTGGATCTTGCTAGCTCTTAAGTTTTATGCATTTTAGTCCCATAAACTTGGTGTTCATGAGTGTTGCCTACTCTAAACCATGAGAGTTGTCCTTTCAGTCGTTTTTTAGTGCTAGGAACCATAGAAATGTGATCTTGGTACTCTTCTTCCCTCAATGCAAGAGTTATGATGCTCTGGTTGTGTATTAAGTTCAATTTTTGGTTTTTGGACTCCTTCTAGTCATGGAAAGTCATAAAGTTGGAAACTTTATGACTTAGAATGTTATTTAGGACTAGATTTGAGCTTTGGATGTGAGCTCTTAATGGAATAAGCACTTAATAGAGAAAAAGGGAAATAGTTGAGTAAGTTGAGTGTACCTAGTGGTACGTTGCATGTACCTGGTTGATGCCACATAGCTTGGTCAAGGGTTCACTGCGTTGGGCGTAGTTCTTGAGTACGTTGAGCGTACTTAGTCTATGTTAACCTTCTTTGACTTTGTGACTTTTGACCTTTGACCAGGGGTTTCATCAAGTTAGACTTAGGGGTATTTTGGGTATTTTGAGTAGTATTTTGAGTTTAGGTCACTATTTATTATATAGGTGACCAATAGATACAACATTTGGAGCAGTGATCTATTCAGTACATTTCAGACTGTATGGTGAGTTTTTCCTCACTATACATGTGGGTAAAAGGCACTAATGTCGTCCCCTTAGGTTATATATCCTGGTATATAGTATGTTGCTATGTTGTAGTTATTTGTTAGATCTACATGATTATCTGTTTGTTGGTTATATGTTATTTGTTGCATATGTCGGCATGGTGTGGTTGGGTTGAGGCAATACTGCTTTGTCTGGAAGCCAACAAACCTAGGAGCCAACTAGACATAAGTTGATAGGCAATCCAGACTTATGTTGTGTGCTCGGGAGCAACCCAGACATGAGCTACGGGCCAGGTGGGCAAACCAGACTCATGTTGAGGGTTCATGGGTAATCCAGCCTGATGGCTGTAGAACCAGTATGCATGTTGTTATATGTTGTGTGGTGGTATTTTGGGAGAAACTTACTAAGCTTTGTCTTATAGTTTAAGTGTTATGTTTCAGATACTTCTGATGATTGGAACAAGGCGAAGACGTGATTGTACACATCCTTCAGTGATATATTTTGGAGATTTTACGATACTCTGGTTTTGGAATATTTGTATTTGGATGTTTGGTTCTCATAACATGGGTTTTGATTGAAACAATGATTTTTACTAAATTGAAAAATGAAAACATTACTATGATTTTTAGGATGCTACAATTTGGTTGAAGAATATTTTGGGTGAATTATATTTCACGGACAAAGATCCGGTTAAAGTATATGTTGATAACAAATTTGCAATCTTACTTTCAAAGAATCATGTGTGACACAGTCAAAGAATCAACATAAAGTATCATTTCATTCGAAAATGTATGAAAGACAAAGTGGTTGAGCTGGTGCATTTCATTCGAAAATGTATGAAAGACAGAATGGTTGAGTTGGTGCATTGTAGCACTAAAGAGCAACCAGCTAATATTTTTACAAATCCTTTGAAGATGGAGATATTCTTGAAAATCGTAAAGATACTTGGCATACGAATTGGGTTTCAGTGGGAGTGTTAGAAGTCAAGCCCAACTTATTCATTAAGGTCAACAAAAAGGGCTTAAAAATAAAATTCAAGAATGTTTATTAACAACTTTCTTAGTTGTTAAGTTTTCTTAGGTATAAAGTTTTCTTAGTCATGAAGTAGTCTTAACCATTAAGTTTTACTTCGCTATTAAGAATACTTCATTATTAAGTTTTACTTAACCTTTAAGTTTACTTCTTGATGGAGAATGGTGCCCGTAGTCTCAACACAATTAGACCAGTCGGTAATATTACTATTAATAGCAAGATCCTTTTGGATTACATACAGCGACAGAAATAAGCAATAAATGACAATGAAAAAACTGTAGGGACTTGATTTGTTAATTAATTAATTGTATTTAATTAATTAAATGAAATCTAGAAGTTTTGGAATGTTCTGGATGATAAAATAGGATAATTGAATAGTTAGATAATTACCATTTATATGGATAATTATTAGTTGACTAGATAATTATCTTTTAGGGTTTTCTATTATTCTCTATAAATAGAGAGGCCTTATTGATGAAATTAGAAGATGAGACAAATCACACACCCTAGAAAATTCGGTCATACTTCCACTTTCCCGAAACCCTCAAAGTCTCAATGTCACTTCATGGTGGCTTCTGTGTCACGATGTGAAACCTGCAATTCCAACATATTTGGGATTTGTAAGCCTCGTTCATGGTGTTCATTGATTGGGTTGTTGTCAGAAGTTGCTGATCGGATTACCTTGGGTGCGACTACGAAAGAGGAGTTCTACGTTGGACTCCTAACTCTCATCAACTAATTGAAGATCTACAAGGGTTTTGACAAACCCTAAAAGGTATTTTTTTTACACAGTCAACTTTGCTATAGATAGGTTGTATAGAGATCCGAACTTGGGACCTATTGAGGATTAAAATTGTTGTTTTTGTTGTCCTTATAATGTCATTTTAAGATCCTCAAAAAACATCAGTGGTATCAGAGAGGTTTGTATACGTCTATTGTACTTTAGCTTTTCCATTCTTGTAGGTTTAATTGAATTTGCATGCTTAGATCTAATGTAGTTTCTGGATGTTAAATAGTTTTAATTATTTTTAGAAACTGAAATGTTTGAAAAATAGATTTTGCATGAATCTGTTCTATTGCCATGACGTGGTGATCTATTTTCCACGACGTGGTGGCTTATCTGGCACAACGTGGTTACTATTCACATATTCCATTACATAAGAAAATTATATTTGTTGTCATGTTTTGCTTGCCCCTTAAGTTATATGTCTCGATTTAATTCAACATGCAAATCTGTCAATTTTAATAAAGTTGGAAATCATTATGCCTATTTGTTTAATTATTCAATTAATAGTTTAATTAATTAATTAAAATTCAAAGAATTAGATCTTGATTGAATGTATTAATTATTGGCATTGCATCATTACGTGTTCAATTAGAATTAATAGAAATAAAATTTAAATGGTTTAAATTATGCTATATACATATATATATATATATATATATATATATATATATATATATATATATATATATATATATATAGCATAAAATACAATCATTGTGTCCTCGCATGTTTAAAAGCATTGTCAGTCACATCACGACTAGGTTCACCTACTATAAATGCTAAGGTTTAAGGATGATTTTTCGATTACTAATGACGTCGGCTTTTAAGTGGGATTTAGTACTCGCCGCCCTCACCGCCATCTTGCATTTTGTGATTAGAGTTAACAAAAAGGTTTGATAGGAAACTTAGCTTGTTAAAAGTATTAACATTATAAGTATTAAAACAAATTCCCATTTTATATAAAAATGTGAATCTTATGCTTCCCGTAGAAGTTACACCTTGTCGTTTTTTTTTTTTTTGACGTTATGTGTGGGTACTTTACCGGCACATCAAATGAGAATTCTCGAAGCAAGGTAAATGGTAGTCATGATTCTCAAGCATTACTTGATCCGAATATCATGGAGCTTTGCATGGTCGATTCACCATTTAGATTCATGATCCTCGGCTAATCTGGTCATGAATGCTAAATAAGCATAAGATGAGATAACATGTTTTTTACATAGTGTCAATAAATCTTGAAAGATCTAGGAATATTATAAAGATTGAGATTGATAATCGTTTTTCTACCTAAATAGCTTCTTGGTGTGATTTTCGGCTAATCCGTTTCACATAACGAAGTGAAATATGGATCCTATCCTTTTTTGAAATAATTTGATAATTGGGTAATTATTCACTAAGGATCAATAAAAAAAATAGGTATAATCTTTAATTGAATGATATCTTAAAAGTATCCACTCAAATGTTAACCGCTATAAAAGTATCTAAAAGGACAAGCTAGAAGGATTGATCAATCTTGTTCGAAGTTTGAGAACAGTTTTCTCAGACGAAAAGAAATATCGTACCTTTAGCTATGGAAACGAGCAAGTATCACATACACTTAGTACATTGATAACATTCATGCTACAGGAATTCCATAAAGTTTGGAGTCAATTATGGAGACTTAACCAACGGGCTAACATATGCATATAATCAGGTGATTCTGACTTGATATGAACAATTTGGAAAGATCCATCTTATAAAATGTTATGTGTACAAATTAAAGCAATATGGGATTCCATCATGTTGGGAGCTAACTATGGTAACATAGCCAACTAGCTAACTAGTGGATACTGTTAGGGTGCAAAGTTATGCTTGGATGTAGTGTTTTAGGCTTTCCTCTTTGTATGTGTAAATGGGTTGAGTCTTTCCTATAAATAGGAAGTGAGTGACTCCCATTATGTAAGTGAGTCCATTTGGAGTGTTAGACTAAAGAGAGAAATTGTATACAAACCCATTTGTATAATCTTTCTAGATCTAATAAGAGCTTACAAAGATTTATTTACTCCTTGTGTTCTTGATTTTACATGATGATTCACTAGATCTTTCTAATTCCGCACATGCCATCATAATCAACACCACAACAATTGGTATCAGAGCGGGTGTTCTTGATTTGATCAAGAATTAATCCTTGATGGCTTTCTTGATTTGGTGATTCATTTTATGATCTTGGATCTTCGTGGTTTAGAGAGTTTTTGGATTCTAGAAATCGATTTCATCTTTGATTATATTCATAATTCGATTTTCTTCACTAGAATTCAAGTGATTTTTACTTTCTCTCTCTACAAAACCCATTCAAAATCACTTTCTCTCTCTAGAATTCTTCAAGTTTTTGTGATCATGGTGGGTTTGCCATATGATTCTTGGATTGTGATTGTTAAAGATGTGAAATACAAAGTAAATGAAGATCAATTTTATGGGTTAGTGTTAAGCAAATTGATTTCATGGGGTAATATGGTTTCTTATGGAGATTTGAAGGATTATTATGGAAGCTTGGTATTTCAACCAATTTGTAAGATTGCATGGTTGAATAAAATTGCCTTGTCTATATTAGTTTGTAGTAGAAATCAAAAGGAAGGAGAAGAAAGAGATTTGTTCAATAAGAAATACATTTCTCTAATTGAAAACCCAAATGATCTCCGTGCTCTTAAATTTCTTGAAGTTCTTGACAATGGAGTTCAATGTGATGTTCTTGATGTTCAAGAAAAAGGAGTTCAAGTTGATTTTCAAGATGAAAAAGTTTTTTGCTCAATTGGAGTTCAAACCGATGATGTTTTGTGTTCTTGTGATTTGTTTGAAGGAATGATTCCTTATCGGAAGCCGGTGATCCAAGAAAATCACAAATATCAAACTCCAAAAGATTTGATTCAAACTCAAAATGTTCATGTTGTTGAAAGTGGGTTTGTTCATGAAATCAAGTCTTCAAGATGCAAAAAGATGAGAAAGAAAAAGAAGAAGAAGATGAATCGGAAGAACAAGCGGGTTTACTCACAAAAATCGTCAAATGTTGTGAAGCCAAAATCCGTGAAGCAAATTTGGGTTCCAAAGAAACAATCTCCAAAGGTTGCATTGAATTTGAAGTCAAAACCCAAATGTGTTGGCGGTTCTTTTGAAGATGTTCTTAGATCGTTGAAGAACACGAAGAACACGAAGAACGAGTTGTACATCTTGCATGGTGGGTGGTATAATGTTCGATTTGGAGATTTTCTCATTCCGACAAAAGAACCAAGATCTTCCAAATTTGATTCGTTCGTTGAAAACGAAACTCGATTCGTCAAAAAGGTAACTCAAATTCTCAAATGGATTCAAAAACATCCATGATTTCGATTCGTGCTTTGCGTTTTTCATTTTTGATCGTTTTGTTTCGTTGGATCTAATTCGTTTCAAACCTCATTGTTGATCCAATCAATTTTTTTTAGATCAAATTCAACCAAAAACAAAATCAATTTTACTGTTCATCCATTTATTCTTTGAGCCTAAAGTTTTGATCTATTAAAATCAATTAGTGATCCAATTCATAAATCCAAATCATGAATTAGTTACTGTTCATGATGATCATTTAAGCCCATATCTAATTCTTGAGATTACTATTCATCTAATCCAATTGTTTGAGCCCAAACATATTTCTTTTAATCCAATATTAAGACTTTGTGTCTAAATCATGAATATCTTTTATTCTTTAAATCATTTTGAATCGTGTTCGTCATCTGACTTGTACACTAGCTTTATCTGGTTGTACAATTGTGTTCTTCATCGACATGAAATGTCTAAAAGTCAAAATCGATTGAATTAAAACTCGATCTGAGTTGTAATCGATTTGAGTTGGTAGATCGCTGATTGAATACGAGTCATATTTCATTCAAAGTTGTTGTAGATGATTTCAATTTTTGACAAGCTTTCGAATTCATTGTTTGAAATCGAATTCAATTCTTTTGTCGATTCTTGAATCTGTGATTGGTATCGATTGTGAGTTGGGAAGAACACATGATGTCGAATAAAGTTTTGAACATATTTGATCGAGTGAGTTGGAATAATCAAGAGTGAAGAACCGATTCAGAAAACTCATTTTTTTGGAATCGAAGATCTGTATTGGGTTCGCATAATGATTTTAGTTCGCATATTGATTTTGTTCATCATACGAGTTCGTGATTTTGGAATTGGGGAGTAATGTTCGCATGTTTGGAGTCGATAGATTGGAGTCTTTGGTGTGATAGATCGATAATTTCGATTTGGAACAATTTTTTAGAGTCGGTGATTTTTTGGATCAAGATTCGAATGTTTGATGCTTTGGTTTAAAGTCGATTTTGGATTTGGGGTCTAATGATAGTCAAGATTGGAAAATTGATATCAGATATCGTATGATTGAAGCCTTGATTGTTTGCAAATAGTCGATTGGTTTCGCATGGTTGAAGAATTGGACAGTAGTGTTATTAAGTTCGCATATGGGTGAATCAAATTTAGTTCGCATTTGAGTTCACAGTTGATTAAATAAATTTGAGGTCAAGTTCATTCGCAATCTGTGATGTTTTGGTGATATTCGCATTTGAGGTCAAGAAAGGTTCGCATATGAGATCAAAATTGGGTTCGCATCTGGGTTTCTAACTTCACTTCGCATTTGAGTGTATAAAAATTGGTTTCACATTTGGGTCTCAATCAATTTCGCATATTTGGTTACATTGGATGAAAGATGCGAAGGAATGTGAGAATGAAAATGCGAAGTCTTTTACTGTTATAACCCGTTCAATGAAGAAGAAAACAAATATTTTCGCATTTGGCCCCTAATCTTTTCACGAAATGACAGTTTATACCCAACTTCGCATATGGATAATAAAAGCTGAGAAATTGCAGAATTTTCAGTTTTGGTCCTTGCAGTTTGTGCGAATTTACGCTTTATGCCCGGTTTCGCAAATGGGCTAGAGTTTCGCATATTTGACTGTTTTTGGCGCAACGGGTCCCTGCAAGTTTCAGAAAGTGACAATTTCTACCCGGATTTTGAAAAATCTTGCAACTTTCACCCAAAAAGTCAAAAAATTTCATCAATTGGAAATTTTTTTTGTGGCTTTTTCGTGATTGCTTTTCCGTGCAAGATTTTTGGTGATTCATTTTTGGTACACATCAAGGGGGAGTATTGTATTGTCTATTCCTCGGGCGCTTCTCATCCTTAGTGGGTTTTATAATCATTTTTTTGATTATAAAAGGGGGAGAATGATGGGTATTCGAAGCTTCTCGGGTTTGTCGAATATTCATTTGCGGATTTGAAGACCGGTGTTACTTCGAGGGGGAGTTTGGTCTTGATCGCGCTAGCTCGTTGGAGATTGAAGCCGGACATCCAATCCTAACTTTGAGGGGGAGAATGTTAGGGTGCAAAGTCATGCTTGGATGTAGTGTTTTAGGCTTTCCTCTTTGTATGTGTAAATGGGTTGAGTTTTTCCTATAAATAGGAAGTGAGTGACTCCCATTATGTAAGTGAGTCCATTTGGAGTGTTAGACTAGAGAGAGAAATTGTATACAAACCCATTTGTATAATCTTTCTAGATCTAATAAGAGCTTACAAAGATTTATTTACTCCTTGTGTTCTTGATTTTACATGATGATTCACTAGATCTTTCTAATTCCACACATGCCATCATAATCAACACCATAACAGATACTATCATGTGATTCTGATATGTGAAATCAGGAAATGTCAATTATTCAAAAGAATTAAGTACAATGATAAGATTAAAGATACTTGGAATTCCATGCATTGGGACTTAGATAACATTAAATACACAAAATTCTTACAACAACAGCTATCACGGTATTATTGATCGACCTCCTTTTGAGATGCTCTACGTGAGGAAATATCGAACCCTAAATTATTGAGGTGAGGTTGGTTAGAGAGTCATGGGTAGCACGATGGTGGTACTCCAGACTACCGAGTTGATCCAGCAGGTACGCAGGAGATTGTACATCGTGCATAGTCGGCAGAAAAGTTATGCAGATAGGCGTCAATCTGATTTGGAGTTTCAAGTCAAAGATATGGTACTCTTGAAGGTGTCATCTTGGAAAGTTGTCATCCGGTTTAGGAAGCGAGGCAAGCTAGGCCCCAAACATATTGGTCCTTTTAGGGTTATTGCTCGGATGAGCAAGTTGCATATCATTTGGAGCTACCCGAGGAGCTCAGTCAGATTCACAACACTTTTCACGTCACTCAGCTGCAGAAGTGTTTGGTTGATGATTCTGCAGTGGTGCCATTAGAGGAATATCCAGGTAGATGAGCGCCTGAACTACATAGAAAAACTAGTTGCGATCCTCGATAAGAAGACCAAGACCCTAAGAAACTAGGTGGTGAACCTAGTGAAGGTGCAATGGCAACACCAAAAGGGATTTGATTGGACATGGGAGCCCGAGGATGAGATAAGGGAGCATTATCTAGAATTTTCCGTGGAAACGAACTACAAGGACGAAACCTAATTCATGTGGGGAAGAGTTGTAACATCCATTTCAGGTATGATCTAATCCATCCTAATGTAAGTTTTATTCTCGGTGGCCACGACATGGTGGAGCCTCACCATTACGTGGAAAATGTATTCAAGATCGCAGGACTTAAAAGACCTGCCACGGCGTGGCAGTTGATTTTAATGAGACCCTAATTTCCGGGCTTTGTACCCTATTTAAAGGAATGTGGAGGCTAGGGTTTGTTCATCCTCGGCCTCCGTCACTTTCAAACCCTCATAAACCCAAAACCTTATCTTCTTGAAGCCTTTGAAGCGCATTTGCTAGTTTTTGGGTGATTTTGAAAGAAGTAGAGGACGATTTTGTGCAAGAGACCAGCAAACAACACTCCCCAACCTCTGAAAGCATCTTGTTGGGACATTTTAAAGGATTTTGATCCAATCTTTTATCTTTTCCTTAGATATCTGAGTTATTTTGCTTAATAAACTCTTTCATTCGTTTTTAGGTGGAGCAAAGAGAGAAAGTTTGCAACTTTATGACTCTTGGGGGTCCTAAGGACCTTATATCTCATAGATCTGAGATCATGTAGTGATTTGGATATATTACATGAGATTTGGGTCCCTTTTTCCTCTTTTGACCTAGATTTGAGGAAGGACATGCATAGGGAATGCATGTCCATAAAGTTTACATTTTTAGAGATCAATAGGACCCCCTAAAAGCTTTCTAGAAAGTTTGGACGTGTATCTCATATGATTAAGGACTTAATGAATGAGTTAAACTTTTTAAATTACCTTTAGAACCTAGGTTTTGAGACCATGTCTTAATGGAGTGTCTCAATTTGTAGTTTGTTTGAATCGAGTATTAAGAACGAAATCAAGAACAGAAAGCATTTAAGAACATATATGTAAATAAATTATGTTTGGCTCGTTGATTGTGTCTGAACAAGTACACAACACAAGAGAGTAAAATCTCAAAAGCTAAAAAGCTACTCTCGAATCCTATACTTACCCTATTTATAGGGTGATACAGACGCATACAAAAAAATACGTAAGGGCTAAACATTTAAGCTTCAACCTCTAAAACGTCTTTACAAAATACATACATCCGAAGTGCTTGACTTCGACATCGACACTACCCATTCCTAAATGTACTTCGACGCCTCACTAGATATTCCTAACCTTATAATCTCCCCTTTAGTGAGAAGTGTCGAACTTATGTCATCATATTTATGGTCTGGTGAAGTACCCGGCGAACCTGCGTATACCAAATAATCGTCTTCAACATATGTTGGGCGTATGCATGGACTTGTTTAAGTTGGTCCTTAGGTCTATCTGATTGTAGCAGGTCATTTTTTGGGCTTAAGGCCATATTGGGGGTTCTTGGGCCATATTGGGCCTTAGAGGCCTTATAGTTGGGCTTGGATGCCCTTTGGGGCTTTTTATGGATTTGAGCCTTAGGGGGAGGGAGGCCCATTAAGGGAGGGGTAAAGGAGCCCTTTTTTTCCTTTAGTAAAGAATTAGGTTTTGGACTTGAGTTTGAGATCATCACTTTAGAAAAAGAATAGCAATCATAGGAGAAGAAGAAGTCATTCGTTCATGAAGAAACCCTAAATCGAGTTTTAAAGGAGGAATATAGCAGTTATTGTTTTGTCAATAATTATTATGCCATGTCATAATAGTTAAGTCAAGTCATCATTTAACATGTAAGAGCCAGTTACCGGTGGGTAATATTTGAACAAAACATATAGTTTGTTGGTGTTTTTTGTACAAAAAGGTTACTTGGATGGTGTTTTTTAAACATATCAAACTTGGATGGTGTTTTTTGAACGATTTTGAAACATAGTTACCTCTTTGAGTCATTTCCTCTTGTTTTTTTTCCTTTATTTATTTTTTACCGGTAATTACCGGTTACACAAGGTCAAATTTGAACAAAGAATGTACTTCGTTGGTGTTTTTTGTACAGATTCTTTACTTGGATGGTGTTTTTTGGACACACCAAACTTGGTTTTAAATTTCTATGTTTTTAATTAATAAAATTTATTTATGTTATAAATTATGTTTTTTATTTAATATAATATAACAAAAAATAAAAATATTTATTTACATTATAAATTATGTTTTTTATTTAATATAATGTTACAAAAAATAAAAAAATAAAAATATTTATTTATGTTATAAATGATGTTTTTTTATTTAATATAGTGTTAGAAAAATAAAAAAAATATTGTTAGTGGTAACCATATTCTCTCTTTCTTTAGTGGGTTGATTGTGAAGATGACGTGACACAAAGATGACATCACTTTTCGGATGGTTACCCCTCCCCACAGCCTTACCACATATATATATATATATATGATGGTGTTCAATCTAGCATGCCAAAACGTACCTTCCTACATAAATGCAATACGCCTATCTAATTAAAAAAAATTAATAAAAAATGATTCAAATGTTTTGAATTTTCCAACAACTGTAAGATTATTCTTCATCATACTTATGATTAAAACCCACACAAAATCATTTTGCAACACAAAATTTAATCAAATATCATCTTCATACTAACGCAACGCAAGAATAACGAGAAGGGATACTACTAGTAGTTTTTAATTGCTTTAAGTTAGAAACTAAACCTCCATCCCCATAACCAAATCCAAAAGCTAAACATTACAATATGTTGCCTTACATTTCACATAATTAATAAAACTCTAATATCTGTAATGTGTCCGATGAGAACGATACTCCGGTGGTGGTGGCCCCACATCACGGTAATCAGAGACACGATCAGAAAACCGATACTCCGGTGGTGGCGGCTGCACTGCAGTTGGAGGATGGTGGTACTCTCTGCTTACAATGTGGTACTCCGGTGGTAAAGCATACACATTAGGAGGACCCTCTCTACTATACACATAATACGGGTCCCGCTCCCGGTCCCGGTCCCAATCCCGGGCCCGCATCTCATCATGGTAAGTGCGGTGGTCATAAGGTGGTGGTCTGTCATAGGGGTATGACCTCGCTGGAGACACCACCGGAAGTGGCGGTGGCGGCAGGTATCTGACGGCCACCGGGGCGGCACGCTCGTACAAAATGGGCGGCCGTTCGTAGTCGTTGTACCGTCTTTTTTCTCTACGCGGTGGAGAGCGGGACCGGGAACGGGACCGGGATCGAGGGCGAAAACGTCTTTCTTCCTCTCGAGAGCGTATTTTACGTTTTTTCCGGTCTCGGGATTCATCTTCCCTGTTTCTTATACGTCTTTCATCGGATGATCTAACTCGATGGTTTTCAACCGCTCGTGTTCTTCCACGGGATTTTAAACCGGATTTAGGACGATTATGCCCTTTTGATGTAACTGCAAATAGCTTACACAGCTTCTTCACCTGTGAAATTAAATTCGTAATTTATAAATATTTCTTTAAATGTATATTTATATAAAACAGAAAAAGGAACCTGATCGGCTTTCAAGAGGCCTTCAAATTTACTCCGTGTGTAGTAGTTTTCTTTAAGGACATCCTTAAATTTCTCTTCTGCTACTGGCAAACAATCATCAAGCACGCTAAATCGAACCTGATTTTATTCAATTATAAAAGATATCATTAATCAGTAGTTATAATCAAAATGAAAGATGAAAAATGAATGAATGGTTGAATACTACTACTACTACTACTAACTTGAGATGGGAATTCATTTTTGAAAGCTTTTGGTTCAATGTTATAACCACCGGGTCCAGCAGCTTTGAAGATTCCATACATTAATCTGAGATCAACATCAAACAGAAACAATCTCATTCCTTTATAAATCTTTGCTACTTGATCTTGTTTATTTGCAGGAAGTCCAAGAATCTTGTAGCGAAAACAATCTGTTTTTGTTTTTGAACTACACATGAACACCATCCCCATGCTTTCAACCCTCTTTGGACCTTTTTTTCTGCTTGATGATTCTGGTTTATTATCTCCATTCACAACACTCTTCTTTGTGCTCTTGTCCCTAGAACTAGCCCTCTTTTCTTTACTCTTTGAATCCTCACCTAATTCCTCACCTTTTTTTACTTCTTTATCTTTCTTCTCATCTTCTTTCACAGCATTTTCATTGTTTGTTTCTTCTTTCTTCACCTTTTCTTCTTCTACTTCTTCTTCTTCTTCTTCTTCTGATTCATCGTCTTCTTCTTCATATTCTACCTCCTCTTCATCTTCTTCTTCCTCCTCATACTCTTCTTCGTCCTCTTCATTGTTATCTTCCATATTGACTGTAATTCACGAGGCAAAAACTATTCTTTCAAAGTTCAATCTTGGCAGCTTAGTAAAGTCAAGAGGGGGAGATTAACCTACTTCTTATAGACGATGGTGGAATAACTGATTGAGGTACACCCTTTTCAGGAGTTATGTTTGATTTTGGGTTTTCGCCTTTTTCTTTTGTGTCAACCATTTTCCTGTAGAAATGCCACTTTGTAAAACCACGCATGTTTAACTAAGTGCTAGACATCAAAGAAACCACCGAAAATGATCATAAATATGAAGAAACAAAAGCATGCAACGTCTAATAACATAAAAGACCATCTTTATGAACAGAAACCAAATAAATCAAGGGTTTGTAGTGTGCCCCCTAATTTATCTTTAGATGAAAAGCCCATGGCTTTCAATCGGCGGCTGCCAACTGAACCTTAAAAGCTAAGAAGCGATACACTGAAGAACATAATTTTGGATACTGAATCAGCATCCGAGCAAAACTAGAAGCGATGATTAAAAATTAGAATGCATATAATATTTAGCACAAAAACCGATGAACGCATAAAGAGTCCAACTGAAGATATAGAATTCCGCACTACTTAAAACACATTGATTCATCGGAAGAGTTGTTTTCCCGAAGCTGATCACTGAACGCGAAGCGGACATGAACAAATTAATACCCAGTAAATCACATTACGCAAACCCTAGCCCTAACTAAACATCTCAGGCACAATTGATTCGAGCAAAAACACAGAACTTGAATACATTGACAATCATCCAGCTGCAGCATTTGATTTGATTTATCAAATACCAATCAGAAATTAGAAAGATATGGGAGAAATTACCTCTAATCGCGACGAAATCGGGAAAACTGAAATCGAAGCAAGGATCCATAACACTGTATTTTGTAATTTGAAGAACGTTTCCAGATATGGGCTTTTTGCCTTCTGGGCTTAGCCTTGGGCTTATTGCCCACTAATAGTACTCGACTTTTAATTTACTTTTTAAGAGTTGTTCATAAAATGAACAAACGATGAGAATGATGGAAGTGTGTCTCCTAAATCATTATTTTTCGGAATTTAATAAAATAACTCTTAGAATCGCCACGTTTTCGTGACATATCGAGATGTCGTTTTGAAGTCCTATAATATCTTTAGGTATTTGTCTATTTTTAGAATGTTATTCTTGGTCTCCTTTAAATTCTTGGATATTTATTATGATAGGAAAAATGATTTAAAAGGTAATCATTTTTATCGTTTTTTTTTTTTAATTTAAACAATTTTTTTATACATTTAACCATTTAACTTGTTAAATATATTCACATGTTATCATAGTTACCGAAACATGCAGGGCTGACCTTATGGGAGTTCAAGAAGTCCTATTGAACAAGACCCACTCTGAAATTTGAGTTTAAATTTTTGTCCACTACTTTAAGTTCGTTGTTTAAGGCCCAAAAATTTATGTTATTAACTACTTCCATCTTAATCTAATGTATGCAACAAACAATAGAGCGGTCGTATGCAACATATCGAGCGAGAATTTGAGTTAAATTTTATTGTAAAGAGTGAAGACGTTTGGTTTCTCTTGGTAACAATTATGATTTCTCGATGTCGGCCCTCATATAATCTCCCGACTTAAATCCTCAACTCTAGAACTACTCAAGGTAAAACAATTAATGAAATCTAAGCAAAAAAAACATGTGTTCTACTGTTTGAGCTTCATGTTTCTCGATTTTACTCAAGCGACAACGTCAAGTCGAATTTCATAATTGATTCTTCAACTTTCCAAGGTTATCTTCTACTTTTACTCTTTTTTTCGTCCCGATTTGTTGCTCAATATTAGAGATTTTATATTTTAAGTTTGGGTTCGAGTGTTCCTCTTATAGTGATGTTGGGGAGTTCAATGCTACTAAAGAGATTCCTTTGTATTCACAGTCAAATTCTTTCTGGTTGTTGCTTAAGAGATTTTTAAGAGGTAGATAAATAAATCTTTTTTAACAAGTTGAACCTGAAGGATTATATTCTTCAATTATGCATTAAGGGTACATTTGCCTTTTGTATTTATCAGTTGTAAGAGTTAGATGGTTAGGTACTTGTCTCCATATATAATGTAATAGCTTGAACTTTGTTTTGGTTAATCAAATAAATTCATTCCATGTCTATAAATGTAATATAACTTTTAGATTTTTATATTTGTCATTTATACATTACAGATTTTGATATACATTTCATTAATTTTAGAATTTTAGATTTTTTTTTCTTATTTTGATTCTAGTTTATTAAATTTGAACTTGGTTGATCAAGAGAAGTAAGTATATTCCTTATACAGACTTCATTGAAAAGTTTGTCCTAAAGAATACTAAAAGGATGATATTTTAAAAAAGCAAATATCTTTTTTTAATGGAAATTTGGTTTTGAAGTATATTTAGAGGTTAAATGAAAAAATACATTTTTATATTTTATAATTTATAAGTTTTAAGGCGTACTTTTATTATATTGCACAGGACCTCCAAAATCTCGGGGCCGGCTCTAGTAACATGTGAACACATTTAACAAGTTAAATGTATACAAAAAAACAAAAATTGCCTAAATGTGAACAAAATGAAAAGTTAAATACTCTGATAAATTATTTTTCTTACTTTAATAACGATTTTATTTTTATATTTGTTTGTATTATTTTTCCAAATATTATTTGTAAAGTATCCATAATAATTGATTATTTTTACCATTTATAGTCTTTTGATTTGACAAATCTTTTTCTAGTGATTTATTTTTAGCAAAAATTTATTATCATAAATATTAATTAAATATTAATCAATTCTGAACTTTACTTTTTAGTTAATAAATACGTTTTTTGTGAAATATTTTATATAGCCTACTATATTCATTTTGAGTTTTAAAAAATATGGAGGGTCTTTAAAAAAATAAAAAGAAAATATTGCGTAGCAAATAAATTAACAAAAAAAGTAATATATAATGTAAATATTTTAAAATTATTATAACTTTTTTATACTTTTTAATTAGAAGTTTATAAACTTTTTATTTTTTTTAATACAACATTTTAAACTAGTATTTAATAAAAGTTTAGAAATAATTGTATGAAAGTTATAAAAAAATTACATGATAATGTGAAAAATAAATTAAAAACTTGTAAGAAAATTTTAAAACATTAGAAAATATTTGGTTTAAAAGCACTTGTAAGAAAATTATATGAAAGTATAAAAAAAAAAAGTTAAAAAATTATAAGCAAAGTTTAAAACATTGTATCAAAAAACCTATAAGAAAAAAAAATATCATATAAATGTTGTAAAAAATTAGAAAAGTCCTAAGAAATTTGTAAAAAAATGTTCACATTTAGGCAAAAAAAAACTTTGTACACATTTGACCATTTAACTTGTTAAATGTGTTCACATATTACCATTGTCGCCTGTTATCTCTGTCTCATGTGATAATGGTAACATGTGAATACATATAACAAGTTAAATGGCCAAATATGTACAAAAAATGCCTAAATGTGAACAAGACGAAAAGGTAACTACCTACACGAGTCATTTTCTTATTAGGATATTGTTATGATTACGTGTCTTTAGAACAATATATGGGTATGTTGTTTCAAAGCCGATCCCGATCAATGTGCTCCCATCCCTTTCATTCTTGTTTCGATTATGTGTCTATTACTCTACATGTCATGGGAACCCCCACATGGTCTCAATCTACTGCCACGGGAACCCCCCGAGGTCTTCCATGCTAATGTCATACTAACATAACGCATAATCAATCAATAATCCACATATCATAAAATAAGATGGCCTTGGTGCCTTAGACCCACTGGTATGGTGAGAAAACTCACCTTTATCTGCTGAATCTGAAAGTTGCTCTCCTAACAGTCCGTAACCACCTGTGCTAAACAATAATATCATTAACCCAAAGTTAGGGCTAAATATATTCCAATTAAAGGACCCAATCCCTAAGTCCTTTCCTAATGGCCCAAAAGTCTTCATTTGCTAATAGGCCCAAAGTCCATGTCCAAAATCATTAATGCGCCTCATGGCCCAATAAAGCCCAACCATAGCAACCATTACCGAAAGCAGATAAATTGGCCCACTAATTCAAAACATGACCAGGCCTAAAGGGCTTAAAAGCCCAAAACGAGCCCAAACCCATATGAGTGCGTACACCTTGTGTACCACCCTAGTACGCGCATTGAGTCCCTGAGTTGTACGCGTTGCGTACACTGAATTACACTCGGCGTACAAATAAATTAAGCACTTTCTTCCATTAAGTGCTTAATATTGATGGGTTTTGAGCATTCTAACATTGCTATGGCGTGCATGCAACCCTAGAAACGTTGGATCTATGTTTTCTTTATTATACATGCAAACTTTCTTTTTTCCAAGGTTTCATCTTAACTAGCATATGATTGGAGTATATCCGTATATGTAATATAAAAACTAGTAGAATGACATACCTTTCTTGTAGCTTGGATTCCTTAAGACTTTTTGAGCCTAGCACCCCAAATGTGATGCCTCAAGTGCTTCACACAACACCACCAACAATTGAAATAACTTGATAGAAGATTATTATGCACCAAAATCAGCTAGCCTCTTTATATAGTGTGCATATTAGGGTTACACTATGTAACTCATGCCATTCCACATTCCTCATGCTCCATGGTTTTTAACCTCCATGGAGTATCCATGGGTAACCACATGGGTTTAGCCCATCATGAAGAACTATGGATCATAAGCCCACTATATAAGAATGAATGATTTACCAAATCAGTCCCCATTTATTTAATTAGTCTCTTTTGATCACAAAATTAATTCCAAACTAATTCTTAATCATTACTAATTAAATAATTCATATTAATATATTAGAACTTATAATATATTAATAAACCATAAATATCCTCTTCTCACAAAAGTTTATCCAAATTGTTCTGATGCCATGCAACCCAAATGGACCATGCCAAATCGGGTCAACTACATACCAAATATAGTTATGGACTTAGACACCTTATCCAACAGTCTTCCACTTGGATAAGTCTAATAACTATAGCTGCAAGTACGACTTCAGGATCCAACTAGCAAGCGTAGCTCTTTCAAAGTCTCGCGGAACTAAGTTGTGCCATTTTAGATAAGTGACTATGTAATCCTCTATTTAAGATATCATCCAGACAAATACATGGAACAACGTCGTACTTATTGTCCAACAGTTTGTTTCCCGGTTTCCGATTTGTTTGACATAGAACGAACACATCAATTCAGTTCTGACCGGGCCCGATACATAAGTCAAAATAAAATCATTGAGAGGCCCAATATAACGTTTTTAATCCTCCAAGGACTAAAAGGAACATATAAACTTTGAATCATATGTTTGTACTAACTAATCATCAAATTGTACACAACAGCACGTTTTATAACATCAAGTTACTGATGCGTTTTCGTACTATCAATGTATAACCAACTCATAGTCAACAACTCATATCTCTTGGTTTAAAGACTTATATGATATTACTGTCTCATGATCACTCGAGATAAATTTCATGAAGTAATACAAGTGAGCGTGGGTTGAATCTAATACTCAGAACTTATGAGCACTCATGAATGTTGCAGCAACAAATGTTATGTCTGATACAATTCAGACAAATCTACAAACCCAATTCATGACAGTCTTATTTCAATACCTACTTACAAAGTATGATCGACTGTGGATAGTTCGAATAATATAATTATTTTGGAAGTCAAAACATGCAAAATGAAACAATAGTAAATGATTGACACAAGACAGTACCATACTAGTAAATAAAAACACCTTTTATTTAAACATCAAATGTCAATTACATTTCAACTATTACAAGTTTCGAAAGCTATCTAATTACTAAAACTAATATCATCCTTCAGCCCAATGCGCCTCGCATGTTGTAAATGCTTAACCCGATACAGTCCCTTTGTGAGGGGATCTGCTGGGTTCTCATCCAATGATACCATCTTTGCCACGAGGAGTCCTTCTTCTATTCGATGTCTAATGAAGTGGTATTTTTTGTCGATGTGTCTGGATCTGCCGTGATCCCTTGGTTCCTTGGCTAAGGCAACTGCACTCTCGTTATCACAAAAAATCTCCATAGGCTCCTTTATAGCTAGTACAACTCCAAGGTCTCCAATGAAGCTCTTCAGCCATATTGCCTCCTTCGCCGCCTCACTTGTTGCTATATACTCTGATTCGCAAGTTGAATCAGCTACTGTTTTCTGCTTGGAACTTTTCCAAGTAATTGCTCCTCCATTTAGGGTAAAGACCCAGCCCGGCTGAGAGCGGAAATTATCCCTGTCAGTCTAAAAGCTGGCACCACTATACCCCACTACTCTCAAGTCATCACTCCCACCAAGGGTAAGGAACCAATTCTTAGTCCTCCGCAGGTACTTGAGAATGTTCTTCACCGCAATCCAGTGTGCCTTGCCAGGGTTCCCTTGATATCTGTTGACCATGCTCAAAGCAAATGCCACATCAGGGTGAGTACAAGTCATAGCATACATGATCGAGCCTACAACGGAAGCATATGGTACTCGACTCATCTCAAATATCTCAGTCTCTTTACTCGGGATCTGAGTCTTACTCAGTTTGGCGTTACTCTAGATCGGCAAGTCGCCTTTCTTGGAATCCTGCATGCTGAATCTTTTCAGCACCTTATCCATGTAGGTACTTTGACTAAGTCCAATTAGTCTTTTACTCTTATCTCAATATCCTTATCCCTAGGATATAGGCAGCTTCCCCAAGGTCCTTCATAGTGAAACACTTCCCAAGCCAGGACTTAACCTCCTGCAAGGTTGGGATATCATTTCGTATGAGTAGTATGTCATCCACATACAATACCAAAAAGCTAACTATACTCCCACTAGCCTTAACATATACACAGGACTCATCATCGCTCCTTGAAAAGCTAAACTCTTTGACTTTCTCATCGAAACAAAGATTCCATCTGCGAGATGCTTGTTTCAATCCATAGATGGATTTCTCAAGCTTACACACTCTATTAGGGTACTTTGCATCAACAAAACCCTCTGGCTAACTCATGTAAACATCCTCAGCCAACTTTCCATTAAGGGAAGCGATTTTGACATCCATTTCCCATATTTCATAATCATGAAATGCAGCAATGTCTAGCATAACCCCAATAGACTTAATCTTCGCTACTGTTGAGAAGGTCTTATCATAGTCAACTCCCAGAGTTTGAATAAAGCCCTTCGAAACCATTCGCACCTTATAAGTGTTTACCTTCCCATCCATGTCAGTCTTCTTTTTGAAGATCCACTTGCACTCGACTGTCTTACGACCCAGTACATTGTTAACCAAGTTCCAAACTTGATTATCGTACATGGATTGAATCTCGTTGTCCATAGCCTCTTTCCCTTTGGCAGACTCAGGGTCTGCCATTGCTTCCTTAAAGTTTTTAAGTTCATCCAAATTTACCAGTGTACTATCACTGATAAATGCATCACCTTCTATACCAATATGGAAACCATAATAAAAATTAGGTGTGCTCCTAACTCTTGTGGAACGCCTCAGAGGTACGGACTCATCAATCGGCTCAATAGAAGTTTCCTCCTTAGGTTGATTGCTAGTGTTTGAGGTTCCTTCACCACTTGACTCTTGAAGTTCTTCAAGGTTAATTTGCCTCTCACTGTTTCCTTGGCTTATGAACTCTCTCTCTCTCTCTCACGAAAGACTCCTCTCCTCGCCATGAAGACAACATTGTCACTCAGTCTGTAGAAGAGATAACCAAAGGATTTTTGTGGGTAGTCGATGAAAATACACCGCTCACTTCGAGGTTCGAGCTTGTCGTGAGTTTCACGCCTCACAAAAGCCTCACAACCCCAAATAATGATGTGGTCTAAATGTTGGATTAATGTCTAAGTCCATAACTATATTTGGTATGTACTTGACCCGACCCGGCATGGTCCATTTAGGTTGCACTTCACCAACACAATTTATATGGATAGTCTTTTGAGAACAATATATTTATGATTTATATTAATATATTATAAGTTCTAATATATTAATATGAAATCATATTATTTAATTAGTATTGATCAAGACTTAATTTAGAATTAATTAAGTGATCAAAATGAACTAATTAAATATGGACTCTTATATATATATATATATATATATATATATATATATATATATGTGTGTGTGTGTGTGTGTGTGTGTGTGTGGAATGGGCCAAGTTCATTTAGGTTGGGCTAAGCTTTCATAGATAGTCCATGGAATGTTTAACCCATGGATCATATGAAATGAAAGGTCATGGGTTTAACCCTAGTATCCACACTATATAAAGATGTCCTTGGTTGGTGAAATTGGCACTAGTATGGGTACACTAAGAGGGCTAGCCAATTTCACTAGAAAGAACCAAAGTATTCTTATTCTCAAAGTCTTCCAAGGTGTTTTGGTGATTTGTGATTCCACTTGAGGCTTCCAAACTATTGGGGCTAAGCTCTTAAAGCTTGAAGACATCAAGCTACACCAAAAGGTATGTCTTCTAACTTGTCTTTGTAGTATAGTTGCCTCATAGTATGCTAGTTAGGATTAAAGCCTTGGAAAGTTCTTATTTGCATGTATAATAGAGAAAACATAGATCCAAGGTATTTAGGGTTGCATGTACACTTAGGAGTGTTAGAATGCTCAAAAACCAACAGTGGTATCAGAGCCTAGGCTTGTTTTCTTGTTACACTTGCAAAAACTGCTGAAAAATCGAAGTTTTTTGCTGTCTGGACAATGTACTCGGCGAGTCCATCAGAGGACTCGACGATTCCATGCCTTAAAAATGTTCAAAACGATCCAACTCGCCGAGTTGGTTCATGTACTCGACGAGTTGGACCCCCAGACAGCATATATTCGACTGTTTTGGCTAGAAATGGACTAGGAACATTACCCTAAGTTGTTTTTGAACCTATAAACCAATTTTTGATGTGGTAATGTTCATGCTAATCCAATTTCAAATATAATGGTCAATAGATTCATGTTTTGTATTAGTTTAAGAGTATTGCTAATTACATGGAAAAGTTTGATGTGAATTATCTTTGTTCATATGAGTTGCTTAGATTAATAGAAAAGTTAATTAAATAGTTGTTTTCAATCCATTTTAATCTAAAAGTTGATTCTAAAATGTGTTTGTGTAACTTGTCCTCAAGTTACATGAAAAGTCACATTTAAGCTTCTTAAAACTCATAAAAATTGTCATATGTTACAAAATGAAGAGTCTTGTTCTCATTAAATGGTTTTATGACTCCATAACTTGTCATCAAGTTATGGAGGTTCAAGAGTCTCTTCGTTAAATAAAATATGTGTAACCTTAGGTAAACTCATAAAGCTTCCATAAGTTATGAATTATGAAGAGTCACTTTCTTAATTAATTTAAAGTCTTCCATAAGTTGTCCTCAAGTTATGGAACTTGAAGAGTTTTTTAATTAAAACTACTTTAAACACATAAGTTATGGAATAGAAAAGTTTTAAAAGTTACAAAACTTGCCCTCAAGTTTTGGAATTTGAAAAGTTTTCTCTTATGAATACTTTAATTCCAAGTTAGCCCTTAGAATTTTAAAAGTTAAAATTCAACCCTTATACTTTATAATATTATAAGTTAATAATAATATATATGTATAAGAGCAAGTCAGTCTTACCGTTAGTAGGCCTCATTCACGAAGTCGGTCTATAAGGGGGGTATAAGGTTACTGCCTATAAAATGGCAGTTTAATGGGTGTCCACTCTCACCCACCGCTTACTTGACTGGTGGAGGGTCGTTAGCCGAATGGGTAGGACAAAGACTATAAATTCTCCCTTCATTAAAAGTATTAATGATAAATACTAAGTAACTAAACCTTTTATAAATACCCAATCTTAGTTACTTAGGAAAATGTGAATAAGGTGCTAATCCATGAAATTACACTTTGCACTTTGTTTAAGTCGGTTAGTGGAGTGTGTGTGGTTAACCGGCACACTAACTCGTATTTAACAAGGTAGGCAAAGAGTAACTTAATGTTTATCATAGTATCGATGGAGCATGTGTGGTTAACCGGCACATTGATTGAGGGGTAAACACTTAAGGGTACCAAGTAATTTGCATGGTTACTTCACACCTTGTTTTGTGATCCTCGACATCCCAGTCACAAAACCTGAAGGGCACACTCGAAATTGAAACATGCCATTGAACAGTTCAATGAATCTCAAAAGATCTAGGAGTTTCAAAATCAATTAAAACCTAATTATACATTTCGTTTTTCATGCACTACTAGAAAAAAGGCCTTTTACGACGCTCATTGCGCGTCGTAAAACGTTCAGACGACGCGCAAATGCGTGTCAAGGAAGGCCCTGTCATAAAGAGAGACGACGCGCTTTTGCACGTCGTCTATAGACGACGCGCATTTACGACGCGCATTTACGACGCGCGGTTACGACACGCAATGCGTATCAAGGAAGGCCCTGTCATAAAGGAAGACGACATGCATTCGCGTGTCGTAACCTTACGACGCGCGTGTTAATGACACACAATGCGTATCAAGAAAGCCCCTGTCAAGAAAGGCCATGTCAGAAATGAAGATGACATACATTTTTGCGTATCGTAAATTTAAATGTTAAAAAAAAAAATTTATATATTTATTAATTTTTAAATTAAATTTTCATTTAATTTCTTATAATAGAAATAAAATACCATATACAAAAAATACAATCCATTGCATAATATAAAATAAATTGCACAAATTATAATGTCATACAAAGAATCATTCAAATGTTAAACAAAAATAATACATTGCTAACATGTGTTATACATTCCTATAAAACTAACAAATAATCATACAACTCTGTTTCTTACTGGAAAGGAATGCCAAACATGATTACAAGTCTCCCTTAATCTTGATTATAATCAAATGTATCTTTAATTCTTTATATAAATGAAGCTTAAATGATGTCTTTAAATAATGAACACAATAAATGTTATAAACCTTTTGAGGCCCCATAACATCAGGATCTGAGTTTTCTATTTCAACTGCAGGACTACCGTTAGTTTAAGGATCACTTTTTGGACGCTTTTTCTTCTGCATACATTAACAAACATGTTAACTTTCAAGAAATATATTTAGTTTTTAGGCTCATAGTGGCATGCATATAGCTGAGGTGAGAGAAAGGTATACATACAGCTAGTAAGACATCCAAACTATCCATAACAGGTGGTTTCAAATTTTCATAATCAACTACATTGTAAGATAACATGAACACAAGAAAGGTAATCAAAGGTTAAAATATTACATATTTACATGTTAAAAGTGTAAAGAAAAGATGATGTGGTTACACAGCTTACCATCAGAAACAAAAGATGATGTAATATTACATATTACATATTTACAATAAGTAATTAATAACTATTAACTATAATTACCTTCTGGATATCTTCCTCAATAATCACATCAGCAGTATCTGTTTCGCCACCATTTCCTCTCTCTTCTTGTGTTACCTTCATATCTGCATTATTTATATACGAATAAGTCTACATATTTAGATATATAATTATCACTTTTTATTGCTATGTATTAAATAAAATCATATTGTATTAAGCACATAACACAAGGCCAGTGAAAGGATATACTAGTCTTAAACAGATATCCGAAAATCCAACATATTATTTTGACATTTTTTTTGATATTAAAGATCAAATTGTTACATTAATTAATTATTATTATGAACAGGTCAATTGGCTACCAAACTTTAGAAACTATGATTTAATTGGTTTTTGAGAGGGATGTTTGGATATGAATTATGGTTTTGTTTTTTATTATTAGAGAGAAAATAATTAGATTGGGATCTGCTATAATAAATTGATTATTGAGATAACTATAAAATTTATGAAACTGGTAATAACCTTAACAATTGATTATATGATTAGTTAATTCTGATCATTCAAGTCAGCAGTAATTAATTACCTTTGAGAGTTGCACAAATATTGTTTTGATGAGATGTATGGTTTTTTTTAATCCTTTTCCAGGCTGAAAGTAATTCAGGTGCTGATGTGGCAAACGCGGCGATTCAGCACTCAACCTGATATAAGGCCAGACACTGAAGGACAAATTTGTCCATTGAGTCTAGCTCTAGATCCAAAGCAGCATCATAATCCTTTACCTGTTAGATCATTCATATTGTCAAACTCCTGTTAGATAACTACTAGAAGCAGTAGCCCGTAGATAGAGACACTATATGTTTGAGCTCTCAATGGTAATCCCAATTGATAAGTCTTTGATAGCATTTCTATAATAGTAGCTACAAATGATTAGCAAATTAATATGTAGTTTTTTTTTTGTTTACTATGCCATTTGTTGTATACCCATCTTCATGTAAATACTTTATATATATATATATATATATATATATATATATATATATATATATATATATATATATATATATATAATTTTAAAATAAGATGTATGTAACATCATGAGTATTATAAAACTTGAGATCGGAAAGTAAGTAGTCTAGTACCTGAGTCAACTGTGTTGTTTTTCCAGAACCAGTTTCACCTATAACCACCACCACTTGATTCTCCCGTTTTACCTAAAACAAGGGTCACAACAATGTCAACAAATTGTTTTTTTGGCTATAAGTTTTGAAGAAAAAAACATACCTGTAATAACTCATCTTGAATAGAAAATATGGGGAGATACCGACGTATGAGTGTTGGTAAGCCAAAGTAACTCAAGTCAAACTTTGTGGCTTTTCGGATAGTGACTGGGCAGGTTATAATGATGATAGAAGAAGCGTCTCAGCAACTGTGTTCACTTTGGGAACAGGAGCTGTTACATGGAGCTCAAAGAAACAAGAGTGCACTGCACTTTCAAGTACCAAAGCTGAATATGTTTCCTTGACTGCAGCTGCATGTCAAGCAATGTGAATGAGAAGGGTTTTAAAGGAACTTCAACAAGAACAAGCTGAAGAAATTGTTATTTATGGAGATAACAAATCTGCAATTCTTTTAACAAAAAATCCCACTCTGTATAGTCGCACAAAGCATGTGGACACCAGGTTTCATTTCATTCGCAAGCTAGTTAGCTAGTTAGCAATGGAGTGATCCCTTTGTACGTATGCAGTTCATAATACAGAAAATAGAGTTCTTCTCAAGTATATGTGTTGTAAATTCTAACACGAAATATAGAGATCTTTCAAAAGGATCAAATCCAACAAAATGCAATTCATGTTAAGGTCATAAATCATTTAGAAAAAAGAAGAATTGGATTTAAGAAATAGGAAGTAATTACCCTGTACATGACTTCTTCTCACAAAACTACATTGTGAATAAGAGAGGGGTACAAATGCCTCTCTTTTCGTTCTTATAAGTGACAATAGAATGAGTATTTGGAAGAAACAGAAAATAGGATGAATGATATAAACTTGTGAAAAATGATTATAGAAAGTCAAAGGAAAAGTCAATAAAGTTTCAATCAAAGGTACTTACGTGCAAATCGCTAATGAAGACCAGTTAGTCGCAAATCGCAAATAAACGATGCTATACATGTCGAACCCTATAATGGTCTGAGTAATTGATCATGTCGAACCCTCAATCAAACAAATTAACGTATCATTAATAAATACATAGTTGAACAACAAATCGGTTTAGAAAAAAATAAGGGAACGACGAAATAATGGTTACCTTTTTATCAAGATTTTCCCCTTGTAAGGTTTTTTCAACATCTTTTGTACAAGGGTAGTCTTGGAATTCTTTTGGGGCGTCATAAAACTCATCTCCTGTATATATAAATCATATCAGTTAACCTGATTTTCTTGATCTAACAAGAAAATAAGAGACCATAAAAAGAAAAGGAAAAACAGGACAAGGGCAAAAAGGTAATTATACCTAGCATAGAGTTGAGATGCTCTTCCAAGATTGATTGTTCATTAGGTGTTCCTGGAAACCATGAATTTATGCATTTAACTGATTAAGCTATGCTATTGAATTCCCATCTTTTCATTTATTTAGCCTCTATAGCAAGAGATGTATCAATCTGTTCATAAGTGACAGATATTGAGGGATTATAAATTATAAATTATATATATTTATATAAAGGAATAAGGAAAGAAATGGAAATACCTGAAGTTCATTTAAGTAATTGATACCACGAACATCTTTCCACTCAACTTAAAAGACAATGAATCCGTATAAAGTTCTGTGTAATTTGCTATTTGCAAGAAGGGAGCTTCTGAGTTTCTTTACAGGTAATAAACCCCTAAAAACATAGACAAGGCATTATGCCACACCAAGCTATGCAATCAAAACTGTATTGAAGATGCTACCAGAAGAAGAACCTGAAATCGTATGCCAATAATATCTACTGAAACCTTCTCCCTACCTGCATCTCCTCATAGAAGAGACCATAAAAAGAACCTGATAACGCTTAGAACAACATAAGAGAGGAAGAACCTGGAAACGCCTGATCATAAAGATCTGATCTTTGAGATTGAAACTATCGACAGATCAAATCTAAATTACAGAGCGTATATGAACCTGCAAACCTTTGTGGATTAAGATTTTCCATGACGACTTTATAATCATTAACCATCGATCAAAGAAACAAATCCTCCAAATCAAAATATCAAAATATAGAATATAACTAAAGATTTGTGAAGGGATTACAACCCGTTTTAGATAAACATCAGCCATAAACCTGTTGGTCGAGCATTCACAGCAAGGGGACCTCTGCGAGGTGGCCCTGTTGGTCTTCCACCACCAAATGATCTTCCTTGACCTCGACCACCACCACCACCACGAGCCCTACCTCTCCTTCTATCTCTAATCTTCTTCAAATAGATTTTGGTGCGAGACTGGATCAGCTGCTGATGCAATCGTATACGAATCGACAAAATCAAGCAATTGAAAGAACTGTTGTAGGATCGCTGGTGATCTAGGGTTCGAGCATGAGAAAGAAATAGGGTTCGAGCATGAGAAAGAACTGTTATAGAGATGTAGCAAGGTACGAGGTGAGATCTAGGGTTCGAGCATGAGAAAGAACTGTTATAGGATCGCTGGTGATTGGATTTCATTGGAGGGTGGAGATGCAGAAGAGAGAACACGCAGTAGAGAAAGGCGGGGCAAGTTCTTCACAAAAAGCCCTAGCTCCGATTGGATTCAGGCATCGACGAGGCCTTTGACGCCGGTTTTTGTTTGGTCGAAAGGAGGTCGGGAGTGGCGGGGAAGCGGATCAGAGAGGAGAGAGAAGGAGGGAGCGAGAGGGGAGAAGATGAAAGATAGAAAGAAGGTAGAAGACGACTTTTCAAAATTTTGGGGATTTCGTTTCCCACCTCTACTAAACGCGCCTTTTCATTAAAATTATAAAGCGACAAATATAGAGGACGCACCTTTAAAATAAAGCGCCCTCCGTGTTTTTAATTTCTTTTCGTGAGACACTAATTTAAGGGCACTCAGTAATGCGCGACCTAAATTCTTAAAATTTTTGAAGAGATGACGCTTTTTTAATGTCGCTCTCTAATGCGTAACATAAATCAAAGAGCGTCGTGTTTTGCGCGTCGTAAAAGGCTGTTTTTCTAGTAGTGATGGTAGAAATTGGTGAATCGTCATTCACCTACCTTCAAATATTCTATAGCTTGGATTACGGCATCCCTCTTCCAAGTTATAAAATATTGTGTTGGGTCCTAGCCTTAATATTTCATATTGGGTGTTATATTAAGGACCTTAGATAAACTATCTTGAATATCTCCCAAAAGATGTTTAGTTCAGACATCTATGATCTTCCCAAATCTCTTGGAACTTCACTTCCTCCACATACTCTAATTATTCTCCCTAACCCACAAGTTCAAGGTCACTCAAGCCCTATTGGCAAGAGATGTCTATGTGTGATCACATCTTGGAGATGAAGTCACATACTGACAAGCCGGGAGAGTTGGATGTCAAAGTCTTGAGAAAGTTAGTGGTTCAATCACTTTCTAAGTCACATAGTGAGTTCCTTTGGGACTCCTATGAAACAGACTATGACAAGACCCTTATTGATCTTTTCTATTTGCTTGGTGCTGCTGAATCAGAAATGATTTGGAAGACTATTAAAGCAAATTTGATTAGAAGATCGACTTCCGAAAACTTTATGGACATTGAAAATGGTGACACTGGAAATCCAAAAAAAAACATTCTCTTCCCAATGGAAAGGGATCGGCCATAGTCAACTCGGTTGACCAAATGGTAAAGAGAAAGAATAAGTCTGATATTATCCCATGTACCATTCCCAAAGGATCCATATGGTTCTATTGCCAAAAAGGAAAGGGCATTGGTTGCGAAGCTGCCAAATTTACCTGAAAGATCATAAGGCTAGTAAAGTCAATAAGTTTGACTCTACTTCAGGTAAGGTCCACTATCATACTCTATTAAGTTTCTATTCTGAGATTCTTATTACATGATGTGACTGGGTTACGTGTTGATGTTTTACGAATCAAAGGAAAAAAAATGAAGGAAACTTAAAGAAAGAGTATGTTGAATCTGACCGCGAAGATGGATTTCTATCGCTTGATTGAAGATCAGATTTTTGAGCTACTTCTTAGGAGTTATGATAGATTGCTAGGACACATGTAATAACATAGTTTTCATTTCAAATTACATTGTAAGGAAAAGTTTTTCCGCATTTTAAAATAAATAAAAGTTTGTTTTTACTTTATTTTTATCTCCTTACAATGGCATTCATGAAAACTTGATGTTTGTATGTTTATAGCAATATTGGAAATATGAATTTGATTCTTTTATTTGTGGTAGTGTCTAAATTTACCAAACAAGGAAAGATTCTCATCACCCAAGTTTCAATTGGACCGAAACTTGGAATCATACAAGGTGTTTAGTGTGATGTATGAGAATTTTCAACTTTCGAAAATTAAGACTAGTTCCGTGTTCACATGTATATGTGACTCAAGTGAATGACTAAGGGATCAAGTACACTTTCTTGTGCACTTGTCAAAGTCCACCACAAAAGATGGATAAGACTATTCATCATGAGTTACTAAGGTTTAGTAAATATGATTATACTTACAGGCTTAAGTATAATTCTGAGACATTGGAAAAGTTTCAATGTATGACAAAACGAATAAGAAGAATCAAATTAGGCAGAAGGATAAAAGTTTCTCAAATCCAAAAATATGGGAGAGTAATTTAGTATCATGTTTTAAGATCATCTTAATGATTTTGAGTTCTTATCACAATTCATCCTCTAAGTGCATTCTGATAGTTAAGAAGAGGAGTTATGAATTGTTGAAGTGGTTAAATCAAGAAGATGGCTCATACTTCGTTCCAAAAACAATTCTTAGAGTTATACTTTAAGATTGTAACTTGAGTGACATGTCTTAAAGAAGGTTTAAAACACTTGTCAAATGTAAGAGTAAAAGTTTTCTACTCTTGTACATTTGAAATTGGTAATTTGTGATGTTTTGGATAAAACAAAGACCAACTAAGGCCAATTGTGTTAAGTGCCTGTCTTGATTAGAATCCACACTATCTCTTGAATATTTGGCAAGAAAGTCTTATAGGTCAAGGAGTCAGTGGGAGTCTAAAAGATCCTAAGAGGGTTTCAATAAGTAATCAAGAATAAAAACCTATATTTCACCAGTAGCACACAACTAGAGGTTTATAACCTATCGTGTTGACATTTTTGTGCCCATTCCAATTAAGTTGGCTATACATTGGAGTTCTACATGTTCTCAATTGTTTGCATAGCTACTTGGAAGCAATGGCAGGCCCTTGAGCTGCCAGGTGACAAGAAGTAAAGATTGCACAAGTTCAATCCATATAAGTTAGGGTTTGTCATTAACCTAGTCTTGTGATTATGGTTTGACAAATTCACGTGGATAAGAACACATATACCATAAAATCTAAGTGTCATAAGGTTTCTATTCGACTCATGACAATGATGGTAAGGAAAATCTTTCACTAAGTAGATTCTAAGTAGATAACAATTGTGATATTTGCAGTTCTCAAAGTCGTTAGTGGAGCGTGCGTGGTTAACCGGCACCCTAACATTGACTTATGAGAAATGGAAAAAAATCTAAACAATTGAGACTATGATTACGACATCCCTTTTCATAGTTCTGAAATTGTTTAGACACACCTATGAGCTATCTAAGATAAGGTGTATAATTTTGATAAAGCCTTATTAAAGCAATCTAGTACCAGAAATCTGAACTTTGGTAAGAAAGTCAATAAAGTATTGATTTCTAGAAGTCCAGTTGATTTCTGGGTACATGTCAAAGCTATTGGGAACAGAAGTGTTATGCTAATAATCATCATGTTAGTGGGAGCATGATAATTATGATAAGAATTGCAAGTTAGCAATGTTAATTATAGAAAACAAAAGTTTCAATTCGTGAGGTTGCAGGGGTTGAAAAAGTTGTTTGGAAATTATACTTCATTTCAATTATGAAAAGCTTAGATTGAGTTTATAATCCTTCTAAAGAGCTTATATTGAGATTTTTGTCACCTTTAGTCAAGAATATATATATATATATATATATATATATATATATATATATATATATATATATATATATATATATATATATATATATATATATATATATATATATATATATGAATTTCATTTTGGATTGGTTCAACTTAAGAAAAATTCTATATATTGCGTTCTCAAAATTCGATTATGATTACGACATCCCTTTTCATAGTCAAATTTTGAGAATATGGCAAACAAAAATTATTATGGCAAAAGACTGGTCTAGAACCATGTCTTTATGTGAAACATCATGAATCGTGTCCCATTTACTTTGGGTACAAGATCGATTACATGTGCTATAATATTTATCCTTTCTGAATTTTCCAAATGCCTTCGGGCATTAAGGAGGAAAATGTCTAGAATTGGATATGACTAAAGTGATTAATCAATTGTTGAGGACAATCTAAGGTTTACCAAGGATTGGTTGCTCAAGGACAGTTGGAAGTATACTGTTAATATTGGAAGGACCATATTGACATACTCTGAAAAGAGGCAACTCTTGTTTAGAAGTGGTAGTCAAAATGGGAATATAGAGTTGTCTTCATAGGTGGAAGCAATTTGTGTAAGGTTAAAGAAACTTAATGCAAGAAGCATGTTCAAAGCAATGCGCTTTGAATCTGAGACATCGTTTCCATGGAATTTCTCTCCATTGGAATACTATGTAATGATTGTTGCCAAGTCTTTGTGGCTTTGTGCATAATCATTACAAGAGGAACACTGCATATAAGTTTAAAATCTAAACATATTTCAATAAATGATAGGAATTTGGAATTCTTACATTTAAGACAAGGAATTGGGAGTGTGAAAAGAGGATCATTGAAATTATGTTCAATTGATCTATTTCACAAAGAAAATGATCATAGACAAACATAGAGTTCATACTTGGTTTATGGCAAAGCTATTGTTTAGAAAACATAGTGTCCATGCTTGGAGCATGGGACGCCTAGTGTTTTTTAATTCAAGTATAAAGTTGATAAAACCGAAACAATGAATAACGAGTAATCAGTATGGTAATAAATAGAAAGTGTTTTATTTATATTCATAGGTTTTGATATCATATTAGATTCATTTATTCTTGTGTTTCACATTGCATTTTTGACTTCCATAATAACTAGGTTATTCTTCCGAAATGACTAAGTTATTCAGACCATCCACAGTCGGTCATATGTTGGAAGTAGATATGAATCAAGACTGTCATGGGTTGGCTTGTAGAGGTCCAAGTTGGTGGACAAAGTTGTGCTACAACACTCATGAGTGGTCATAAGTTCTGAGTATTGGATTCAACTCGTGCTCATTTGAATCACTTCATGGATTTTATCACGAGTAATCATGAAACGATAATATCTTATATTCTTCAAACCTAGAGATATGAGTTGTTACTATGAGTTGATAGTACATTGATTGCACGAAAATGCATTGGTAACTCGATGTTATAAAACGTGCCTTTGTGTATGATTCAACAAGTAGCATAACAAGCCATATGAATCAAAGTTTATCCATTCCTTTTAACTTCAGGATAAAAGCGATATGTGTGGGCCCTCGATGATTTAATGATGATACATGTGAGTGCTTGGCCAAGCCAGGATTGATTTGATTTGTTCAATCAGTCAGTCATCATGAATCGGAAATCAGGAAACAAAAAATGGACAGAGAGAATGATTATAATCCATGTCTCGGTCCATATGATATCTAGAATGGAGGAATATATGATCCTTTATCTAATGGACAAGTCATTTACAAGGTCAGAATTCGACAGCGGCTTTAAGAGCTACGATTGCCAGTTAGGTTTTGAAGTCATACTCAATAATAGTTTTAGACTTATCCAAGTGGGAGACTATTGGATTAATGTCTAAGTCCATAACTATATTTGGTATGTACTTGACCCGACCCGACATGGTCCATTTGGGTTACACTTCACCGACACAATTTATATGGATAGTCTTTTGAGAATAGTATATTTATGATTTATATTAATATATTATAAGTTCTAATATATTAATATGGAATCATATTATTTAACTAGTATTGATCAAGACTTAATTTAGAATTAATTAAGTGATCAAAATGAACTAATTAAATATGGACTCTTATATATATATATATATATATATATATATATATATATATATATATATATATATATATATATGGAATGGGCCAAGTTCATTTAGGTTGGGCTAAGCCTTCATGGATAGTCCATGGAGTGCTTAACCCATGGATCATATGAAATGAAAGGTCATGGGTTTAACCCTAGTCTCCACACTATATAAAGATGTCCTTGGTTGGTGAAATTGGCACTAGTGTGGGTACACTAAGAGGGCTATCCGATTTCACTAGAGAGAACCAAAGTATTCTTATTCTCAAAGTCTTCCATGGTGTTTTGGTGATTTGTGATTCCACTTGAGGCTTCCACACTATTGGGGCTAAGATCTTAAAGCTTGAAGACATCAAGCTACACCAAAAGGTATGCCATCTAACTAGTCTTTGTAGTATAGTTGCCTCATAGTATGCTAGTTAGGATTAAAGCCTTGGAAAGTTCTTATTTGCATGTATAATAAAGAAAACATAGATCCAAGGTATTTAGGGTTGCATGTACACTTAGGAGTGTTAGAATGCTCAAAACCCAACACTAAAGTGGGAACTTTCCTAGTCCACATCTTGTGAGGTGTTTTGGCAACCTTTTTGGTAGGGACTAGATTAAGGATATGGGCGGCAGTCTCTAAGGCATACCCCCAGAATGAGATTGGTAATGAAGCTCAAATCATCATGGAACGAACCATGTCCAACAAGGTCCGATTGCACCTCTCAGCCACACCATTCAGTTGTGGTGTCCTAGGAGGTGTCAATTGTGAAACAATTCCATATTTCTTAAGATAGTCAAGGAACTCGATACTAAGATACTTACTACCTCGATCGAATCAGAGCATCTTTATCTTTCTGCCCAAATGATTCTCCATTTCTTGTTGAAACTCTTTGAGTCTTTCAAAGGTTTCTGACTTATGCTTGATTAAGTAGACATAATCATATCTGTTGTAATCATCAGAAAAAGTCACATAGAAGCGGTTAGCATCCCTTGTGGCAGTTCTGAAGGGTCGATACACATCTGTGTGTATGAGGTCCAACAAACCTTCACCCCTAGAATAAGTACCAGTGAAGGGTGACTTAGTTATTTTTCCAAGTAAACAAGATTCACAACTATCATCTGACTTTAAGTCAAATGACTCCAAGACTCCAACCTTTTGAAGTTGGCATATGTACTTCTTGTTGACATGTCCAAGACGACAATGCCACAAGGATTCCTTATCCAAACTAGTGGAATAATCAATATGCAATATATTATTTCCTAAGTTGCCTACAACCGACACAGTTTCATATACACCATCACAAGGTAATGCTTTAAAATAAAAAACACCATTATAAAAAGCATTAATACCACCACATTAAAATAAAAAAACACCATTATAAAAAGCATTAATACCACCACATTCATTATCAAATGAAAAAGTAAATCCTTGTTTGTACAAACCATGAAAAAAATAATATTTCTCGCCATTTCAGACGAGTAACAACATTTATTCAAATATAATATTAACCCACTACTAAGCAATAAAGAATAAACTTCAATCTTGGTGATAGGTGAAGCTTTCCTATTCCCCATGATCAAGTTTATCTTCTCGTGCTCCACGTCCTTACTTCTTTTTAAGCCCTGCAAATCAGAACAAATGTGAATTCCACACCCTGTATCAAGGACCCAAGAATTAGTATGTGGTGAGTTATTAGACAATATAATGTAAATACTTGCATGGGTGTGTTTAACTTTCCCATCCTTAACATCCTTCAAGTACTTGGGGCAGCTTCGCTTCCAGTGCCCCTTTTCCTAACAATAGAAGCATTGTGCATCCTTCGGGTTGGAAGAGGGAGTGGCAGAACCACCTTTGGTTCCACTCGAAGAGGAGCCATCAAGAGACTTTCCATTGGTACCCTTTAAAGGGGTATTCCTCTTTTTCACTTTGCCTTGCCCGATTGCTAGAACAATGGCTATGGTAGGAGTGATAACAACATTCTTACCTTTGAGACTACTTTCAGCAGTCCTCAAAAGTCCTTGAAGTTTACTAAGTGTGACCTCCTCCTTGGTCATTTGATAGGTCATGCAGAACTGATCATAACAGGAGGGTATGGAGTGTAGAATGATATCTATTGCTAAATCCTCATCAAAGTTCACATTTAACTTTAGCAAACGGTACATGAATCTTTGCATTTTCTGCAAGTGCCCCGTGATAGACTCTTCATCCTTCATTTTTGTTGTTATCATGGAGGTGATGATTTCATACCTTTCTTGACGAAGACTCTGATGGTATCTTTCCATCAGGTCCTGGTGCATCTCATAAGAGTAGAAATCTTCATAGGATTTCGGGAGTTCTGTTGTCATGGTAGCGAACATGATACAAGATACCTTAGTGGCATCCTTCTCATGGCTAGTGTACTCAACAATCTCCCTGGGAATAGCAGAAGACTCATTAATGACCTTAAGCTCCTTGTCGAGGACATATTCCTTGTCCTTATAACAAGTGACCATCCTTAAGTTCCTAATCCAATCATTGAAATTATTTCTTGACGAGCACTTTGATGGTATCTTTCCATCAGGTCCTGGTGCATCTCATAAGGGTAAAAATCTTCATAGGATTTCGGGAGTTCTGCTGTCATGGTAGCCAACATGATACAAGATACCTTAGTGGCATCCTTCTCATGGCTAGTGTACTCAGCAATCTCCTCGGGAATAGCAGAAGACTCATCAATGAGCTTAAGCTCCTTGTCGAGGACATATTCCTTATCCTCATAACAAGTGACCATCCTTAAGTTCCTAATCCAATCATTGAAATTATTTCCATCAAAGATAACTCTCCCACAAAGGTTCATGAGAGAGAAAGAGCCAGTAGGGTTTGAGCCAGAAGCAACATTGTTGGAAGACATCTGAAAAGGAAGAAATACAAGTTTAGATTAGATATAGAATCCTTAATAAGACGCCCAAATGAAATATTAAGGCTACCCAACACAATATTTATAATTTGGAAGAGGGATATCGTATTCCAAGCTACAAAATATTTGAAGGTAGGTAAATGATGATTTACAAATTTCCACCATGAAAATGAAATAGATTATTAGGTTTTAATTGGATTGAAACTCCTAAATCTTTTGAGATTCATTGAACAATTCAATGGCATGTTTAAATCTCGATTATGCCATTCAAGTTTGTGACTGGGATACCAAAGATCACAAACAAAGTGTGAATAACCATGCAAATTAACTTGGTATTCTTAATTTTATCACCTAATCGATGTGTCAGTTAACCACACACGCTCCAGAGATCTATGATAAACCTTAAGCCACCCTTTGACACCCTTGTTAAGTCTAAGTTAGTGTGTCGGTTAACCACACGCGCTCCACTAACGACTTTAGCAATGTGCAAAGTGTAATTTCATGGGTTGGCATCAACTTCACATTTTCCTAAAGTAACTAAGATCGGGAATTTATAAAAGGTTTGGTTACTTTATATTTATCATTATATTTATAATGAGAATTATAGTCTTTGTCCTACCCGTTCAGCTAACGACCCTCCACCAGTCAAGGAAGCGGTGGGTGAGAGTGGACACCTATTAAGCTGCCATTTTATAGGCAACAACCTTATACCCCCTTATAGACCGGCTTCGTGAATGAGGTCTACTAACGGTAAGACCGACTTGATCTTATACATATACATACATACATATATATATATATATATATATATATATATATATATATATATATTATTAACTTATAATATAATAAAGTATAAGGGTTGAATTTTAAACTTTTAAAATTCTAGGGATTGGAATTAAAGTTTTCTAAGGTAACTTTTCAAATTCCAAAACTTGAGGGCAAGTTTTGAAACTATTCAAAACCTTTCATTTCTATAATTTATGAGTTTTAATGATATTAATGGAAAAGACTCTTGAAATTCCATAACTTGAGGACAAGTTATGGAGTCCATTAAAATGCATTAAGATCAACAATTAAACTAACAAGCATGTCAAATAATTTCTATGATCTAACAAAACACATAAGCATGCATAATTCAAATCAACAATTTTCAAGAATCATATGAACTTAATATAAAACTTGAAACTTTGACAATTATCTTTGAAATTGGATAAGCACAATCATTACCACATCAAAACAGGTTTAACAATCTAAAAACCGTTTAGGGTAATGATCCTAGTCCAATTCCAACATTAAAACTCGAAATTATGCACTCAGGGCCTTCAACTTGCAGAGTGCATGAACCAACTCAACGAGTTGGATGAATTTTCACATGGACTCGCCGAGTCCCCCCAATGGACTCGACGAGTTCGCTGAACAGTGAGCAGAAAATCGATTTTTTCAGCAATTTGCATCAAGTATAATTGAATACAAGCCTAGACTCTGATACCACTGATGAGTTTTGAGCATTCTAACACTGTTATGGTGTGCATGCAACCGTAGAAACATTGGATCTATGTTTTCTCTATTATACATGCAAACTTTCTTTTTTCTAAGGTTTCATCTTAACTAGCATATGATTGGGGTATATGTAATATAAAAACTAGTAGAATGACATACCTTTCTTGTAGCTTGGATTCATTAAGACTTTATGATCCTAGCACCCTAAATGTGATGCCTCAAATGTTTCATAAAACACCACCAACAACTGGAATAACTTGAGAGAAGATTACTATGCACCAAAATCGGCTAGCCCTCACTACTATCTCTTAAATGCCGATTTTACAAGTATGAGGCTTCTTTATATAGTGTGCATTTTAGGGTTACACCATGTAACTCATGCCTTTCCACATTCCTCATGATCCATGGGTTTTAACCTCCATGGAGTATCCATGGGTAACCACATGGGTTTAGCCCATCATGAAGAACTATGGATCATAAACCCACTATATAAGAATGAATGATTTACCAAATCAATCCCCATTTATTTAATTAGTCTCTTTTGATCACAAAATTAATTCCAAACTAATTCTTGATCAATACTAATTAAATAATTCATATTAATATATTCGAACTTATAATATATTAATAAACCATAAATATCCTCTTCTCACAAAAGTCTATCCAAATTGTTCTGATGTCATGCAACCCAAATGGACCATGCCAAATCGGGTTAACTACATACCAAATATTAGTTAATGCATTAGACACCTTATCCAACAAATACTTGATGTTCTAACTTCCAATCTTTAAATCGCAGTTCATTAAGACGTCCTAAGGCATAAAGTTGGCAACTTTATGCCTTTGCATGTTCCATATGTTCCCAACAACCTATTAAGACCTTTCCAAGATTCTTAATCCATTATGAGGTCAAAACACCCATCAAGATATCATTTTTATGGTATGAATGAGTCAAAGGACCTTATATCTACTCTTCCTAAGCTCTGGAGTTGCTCCAACTCTCTAGAGATGATTCATGAACACAAAAATGAACAATATAGAAACCCTAACCAGATCTAATGAATAAGATAGCAAGATGAGGATATTATACCTCCAGAAGATCTTCAAGGTGAACTACATGCAAATTCTTGAAGCCCAATGACACTCCATGCTTTCTTAGCAATTCCTTCTTCTTGAATGAACTCTAAATTGGCCACAAATACACTACTTAAGCTCAAAAACACTATCACAAGGTATCTCTGGTGTACAAGGACGAAATGAGGATATGAAGGCTGATTAGGGTTTGGTCCAAGAGGCTTAAGGGTGTTTAAACAGGTGTCAAGTCCGAGAATTAGGGTTTTGGCCCTCTGTCGTGTACGCCCCCGCGTACCTATATGTACGCCCTGCATACGCGGCCACCCTCCACATTCATGCATCCTTAGTACGATAAGCATACTCCTGGAGTACACCCCTCATACTAAGGGACCTTTTATGCCATCTTTTTCCATTTCAAGGGTCTAAAGAGTAATACCTGATTTGGAGTGTTACAAAAACTAACACAAGAATCACTTGTTGCTTACTAATTTAATGATCTATTACTTAATCAAGAAATTAGTCAACTAATCAGTACACATAAATTTAAACTCATGAATGAAAACATACAAGTAGTAAGAAGATGTAAAAATAGAAATTACTTTCATAAAAACTCAAGAAAAAAAAAAGTTCATGGTGTTCTTCAACATTCAAACAAGCATTCAATAAATTTCACCAAAGTCAACCAAAATGAGTTTAGCCTAGCATGGCTAAACTTAAGGAAATTAAATAAAAGTTAAGATTACCACACATGTAGCAAGAATCAAAGACAAAAGATGATGTTTCTTCAAAGTTCAAGGCCTCAAGAACTCCCAAATCTCTAGAGAAAAATGTTGCAAAATCGGACCTCCAAGTTGTTTGAAAAGTGGCACACCAACCTTCCCCATATAGCACAAAAGAAATAATTTCGGAATTGCCCCTGTAGGGCCTTGCGCACCCACGTTCTGTTGTGCGGGTAGGTCCTGACTTGGGTTTATTTGTGATTTCGGCTTCCAATGCCTTAGCCTACTGACCCGAAACGAATCTAATCAGCTTGTAGTCCATCATACCCTAAGATTTCTTCAATTTTAGTTCATTTGACCTTCATTAGTCATCTATAGCTCGTGCCCTCGCTCGGAATCAATCTCTAAGCCCGAATAATTATTTAGTCTCCTTCAAGTTCAAGGTTCAAATTTTCTTCAATGATACATCCATCACTAACCCACTCTATGCATCATCTCCACTATTCATCAAGCCCAAATTTGCTTGTCCACTAAGTCTAATCGCTTCCCACAAGTCTCGAACACCTCCGCTTCGTTAGTCTTCTTAAAATCTGCAATTATGCTCAAGAAACTAGAAAATACCCGAAATAGTTAGAAAATAACAAAAAAATGAAAATATGCATGATGATTAGCTAAATTATGAATGAAATATGTTAAAATAAACTATAACAAAAAGTAAATAAAATGAAACTATCAAAAAATATATATGATATTAGGGTTTAAAATCATATATATTATTGAAAAAATATGATATTAAACTTCGAAAAAAACATTTCAAACATAAATAGAGAGATTCGTTTAAAAAAAGTTGCCAAAAAAACTGAAATTAAATAACAAGTCTAGAATAGAATATTTGGAAGAAAGTTGTTGTTTTTTAAAAAAAACGATTATTTAAGAAAAAGATCATTTAGAAGAGTTAGTTTAGTAAATATTCAACAAAAAAAATATACAAACACCATTATTGATTAATCTATTGCACCACTACAAAAGGACCTGCCACATGCCTAAAAGACAACAAAATATAGGTTATTATCGTACGGACAATATTTTTCTTCCGTAAGATCGTACTTATAATATCCATACGTTTACTAGATTTTTTAAATGCACTCTTCTTAATCTTGCTTAATGCACTCTTCTTGTTATGTAGTAATGTAACGATACAACTTTTTTTGGTATAACTTTTATTAATGTATTCAATTTTTATCGGTTTTAATCAACATATATATTAGAAACAATAGTAATACAAATGTAAAAAATACAACTGCATCATAAACGAATACATGATATATAATAATCTATAAACGAATAAACATTGATAAAAGTTGAATAATGAAAATACTAAAGTACAAAATGACTGCATTAGATTACATAAAACTTTTAAATTATCATAAATACGGTGGAATGTTTGCACATATCACCAAAAGTTAATCTCTTCTGATTCACATGTAAGCAATCTACTTTGCATTAAAAAAAAATTAAAAAAAAAAAAGATACCTGCCCAGCCTCCCCTTCGATCATTAGTTGGTCATATAAGTTAAGCAATTAGATATTATCCCATAAGTCTGGAGCTATCGGAGGAACAAGAAGTTGTTCCTGTAATATATAAATGAGAAATCAATCAATTATCTTTTTACTTTTTTTTTTTTATACTCATCCTCCTATTTATTAAACTAAAATAAATTTTAAAAGTAATAGATAAAATTAAAAGAGATTCTACGTGTTATTGTTTGATATGAATATAAAGATAAGTAGAAAAAACCGTAGAAATATATTATTATTTTTTTATATAAGTTCATGTATTTCTAGGTTATTCTCAATAAATTTTCAAATAATGACTCGATACATAAACTTAGAATATGGTACTAATTTAACAATTTCATGACATTCCAACATTGGTCCATACATATTAAATAACCTTTTTTTTTGTTGTGATAAGTACAATACCCAAGTTTCGCTTTTATACTTGTTTACGAACGTTTTTTTTTTCGAAGTACCTTTTTGGCCTATACTATATAAGCTATAGATATGATCATATGGAGGTTTTTAGCATAAATATTTATTACAATATAAATTATGGTCCAGCAATGTCTTCGACCGTCAAATTAATAAATAATAAGTATGCACCGCAGCACGTTATACTTTTATTAAAAGTAAGTTAATATATTGAAACAATAAAAATATAAATAATTTTTACATAAATTGAAAAATGTAAATAAGAATTTTAGTTGACTAGACATGAGATAAACTCCGTTACACTATATAAAAGCCAACATTTCATTTTCTGAAATTGTTGGTTATAATAGAATCATATTTATTTTGATTGAAAGATGTAAAAAAATTTAATTGAATAGACATGAGATAAACTCCGTTACATTATATAAAAGCCAACATTTCATTTTCTGAAATTGTTGGTTATTATAGAATCATATTTATTTTGATTGAAAGATGTAAATAAGAATTTTAGTTGACTAGACATGAGATAAACTTCGTTACACTATATAAAAGCCAACATTTCATTTTCTGAAATTGTTGGTTATTATAGAATCATATCTATCTTTAAATATTATTAAAAGAGAAACATGATGACATCATCTTAAACAATCTGGGCCATTGATTGTATTTCAATCTTATATTTTCTACCCTTAGATCGAATTGCTGACATCATCTTCTCCAAATGGAATGTATTTAATTTCAATAAAAGCTTTCCAATTGTCAAACAAAATTAACTTACATCCGTTGAAATAGAATGTATATAATTACAATAAAATATTTCCATATTTTAAATCTTGAATTTCCGGTTATAAGGGTTTTTATATGGTCAGCTTTAAAAACATATTAGTAACAATCTATTTCAATTAAGGCATTAAGATCAACCATTAATATAAATCTGATTATATTAGTAAACCATTAATATAAAAAATCCATTTTTATTAGGAAACCATTAATACCAAAAAATCAGATTCAAATTATCACATACATATACGATTCATCATTGAATCCACGACTCACACTTATTTTCAATTGTTTCTTTTCTTCAAACCTTATCCTACAACATCATTCTTATTGTTTATAACTTTCATCATCATTTTTGCTTCAAAGCTTCGTTGTTGTGCAGTAGAAGGTCAGTACTTTCTTTTGTTTTTTTATATTTTTTCAATTATTTTTTTTTGTTTCTATATCAAATACATGTTTATTTTAGCATTACTTAAAACATTTCAAATCCACTAATTATATAATCCACCTTGATTCATACATGAAATAATTCGTTGATCACTATCAAAGGGTTCATTTATGATCTTCTCACTAACAAATTGGTCAAATGTGGTTAGAGCTCTTTCAAACATTTTTTTATCACGTGTCTTCATACTTTTAAGTTTTACATTTTCATCTTTAAATTCCATTGTTTAGTTACATACATTGAAATTATTATTTTTTGTTTAACATACCAACCTATTTTGTTTTATCTTTATATACTAACAACAAAATTTATAAATTTAAAGAACAATATACGTATTTTGAATTTTATCATAGTATTATACTTTACACAATACAATTCCCTCTAAAATAATTTTTGTCAATAATTTCATCCAAGTTAAATTTGTATTTTCTTTATATAAATCTTTTTAATGATCCTGATTTTTTCCCTCTAAAAGTATATTAATGTTGCCACATTATAATTATTATTTTCCAAAATATATCCATTTAATGAGGAACTTAATTTAGTGAATGAACTAATGTTAATTCAAACTAGATATATATTCTATCATTATTACACGAGTTTATTAAAAAAAATATCAAGATGTAAACATTAGGCATTTTTAAGATAAAGTTTCAGAATACATACAAACGATAATGTTGTACAATGAAATATAAAATTGAATAGACTAAAAAAACTATTAAGACAACAAATCTTGAAAATAATATAGTTATGAAAAATTATAAAGTAAGATAAAAATTATAATATATTAGGAGATTTGTAAGTACAATTAGTAAAAACACTACGGTTATTAGAAAAAAAAAGATCGTTAAGATTAGTAAAAATGTAATATATAAACTAAATTATCACAATAGTAATGAAATGTCTGATGGGTTTTGGTCCTAAGAACATCCTATGTGCTTATACAAACCCTAATGCTTGGATCTAGGTTTCTCTATTGTACATGTAAGTTATCCAAGACTATAAACCCTAATTCTAGCATACAAGTAATCATATTAACATGAGAATAGATTTAAGATGTTACCTTGATTGTTATGTAGCAATAACAATCCCAAATCTCCTTGTATTGACTTTGGAAGGCTTAGAGTCACAAGTGTCACTCCTCTAATGGTTCACAAACACCATAAGCAAGAGGATGAAGAGGAGAGAGGATAGAGGCTGCCCAAAACGTGTTCTAACCCTAGAAGGATGCTTAGCCACGTTTTTGGGTCATAAGGGTCATATATATAGTGAGGCTATTAGGGTTATCTAACAAGGAAACCCTAATTTGGATGCTTAAGCCCTAAGCAACCCATGGAGTCCTTTCCTTAAGGCCTTGGACGATTTCTTATGGGCTTCCCCATAAAATTCGTCCACCTTATAATAAAAGGCAATCCATGGCCCAAATTGCAATTATCCTATAATTACAATTCCAGTCCCTTAAGTTTAATTAATCTCTTTTAGTCACAAAACTAATTACCAATTAATTCTTGACTAATATTAATTAAACATTATGATTTCTCCTTTAATATATTATTCTCATAATATATTAATAAACCATATTTAATAATTTCTCTCCATAATTCATCCTATCAAGTTGCTTTGGTGAAGGCAACCCAAAAGGACCATGCACAATCGGGTCAAGTACATACCAAAATAGTGACTTAGACACTAATCCAACAATGTCATTATTTGATATTTCATATAATTGAAAGATATATTAAATTACATTGATGATATACTAAAATTATTCAAAGTTGCACCAAGACTAATGCAAAGTTCTTGCGAACACTAAATAAATAAGAACAAACATAAAAGCTACCACGTATATTTATAATCAATTTAAAATAAATCAATCATAATTTAGAAAAGAATTTCCATTGATTATATACTAAAATTAAATCCATATAACATTTAACATTCCATAAATTATACTCTATGACTTTATTTGAATAAATGAAATAGTTGTCAATATTTAATGCAGTGAAAAAAACGGTATATTGGTTGTCAATATAGGCTCAAATTAAGTAACCTTAGTATGGAAGGAACGTCTAATTAGAATACTTATGCTTATATAACAATATCATTACCATATGTGATGAAGAAGGTCATTCAACTAATAAAACAAAAAATGTTGTATAGAAAAAGGTCCTTCAACGATTATAGACATTTATCGATTTCAATGTATCTTCTACACATTTCAATAATACCAATAACCATAATGTTTTTTTTATAATTATTATGCAATATCTGTAGACATTTATATGCTTTTTATACGTTCCCCGCGTTTAACGCGGATTATAATCTAGTTCTGTGATGAAAACCAATGTAACACCATCTCAAAAAGTATTCACTCAAAATTTATGATACATGTAAAGGGAACAATATAAAAATTGACTTTTTGTCAAACTTTATTACAATGAACATACTTTAAATATCAACGTTTAAAACTTTGTTATAACTTTATAATCAAAAAAATAAATACATGATTATAGGTAAATAAGTTTTTAGTGGACTATAAACTTATACTATAAGGTCATTCGGTATGTTAGCAACGCGCTCGCGTTCTGATATGTCACACTAAGAAACAATTTGGGGGGAATGTCAGTGGGTTCATGTGGCCATGGCCATGAATATCATCTATGTCTCTTGTCGCGCTCTTCCTCTGTCATCTTTTTATCTCTTTCTTTATCTTTCGTTGTTGCGTGGAGATGATGATGATGATGATGATGATGATGATAATAATAATAATAATAATAACAATAATAATAATAATATAGGAAATAAAAATTATTCAAATAAATTATTTATAAATTAATTAAAAATACCTATAGTTTAAAATAATTTTAAATCAAAAACTTAATCCAATTTGATTCAAACACAACTTTTTATATCTTTCTTATCGTATACTTAAAATTATTATAATATTAGTTACAACTTAGTATAAAAATTATTATTTCAATAATAAATATTTAAAATATTGTTTTTATAATATATACATATTAACATTATTGGGCACAAATCAAGAGTTTAAAACTCCCACTACAACTCAATAGTTTTTATTTTGAATGTAATTATGATTTCAAATTTAATGTAATATGCCTTTATATTTTCCACTACATTCAAAAGTTTTTATAACTTATGGCTACTAATGTGCAGTGACGGTCCTAGAGTGGGGGCAGTAGGGGCAGCTGCCCCCACAACAAAAAAAGAATTAATTAAAAAGTAAGTTTTTTTCAAAAAAATATTATATTTTAACCCTTCAAAATTTAATGTTTTGACTCTTCAAAAATATTTGCCCCCTCTTTAGAAAATTCTTTGGTCCGCCCTTGCTAATGTGCAATGTTTTTTTTTTACTTTCCATTTATTTATTATACACATTGTAGTTATATTAGTAGTATTGTAGCACCCGGTTCCTGGTACGTAAATGTTATTTGAGTACTTCCTTTCTTTTAGCCTTGGACTCGGCGAGTCATAGGTCCGACTCGCCTAGTGGATGCGGGACCCGGGACACGTTTAAGTTGGCGACTCGGCGAGTCACAGCTGTTGGATGAAACCCTAAGTTTCAGGGGTTTGCACCCTATTTAAAGGACTTATCCGCCCAGGCCATCCCCCATTCTCTCCCCAGAAGCTCCCAACCCTCGTTTATGCTTGTTCTTTGAGAGTTTGAGGCTATTGTGTGTGTTCTTGAAGGTTTTGAGGGAAAAAGGGAAGTAGATCAAGAGGAAGGAAAGGAATCCAGGCATCTTTGCACTCTTTCAGCAGTTCCTTTGAGGTATAATCCGTTTTTCCCCTGTTTCTATGCTTATTACTTCATTTAGGTCCTTCTTGGACAAATCCCCAAGCTTGTATGTGCAATATATGTCGTAATAAGATGTTTGGTCTCTGGATCTAGGCAAGATTGAGCTCCAGGCATATTGCTTGTTCACCCTAGATCTACCCTTTTTAGGCATTTTGAGCCCTAAAATCCATAGTGGTGAATATCCACACGTAAAGTTGGAAACTTTACGTGTGATTCGTGTCCTAGAAGTCCAGATCTGTGAATGGCATGGACTGGGATCGAGCAAATCTGTGTATTTAGTGGGTGCATGGCAACGACTCGACGAGTCGTTCATATGACTCGGCGAGTCTGTTCGCGAGTCTCCGAGTTTGTCCCCTTTTCGTAGTGTCGAGTGAGCAGTGAGTCACGGGGTGTGACTCAGTGAGTCGGAAGCTTAACTCATCTATGGAGGTACTCGGCGGGTCAATGCCCTGACTCGGCGAGTTTAAGGCAATCTCCTTAGATCAAGAACAGACTCGGCGAGTTGTTCATACAACTCGGCGAGTCGCAACATAAGTGTTCTTCAGATGAAGATGGACTCGACGAGTTGTTCATACAACTCGGCGAGTCTTAGCTTAAGTGTCCTTCGGGTGAAGATGAACTCGACGAGTTGTTCATGCAACTCGGCGAGTAGGATGAAGGACTTGAATATTGGTTAAGAAGGTGAACCCGTCGAGTCGTCGCCTAACTCGACGGGTAGGATCGGGATTCAGGGCTGTCGTTTGCGTAGGGACTCGACGAGTTGGAAAGCCAACTCGGCGAGTTGGGTCAACTGAAAGTTGACTCTGACTTTGACTTAGGGCAAGGTCAGGGGTAAAATGGTCATTTTACCCAAAGGCCAGTGAGCAGTGTTTGATTGAGTATATTGTGGGAATTGCAGCCGGAGGGTTTCCGGAGCAGCAGCAGCAGTAGTAGGTGATCAATTCCCACACAGACCAACAGCTATTTCGAGGTGAGTTTCCTTTCCAGTAGGAACGGGTCTAAGGCACCAAGGCCGACCCGTGTAGACGAGATGCTAGTACTAGAGGGTGGGCCGAGCCCGTATCTCTGGGTTTAGTCAAGTATGATATATGTGTTAATATGATAGAGTTGCTTATACTTGTTGTCTGCGTGATACTTGTATGTTATGGGTTAGCGGTTGAGTGTGGGCAGGGCCCGTATCTCTCCGAGGTTGAAGTGTGGGCTAGGCCCGTATCTCCTAGACAGCGAAGTGTGGGCAGGGCCCGTATCTTCACAAGTGTGGGCGAGGCCCGTATCTCCCGGCTAGCGAAGTGTGGGCAGGGCCCGTATCTTCCCGAGTGTGGGCAAGGCCCGTAACTCCTAGCTGAACATTGGTTGTTATATGTTGCATGGTATGGGGTATTATGGGGGAACTCACTAAGCTTTGTGCTTACAGTTTCAGTTTTGGTTTCAGGTACCTCCTCAGCTAGGGGAAAGGAGCCGGTGTGGTAGCAGCATGTCACACACACACTCCCTTGTTTCCGCATTTACGAGCTTCACTCGGATTGATACTTTGATATTTTGATTAGTTGTATGTTTTGGTTTTCAGACATGGTTCACTTTATGTTGTGGTTGATCAAACGATGTTTTTAGTTATTAATATTTTCTAAAGTAATGCTTTTAAAACAAAAAATTTTGGTCGTGAAAATTGGGTCGTTACAAGTATATAAATAAGTTTTGATTAAAAAACATATGTTTGAAAAGATTTGTGATTCAAAATGAAAGAGTTGAAAAAAAAAATAAGTTTTGTCACATTATTGGTTAATTCAACACAATTTTTATATAACAATGTTTCTATATATATATATATATATATATATATATATATATATATATATATATATATATATATATATATATATATATATATATATATATATATATATATCAAATGTATGTTGATTTCTAAATATTCATTTTCAATGATTTATAAGTGTTTAATAAGTTTTGTTTGATGTAAATGTTATAATGTTGTAGTGTTTTTATTTTAATAAAAACTATAGTGTTTTTTATACTATTTGTTATTTGTTTTATATATAAATCGGCATACGTTTTATATATAATTTCAATAACTTAAAATGCTCTATAAAATCATCAAAAGTTGTAGTATTTATTTTTTTCATATTACTTTGTTTTTTTATACATAGAAATCAATATATGTTTCATATATCCTTTACACAACATAAAACAGACTATAAAATCATGAATTAATAGTGAAAATAACTAATGATATAAATTTATTAAAATTAATAAAACTAATATGTTAATATAGGGTTTGTTTTGCTATTGACATTATTTTTACATATATATAAATATTAAATCATAATTTGTTAAATGTTATTATTTTAATTAAATAATTATATACATGCAAAACGCGAAGATTCTAATAACTAGTAGTATTATAAACTTTAACTCAATCTAGATTCTAGATGATTATATCTAATATTTATTAAATTAAATGTTAGAAAACATACTAGTAATGCTTATTTACGATTTAATAAGATTAATATCTTAATTACTTAATTACATGCTTTCCCTCTTCTAAATTGACTGGTTCATGGCCGACTCTATATTTCATCCACCATTTTTGCTACAGCAAAACAACCTCTCTCTCCCTCTCCCCCATCCCCACCCACTTTGCTTTCCAAACTATCTCACGATCAACATTTTATTTTCTTTGAGAATTCAAACGTATATGATCATGAAATCTTCGAAAATCCGATGACCCATCGTCAGAACTCAGAACCACCGCAGCTGCCACCGCTTTGCATTATCGGGTAACAGATGGATCACACATCCAGGTACCGAATCAAAATCGGGGTGGTGCTTTGTGTGTTTTTCATTTGTTGGTGTGTTATGATTCACAATGTTAAATGGTACGATTTATCTTCACCTATAACCGCCTTCCGCCACCAAGGAAACACCGTTGAAATTGTAGATACGAACACGACGCATCCCGCCGCCACAGGATCCGAGAACAGTACCACCGGCGATGATAATACCAAAGTCGAAGATGAGATCGATTGGCTTAAGGATACGACTCAATTGCAAGCACTTGAGGAAGAATTAGAACCTGTACTAGAAAAATTCAAACCCAAACCGGAGGAGAAGAAGAAGAAGCATAATAAAACGACAAACGAGAAAGGTTCAGAGCAGATGGAAGAGAAACGGAAACAGAAATCACATGATAGGAGAGTAAATGAAACGACGATCGAGAAAGTAGCCGAACAATTGGGGCAACAACGGACTGAACGGAGGAGACATCGATCAACGAAACGATCATGTTCTGGCCGGTATATTTACGTTCACGATCTTCCGGCGAGATTCAACGATGACATCCTTGACGATTGTCGATCGTTCAACAAATGGCAAAACATGTGCCCTTCCCTGGATAACAATGGTCTCGGGCCCGTTCTCGGTAACTCTCAAAGGGTTCTCTCCAGATCCGGTTGGTATTCCACGAATCAATTCCTACTGGAAGTCATTTTCAGGAATCGAATGAAGCAATACGAATGCCTCACGAACGATTCATCAACAGCTTCCGCCATTTACGTCCCGTACTTCGCCGGACTTGACGTTTCCCGATACCTATTCGACCACAACACCTCGTCTCGAGACGCGATATCTCTCGATTTAGCCGAATGGTTACGTAAACGACCGGAATGGGAGATAAATTCCGGGAAGAACCACTTCCTCGTTATCGGGAGAATCACGTGGGATTTCCGACGAGATACCGACGACGATGACGCTTGGGGAAGTAAACTAATGTCATTGCCGGAGTTCAAAAACATGACGATTTTAACGATTGAGAAAAGCCCTTGGCATAATAACGATTTCGGCATCCCTTATCCCACGTATTTCCACCCGGGAAACGATCTTCAGATCATTGACTGGCAGAGCAAGATGAAAAGACAAAGGCGGCGAGCGTTGTTCTCTTTCGCCGGCGCACCACGTCCGGGAATTGAAGATTCAATCCGGGAGAAGATTATCGAGCAATGTCTTGCATCCATTCCAAAATGCAGGCTACTACGATGCTCGTATTATAATTTAAAGTGTTACCAGCCGATTGACGTGATGAGATTATTTCAAAATTCAGTCTTCTGCTTACAACCTCCCGGTGATTCATATACCCGTAGGTCTACTTTCGATTCGATTCTCGCCGGTTGCATTCCGGTGTTCTTCACCCCTGGTTCTGCTTACATTCAATATATATGGCATTTGCCACGAGACTTCCATAAGTACTCAGTTCTTATCGACGAGGAAGACGTGCACCATAACAATGTCAGCATCGAGCAGGTTTTATCGCAGATTCCGGCTGCGAAGGTGGCGGAGATGAGAGATGAAGTGATCAGATTGATTCCTCAGGTGGTTTACGCTGATCCGAAGTCAAAATTGGAGAAATTTAAAGATGCGTTTGATCTGAGCGTCGATGGGGTTCTTGAACGAATGGATCATCTTAACAAAAGCGAATCGAGTTTTGATTTTGATGAGAAATCGAGTTGGAAGTACTTGTTGTCTGGAAGTGTAGGAAAGCATGATTGGGATCATTATTTTCGTTACTCTAGGAATCAGAAAGTGAAAAAATCCGAAACAGAAGATAACTGAATTAGAGTGTTATTTAAACTTATAATTCCGGCAGTTGTACATACAAAAGAAATATTTGTTATCGTTTTTTTGGAATGCAAATATTGTGTATTTTAGATTTTCATTAGTTTTATGCTAAGCTATGTACATTTCATAGTGAGTTTTTATTTAGAGTTTTGGACCTTCATGGTCAAAAAAATTTAGTCGCAGATTGTGGTCACACTAATGACACGGTTGGTTAGGTAGAGTTTCAATCTTAGAGGGTGTTCCGAAAAGCTTATTTAAAATGAAATAAATCCCTTTTTAACTTATGATTTATTAGTTTATGACAATGTCAAATCGGAATTTTTAAAAAATATATTTGGCTTAGTTTATCCAGTGACAAAACACTATATACTCTAATAAGTTATTTTTAGTGTTTGACAAAATTACCAAAAAGGACTTCCATATATCATAGTAATGTTGTGTTTTGGTGTAGGAGGGAATATAATACATTCATGGGTATCAACTTCATGGAAAGCTAAAATTGCATTGTAATTGAATAACTAATGAGAACAATAAAGAGGGAGAAAAAAAAAGAATGACACACATCACATTCATAGTACTAATTCCAAGTAACCAAAACATTAATTCATAGATTTATAGAATGCAGGAACAAAGAAACGATTTATACAGTTGAAAATATAACAATCTAAAAACAGAGATAAAATTTTTCGTTTAAAAACAAACCATTAGTTTCATACATTAGATGTCTCAAACTCATACACAATAAAAATGTCAAAACCATCAAAGTATAATAAACAAAAGTGCGGAATCATGAGGGGGATGTTGTGCCATCACGCTAGGCTCTTCCATTTCATATCAGGAGTACCTGAAACCATAAACATAAACAGTAAGCATAAAGCTTAGTGAGTTTCCCTCAAACTACCAGTTACAACATATATATAAATATAACAACATATGGTTGTGTCGAGTCTGTAACAACCCTCAGGTCTATATCAACCCCAAGTCTATAGTGACTTCGAGCCTAAATCGGCTACATGCATACAATCATACAATCATACAAGTAAAAGTCACATAGATACATACATCCTACATATACAAATCAACGGGCCGACATTGATGCCTTTGACCCACAAGTATGGTGAGAAGAGTCACATCAAATGATGGTCGGATAAAACCCACACTCGGGCTACTGCTACAAAGCTCCTCTCACCAAACATATCCAAAAACAACCTTAATCGGTGACTTAAGCTGATATTCCATAATTAAGGGTCTTTAGCATACTCTCCTTGGGGTAAATCATCATTTTGGCATTTTACCCCTTCATGGATAGGAACCACCCCAAAGTCAAACCATGTCAAAGAGTCAACCCACAAAGTTAAAGTCATTAGTCTAAAAACCATAATTCGAGTCTCACGTTGTGACCAGTCCTTGGCTACGTCGTGAGAGTCCACCAGGTCCGATTCCAGCAACTTGATCTAGATTCAGCCAACTCAGTCACATATCACTCACTGGGTTGATCATGACGTGAACATCAATCAATCACGTTGTAACTTGTAAGCCCCAAAACTCAACAGAAAACAAGTTTCTTAATTGTCACGTCGTGACTTTAGTCTAAAGCCAAAAACCAAAATTTTAAGTCCTTAATCTAATAAGCCATCAATCCCAAGTCTTCTAGAAGCTTATAAGGACCCAAAAGGTCCATAAAAATGTTTACTTTATGGACATGCATGCACCATGCATGTCCTCGCTCCATTCTAGGTCAAAAGTAAGAATATGGCACCAAATTCTCATGTAAGACTCTAATACTTCACCAAATTCCAGATCTAGACAATATGATGCTCAAGGAACCCTTAGAATCCATAAAGTTGCTAACTTTATGGATCTACTTCACTCAAGCTTGCATAAACATGAATAAAAGGGACAAAAACCTAGATCTATCCATACCATGCAATAAAGTTTGAACCTTTAGCACTTACAAATGTCCAACAGCAAGAAGAGATGATCGTCTAAATGATGTTGAGAGACCAGTGGAAGTTCTAGATAGGAAGAAGAAGTCCTTGCGCAATAAGGTGGTCTCATTGTTCAATGTTCAGTGGCAGCATCAGGAGGGTTTCGAATTGAATTGGGAACCTGAGGCAGAGATGCGAGAGCACTACCCTGAGTTATTCGCAGCAGTAGACTTCAAGGATAAAGTATGATTCAAGTAGGGCATAATTGTAACACCTTGATCCCGATATTTTTTTTCCATTTATACCCCTTAGAATGAAATTTGTTGCAAAACTGGTCCTATATGTCACTTAATTGAAACGCGCCACTTTGTGCGTACATTAGGCATACGTGGCAAAAGTGCAAACCCTAATTTTTAGGGTTTGAGCACTATTTTAGCATCCTTAACTCTCCAAAACCTTTTCCCTTATCAGCCTCCATCTGCCAATTTGTCCCTAACAAACCCTAATATTTTGTGTGAGCCTTTTTGAGTTTAAGAGTGCATTTTGGTGTTATTAAAGGAAGAAGAAGGAAGGGAAATCATCTTGGAAGCTCAAGGAATCTTGGATCCATAAGTGTTTCACCCTTAAGCACCCTTTGGATGTATAAAGTCAGAAACTAGATGAGTTAATCACTTAGATCTTGTTAACCTTGAGTTTGTGTTTATTTTGGTCCCATAAGCTTGGTGCTCATGAGTATGGAATACTCTAACCAGAAGAGGTGTCCTTTCAGACATTTTTAGGTGTTAGGAACCATAAAAATGTGATCTTGGTCCCTCTATTCCTTCCATGCAAGAGTTGTGATGTCTTAACGGAATAATAAGCTAGGGTTTTAACTTTTGGACCTTTTATAGCCATGGAAAGTCATAAAAGTGGAAACTTTATGACTTAGAATAATGTTTTGGGTCTATATCTGAATACGGAAGGAACGTCTTTAAGAAATAAGCACTAAATGATAAAGAGTTAGTCTAGACAGAGTACGCCGTACGTACCAAGTGGTACACTACGTGTACTAGGCTGAAGCCCCGATGATATGCTTAGATTTCGACTATGCTCGACGTAGTATCCGAGTACGTGGGGCGTACTCAGCATACCTTGACTTTTAACTTTTTGACTTTTGACCTTTGAGCTGGGGTTTGACCAAGTTTGAGCTAAGGGCATTTTGGGTATTTTGAGCTATGGCTTGAGTCTAGATCATTGTTTGTTGTATATGTGATCTATAGAGTTAACATTTTGGAGCACCATTCTTTTCTGTTATCGTTTCAGACTGCAATGTGAGTTTTCCTCACTATACTTGTGGGTCGAAGGTACCAATGTCGACCCAGTAGATTATGTATCATGGTTTAGGATGTTGCTAATTTGTAGTGATCTAATCAGATCTTCATGTTTATCTGTCTGTTGTTATATATTTATTTGTTGCATATGTCGACATAGTATGGTTTGGGTTGAGGCTGTACTTTTTTGTGTTTTCAAAGAACAAACCCGGTGGAAATCCAATCAGAAGGTTGTGGGCCAAAGTCGCAATCCAATCACACTACTAGAAACACAACCTTTTACGACGCTCATTGTGCGTCGTAAAAGGCTTAGACGACGCGCAAATGCGCGTCAAGGAAGGCCCTGTCATAAAGAGAGACGACGCGCTTTTGCGCGTCGTCTATAGACGATGCGCATTTACGACGCGCAATTACGACACGCGTTTACAACACGCAATGCATATCAAGGAAGGCCCTGTCATAAAGGAAGACGACACGCATTCATGTGTCGTAACCTTACGACGCGCGTTAATGACACATAATGCGTATCAAGAAAGCCCCTGTCAAGAAAGGCCCTGTCATAAATAAAGATGACACACATTTTTACGTATCATAATTTTAAATGTTTAAAAAAAATATTATTTATACATTTACTTATTTTCAAATTAAATTTGTATTTAATGCTTCATAATAGAAAATAAAATATCATATATAAAAAATAGAATCCATTGCATCCATTGCATAAATTTAATGTCATACAAATAATTGTTCGATGGAAAGATAAACCAAATCAATAGAAGTTGTAACAAAAATTTACAAACGAATTAGATACAAAAAATACAATCCATTGCATAAATTTAATGTCATGCAAATTATGCCCTATAGGATCCCATGTTGCTCGCTACATATATAGCAATTAGCACCAACTTCAGCAAAATATCATGTGGTATCTATATAAACAACTTAGAGATCAACAAGATAAACCCTAATGTTGTGTTTGTTACACATGAAAAATATACTACAACAATTTTACATGACATCTCTACATACACTAGACCAATATTGTATATGCAATAAAAACTAACCGTAACAAAGCCACTTGTTGAAGACCACAGTTCTGATGTCCATGTGTTTGTCTCCCACAGATAGAATGTTCCATCACTACATAACAACATGATAATTACTTTAGTGCCAAAGCTTTTTTAATATGTGCTTGAATGAATATATCAACTGAACACATCTGAGTCCAATGATAAATAACATTACAATTTTGCGGCAAAGAAGTAATCTCTAGTAGGAGACCACTTTAGCAGTGATATTCTCCCTAATCCTCGCCGAATGGGTGTGCCCACCCCTGTACAAATACCCACAACAAGAATTGCTTATATCAAGCTCAATATATCAAGAAAGATCATATTTTTAACACAATCTCTAGTAAGTTCTAATCCATTAGCTTTTTTACATATCAAAAGAGAAATACGCCTTTAACTTCCTTTTAAAAAAACCAACAAGAGCATAGTCATGATTAACTTTTCTGGGGTATATTGAAAAACTCAACATGCATAAGAATATACCTTGAGCAAAATCCCACATTATGAACGATGAGCTCTCATATAAAGCAGATGCTACATATGTGAAGATACGTTAAGGGAAGAATTATATTATAACTGGATATTAAATTTGGTCATGCAAAAAGACTCTAAAAATCAAAATTTCAAAATAGATCAAAGTAGCATTGAATAAGAAAAGCAGCATGCAAGCAACTACTTAGGATATCTTCCATCAGGACTCCATGAGAGTGCACTTATTTGTTCATCACCATGGCCTCGAAGAAAATCCACAAGAGTCCATCTAACTCCAGAACCTATATGAAGCAGACCAAATGCAAATTGCACCCATGTTTATACATTAATAGAAACTCATGAGCTTCCACATGCCAAGAGTGCAAGGGTATGGATGTCAAATATACTAACTTCCAGCCTACTGAAAGTGTCTTCCCTGCATCATCTGAGTATATAAGTACTCATCACGAAACTGCAAGACACGAGACATTAAATAAATCAAAATTACATTTTGATTTTCTTTTCCTTTTAGAAACGATTAACATTTAACAAAAAAACAAAAGGCCCCACCCCATCCCTCTCTACCTTTTAAAAATGGTCGCTTTTATCGGTTACAAGAGGAATTCATCTTTTTTTTGTTTATATGTATCATATATATATATATATATATATATATATATATATATATATATATATATATATATATATATATTATATCCTCCAACAATAACATAATCTCTTCTATCAAAACTTCCAACCTCCTCGCCCTCCTATATAAGATGATTTACACTCAAATCAAATCCCTAATAATCCAATTCCATCCATTCATACCTTTTTGGGTTTTGGGTTTTGATTGTTGAAGTTTGTTACTTTAGTAGTTGTTAGGCCAGTTGATTTGAGTTGGTTGGGGTTGTTGCTGCTGATAGACACTAGCTGCTGTTGCGGATCCCACCATGTCCACACTACCCGGTCCACCACCAGCCAGTGGGTCAACTGCACCAGTGGTTACCGGTTGAGGCGGGTGATAAATATTAGCATATGCTTCCATGTGGCCGTGGTTAGGTTGTTGTCTACTCCAATATGAAATACAACCTAAGAAAGGGTATTTCAGTCAAAATACTCTGCAAAATCATGAAAGTCATTTGGCCTGAGCATGAAAAGAAAATTAACCTTTAGGAAAGGGTATTTCAGTCAATGACCAATATCAAGAAAATCTAGTAATAACCTCAGAAAGGGTATTTCAGTCATTTATACAAATGAGTATAATACCTCGGATGCTGTGCTAGCTAAAGCAAAAATCGCCTCAATCCGAACATGCCAAAAGGCCTTAACCAAGGCAGAAAAGATCATAGTTGCACTTTAATAATTTTCTTACAGAAAACTAAAGCATTGTACGCTAAAAGAATTTCTTACTTTGAAATTTCTATAACTGGGTAGATTTTTCAATGGACAGGTAGAAGAAATAAACAACTTCATTAGCCAGGTGGCGAAACTGCATCTTAAATTTTTAAAATTACCATCAATTTATGATAATATTTTTTTTCATGTGAAATCAAAGCAATCACCTCTTTTGTGCTGAGAGTTCTCAAAGGACGAGCTGTATCTTTAGGTGGTGCAACCAGATTCTTCAAAACCTGCCATTGCCAAGAAGAATAATAATAATACAGTGGAATGAAGATGCCTTATTAGTTTGGTAGTATAATACTAAGGAATGAAGATAAAGCTAACCATCTTACTTTATAAAATGACTCGGGGCCCGTCTGTTTTTCCAACATTTGGAGAACTGCAACCTGTAAGAAAGAAGCAGTTGTCAAAGGTAAGACTTATCAATTCTATGAACAACTATTTGATCGAAGACCAAACTTCTTTCTAAATGCTCAATTTCTCATCACTTGCGTGGTGGTTGGGCACTTTTCACCTTCTTCCTTACGTAGATGCTCTGGGATAGAAATAAGAAAAGAAAAATATGTAATATTCATGCCCATAAACATAATTACGATAGTGCCCTTCCACAACAGAGAAGTTAAAGGGTGCATCAAGGGTAAGGTTGTCATCCAAGATGTAAGGTTGTCATTCTTGTACAGGTACTCAGGGACACAGAAGGCAACTGTTGCTGGCAAGGCTAGTGGAGAAGCTTGATGTCTGCCTGAACAACAACCTGCAATAACCCATTGGAATCAGTGTTTAAACACAATGTTCTGCTTAAAACAATACAAAAATAAATTACACCAATTAGAAAATTACAAAAACTAGAAAGGCTATATTACAAAGAATAAACCGAATTGAAGATACATAATACAAAAGGGATAAGCCCTGTATTTGAACATGGTAAGGTCAGAATTATAACTATCATATATAACTACTGACATATAACAAGCCATAAACTCATATACTGGATACAACCCAACTGGATTATAACCTAAACAAAGGAAGATAAAAAGATCCAAACTTCGAATGAAACAACTACCTGTATTCAACCTAATTAAATAAAAATTGGTTTATTCAATATTTCATGGTGGCCATAGATAGGTAACAAGCAGCAACGACAATGAACAAAGAAATATTGGACCCAAAAAATCGGGAGAAAATGGTGAAGAGAGAGAGAGATGGCTACAGGCCTTCAAATTAATTTTCCTAATGGTTCATGTGATATGATGAAAGAAACTATGAAGTTTGGCAAGTAGTAAAGAGAAAATGTGTGCCATCAGCAGGAGGTGGTGAGGAGCGATGTCATCTTATTGTCTCCTGGAACAACAACCAAATCAAGAGGCAGCAAGAAGCTCTCTGGAAAATACCGTATTCTTTTCCTAAAAAACAGAAAATAGCCTAGGATATGATACCATGAGGCAGGTGAAAAAACAGGCGCGAGTCTGTAGGAAGGAGAATATCCTTTGAGGATTCTGTTACAATTTATATAATTTAACTTGGGTTGTCCTATTTCCTAGTCCTTAAATTTTCACATTTATTCAGAGGCTCCTTATTAAAAAAATCACATCAAAATCAAATCTCTTTTACTATGACTATAGTCAATTCGACATAACTATTTGTTACTCTTCTTTGTTCAATGAAGTTGCATATAACCGTCTATCTCTTAAACTTTATATGGGCTATACATACATTGAAGTTTAGCATGTATTCAATAACATAATAATTTAAATATGATCTAATATGCTCATAACATAGATTAAGTCAACAAAATCCACAACTAAATTGAGATTAAATGTAGTAATGCACGATCTAATAACTGACTGGAATGAATCCAAAAACCTGGTTCAAGCATTTCATCGAGCAGTTGGAGTGCTTCATAAAACTTTCTTTCAAATGTCAAACCAATCCACATAAAAGAACAAATAATTTGAGAATGTGAAAGAAGGGTACCAGTAAGAGAAACACCAACTAAAAGCAAATCAAAACTATTACCTTGGTTGTCGCAAAGCCTCCATCGATATCGACTGATATATTCAGTTTACCTACCTGCAATTTGAAACTAGAAGAATAATTAGGCCTAAAACCCTCCAATCGCAAGTCCTGTGATAAAAAAAAGATCCAACTACCTCAACTGTATTTTTATTTGCTTTTTAAATCATAACCATAACCAATCATTCTTGATTGATAATCCTTCAAATTGTGTTCTTCGTCATGAGAGAGAGAGAGGTCAGATGGTTAGGATCTCTATCCCACAGTAAAGAAGGTGTGAGACCAAACCACCAACATCCGTTGGTTGATCGATCTTCTGCTCCAAAGCCCATATGCCACCTTTGTTTTCGATCTCTTCAGTCAGATCCATTTCAATTCTCTAACCCAAGATTGAAGCAACACCAACAAAGAAATCGATGGACTTGCACCCAAGATCTCATAGTTCTTTGTGTTGTTGGCCTCCATAGTTGACTGAAGATGATGAAGATTTTGCCCTAATTCATCGGTATGAGAGGAAGAAGAAGAGACATATAGTGTTAACAGATCCAAATACAAAAAGGTACCGAGTGTGGATGGAGAAAAGGTAGATGAACGATGGTAAGCACAACATACCTTTATATAACCAGAAGAGGAGAATCGAACCCGTCAATCGGGTGTTGGGCTTGTAAGGAGAAGCGATTTTCGAACGGTGGGAAAGGGTAATTCGAACCTTTGTTTGCGGTGGTGTTGGTAGTCCGATGTAAATGGGGTGTTGGGGGCCTGAATCTTGAAGAGTTAATACTTGGGTGGCCTTCCATATCATGGTTCGTTGTTTCATTGATGCATATATATATCCGAACAGAACACACTACAAATATGGTGGTGTGAGTGACGGCTAGGGTTCTTGAGAGAGAAAAAATGATTTTTTTGAGAAAGTGTGTGAGAATGTCTTTGAAGATATTGTGGAGAAAAGAATACGGAAAGAATCAGGTCAAGGAATAGTGCAAGAACACTATTGGCGAGTATTCTCAAGAACAGCAGAGATGAAGCAGGTGAATCACAGCAGAGATGAAGCAGATAATGGAAATCAGAAGCCTTTTTTCTTCATTGAGATGATGAAGTCGAGAGATGGAGATGAAATCGTAACCTTGGAAAAGATTGCACAACAGTGTGAGGAGAATGAAAGATGCATCAAAACACTTAGGTCAAAGAGGTGGCGGGCTTTTCTAATTTTTTCGGCTTTTCTTTTTCCGCTTGTAACTAAAGAACGCGCGTTCATAAAAATTATAAAGCGACACCTACAGAGGACGTGCATTTAAGATACAGCGCCCTTCGTGTTTGTAATTTTTTTTCTTATGACAATAATTTAAGGGCGCGCAGTAATGCGTGACCTAAATCCTTAAATTTTCAGAATAGATGACACGTTTTTAATGTCACTCTCGGTTGCGTAACATAAATTAATGAGTGTCATGGTTTGCGCGTCGTAAAAGGCTGTTTTTCTAGTAGTGTCAGGAGATTGTGGGCCAGTGGCAATCTAATCGGGAGATTATGGGCCAAAGTGGCAATCCAACCGGGAGGTTGTGGGCTAAGGTAATTTAATCGGGAGACTGTGCACCCCGCATGCATTTTGTATGTTTGTGTGGTTGTGTATGATATTTGGGGGAACTCGCTAAGCTTTGGCTTACAGTTTAAGTTTTATGTTTCAGGTGCTTCAGATGATCAGGGCAAGGCGGAAGCTTGATCGTGCACATCCTTCAGTTTTTATGAGATTTGATTTTGGGATACTCTGATTTGTGATTTTTTACACTTTGTAAACTATGTTTTGTAAACATTTATGGTTTTTGGTTGTTTTTGAAAAATAAAAATTTCACCTTGATTTTTGGGATGTTACATGTGATTTAATTTATCAACGAAATTCCATGAAAAGTTTCATTATCTATGAAAAAATATTATGCCATTGTAGTTGATATAGTTTTCAACTTTTATTTACGACTCTCCCATGATATTGGTTGAATGATAGCATAAAGATGTATCCCAAACATTTCGCAGATGTGTCAAACATCTGCAACCCAGTTATATATTTTCACAAGTATACACCTAATCTAAATGGCAGACAAAATTATACATTTTTGCATGTATACACATACAAAAATCCAGGCGATTTCACAAAGTTTCATCCGGGTGTTTTATGGACCAAATTCGTTTATTTTATTTTCCTTAAATATTTTCTAGACTTTCAAAATTATTTGGTGAAATATATGATCAAGTTATTAGTTTAAATTTTTCCTAAGAGATATATGGTCATGAATTGGGTTTGTTGTCATTTTTTTGAAACGCCACCACATAGAATGATGAATAGGGAAGGTGTTCTTCATAGGTTGAGACATATAATTAAGGATATTTGTTAATGAATTTCCATATGCGAGGGGTTGGATCGTCTTTTTGTAGGCACATGATGTCCTATCCTTAACGATGTTAGATAGAGGATTATTATTGAAATAAAAAATGTCTTAAAAATATGTAAATTTTGAGTTTTGAACTCGTAAATGATTATTTGTATTCAGCATTGTAAAAATCTCGACTAGGTCTCAATTAATCTCCGATTAGTCTCTAGGCGCTAACCGACCGAATAGAAGGCACCTAGTGATTAATCTCTGCCTACACAATGAGTGAAATAGTAGAAAACGATAAAATTGTAACACTTTGAATAAGTTCTATCTTAATAGAAACTATTTGAGGAATGATTAGTGTTGTATTAATCATATTAATCTATTTTTGTATGATATTAGTGGTATTTATGAACTTTTTTATCATATTAGTCATATTTGATTTTTTAAAATTCAAAGAATTAGCAATTTAGGGTCCCCAATTAATCCTTTTCTAGCCGATTATTCCATTAATCTTAGTCCACTGACTAGCTAACGTCGAACGTTTTTTACAACCTTTTTTGTATTTATATTTGTACATGACCAAAACTGAGACCATGTCGGCCTATAGCCAAGACAATTTCGGGTCATCACTTCACGACCAAACCTCACACACCCAACTTGATAACATGATTCAATTCATCACTTTCACTCCCTCACGCCTATATTTGCAATTGCTACGTGAAATTTTCTCTCTAAATTCCCGTTTCACTTTTTTTTTCAATTTAATTGGTGTCACGAATTGTCGGTCTTCTTCTTCTCGACCATGTAACCTTGTGGTGCCAACGCCATCATCATTCATCATCTCATCCCATTCCAAACATTTAACTTACCTATAACGTTATCACCATCGTCATTACGAAAGAAATGTTATTTTTACGGTTTTATGATATCTAAATCTTTTGATTTTTTTTTGTATGTCATATGTACCTAGCTGGACAACCGTCCGGGGCCTCGTAAAATCTCATGGCCCCTAAGTTATGATTGGTGTATATATTTAGTGTAAGAGGGTATAAATTTTACTATGCAACATAGAACTAAACTAATTCGGAGATGAGATGGTTGAGACATTGGTCAATTTATTTATTTTACATATTTTCCATTAAGTTGGCCCACCATCGTCTTAGGCTATTTACATTTGCATTTAGTAGCTATTAAAAATAAGTGTGCATTTAATCTTGCTTTAGAATCTCATTAAGGGCATCCACAATGCATTGAACTCCATAAAGTTTCAATGGATTGTCACATCCTTTTTCTACAATCCATATAATTCTATTTTTTTCATACAATGTATTGAATTCTGTTAAGTTCAATAGAATATTACAAAATGTAATTTATAGTATATATTTAAGAATTAAAAACTTTCATTTTTCCATTGAAGAGTTAAATGACTATTGAACTCCAAATTTATTGAATGCTAAGATGTCATCTCATGATGGTGCAACTTTATCAATGACACTTATATTTGCCAACTCATTCAACTTTGTGATTGAACACAACATTATGGATGCTCTAAAGAGGAAAGAGAAGGGAGATGGAGGGAAGCGGAGAGTACGGAAGAGAAAATCACGTTCCAATTTTTTTTTAAGAGAGAAAGTAGAAAGAAGAGGAAGGAAGATCGGTGATAAACATATTTTCATAACGTTCCTCCCAAATTGGGAGGAATTAGAGAGAAAAAAATCACGTTGTTATCCTCTGCTGATTCTTTTCCAAGTCGTCCACCCTGCACATCATTCAAGTCGACTGCGTCTTCTACAACCCTGATACTTTTATAATTTGCTACACAACCTAAACTATCTTTCTGTACATGAACACATAGAGGAAAAGAGGTAACATTAATTCTTATTTTTCTTTCTCTTTGTTCACTTTTTATTGTTATTACTCAGTACTCCTTGTAGTTATATGAAAATAACAAGATCTTGATTTGTTCAACGTTGCCATGAACAACAAAACAATGAATTCAAATTATGCATTTGAGGAGGTTTAAAGTTTAATCGTGAATTATACTTTCCCTCTCTTAAGCTATCTTCTCATTGATTTTCATTAGATGTTCATCATAAGCATATCATACAAAATAGTTGAACAAAATCATTGACAAACTTTCATCTACAGAGTACTAAAAGTCCATTTATAATTTCCCCTTAATTTACATAAAGAAAACAAAGATCAAACAATAGAAGCCGAATGAGGCTATGAAATTTATGGCTCTTCTTCTATCATTAATTAATAAGACTGCAGGATATGGTCATTATCTTGTTATTTGTTAAAAGAATGGCTAAATACCCAAGACTTGAGACTTATGGCCCTTTATGGATTCATCAATATTATTCATACATTGTGTAATATTTTTTAATGCAAATTAACGGGGACATGAACAATTCCAAGGGAACAAATGCAAATGCGTCAGAGGTAGATAGGATCAACAACTAGCCAAATCATCTTCTTCACTTGATTCTTTCACGTCTTCCAACAACCGAAGAAGTTATTTGTACCAACATTTTGTTGACAAGATGGAGGCATTTATGGACTTCAGTTCCCTTTATAGACACATATTATTCCCATGGATGGAAGTTAAAAAAGAATAGGAGTTTCGAAGAGTTTGTATCAGAGGTTTTGGTAAACAAATCCATTGATTTGGGTAGTTTCCGTTTACATTGGATGAATTATGTAACAAAGTATAAACTAAAAGCACAAACTCAAGAACACAACTCATTCCCAACATCAACATTTCATTCACTATGGAATAGATGGTTTTCATCATATAAATACAAACATAAAACCTCTCTATAATCACACTCATACTCTTAAATGATACAAGGAATCAAGAAACTACACACAATCGTGTTTTACAAAAACCCTAATATGAAAACCCTCTTCTGAAGAAGAAGATAACTAACGAGAGAGTATTACAGAGAAAAATATCTTGAGTTATGACTAAATGACCTTCCCTTGAACTTTAAATACCCGGGGTAAGATATAGCCCACGGATAATCCACAAATACGGATTGGATCATCAACCTGCGTGTATATTTCATTTGTATATACAATCACACAGATACAACCCCTACACAAATAATAACTTAACACAATATACCCTGCATTATTATTAATCACATAAATGATAAGTTTGTAAATATTATAACGTTTTTAACACCCCCTCTCAAACTTATCATTTGAGATAATACCACATCACTTACCTACAAACATATTTGAAAGACCAAGTCTTTTTGATAAAAAATCATGTTGAAAAGAAGTTAAAGATTTAGTTAAAATATATGCATTTTGATTAGATGAATCAATCTTAACAATATTTAAAATTCGATTTTTAATTTTTTCTCTGATGAAGTGAGCATCTATTTCAAAATGCTTTGTTTTCACATGAAAAATTGGATTTAAAGCTAACTTTATGACAGACTCATTATGACAACACAATTTAACAGGAGTTAAACCTTTATAAACAAGATCATTCATAACTTTTAAAATTCGTAACACCTCACATGTAACATAACCCAAAGCATGGTATTCAGACTCAGTTGAAGACCTGGATATTGTGCTTTGTTTCTTACTTTTCCAAGAAACAAGAGAATTGCCTAAATATTCCAAATAACCTGATACAGACCTTCTTGTCGACAAGCATTTAGCCCAATCAACATCCACATAACCAACAATATCAAACGAACTTGATTTAGATAACACAATACCTTTCCCAAGACAATTTTTCAAGTACCTTGGTAATTTAAATGCAACATTAAGATGAGACTTCCTTGGTTTATGCATAAATTGACTTAAAACTTACACTGCATAGCTTATATCAGGTCTAGTTACTATAAGATAAATCAATTTTCCTATAAGTTTTTGAAACTCAATTATATTACTAACATATTCTGAATTATCATCACAGTCTCTACTAAAAACAAAATTTACCTCAAATGGTGTTTTAACAGGTTTACATCCCAACATTCCCTACTTTTGTAAAAGTTCCAAACAATATTTTCTCTGATTTAAACAAACACCATTATTTATAGGTAAAACTTCAATTCCAAAAAATATTTTAACAATCCCAAATCTTTTATTCTAAACCGAGACTTAAGAAACAATTTGACATTTTCAATTTCTATACTGCAATTTCCAGTCAAGATTATATCATCTACATAAACCAATCAAATAACAATAGTATTATTTTTGGATCTAACGAACAAAGAATAATCACTTACACTTTGAACAAAACCAAAACTAGACAGGGAAGAACATAATTTTTCATTCCACTTTCGTGGAGCATGTTTTAGACCATATAAAGACTTTACAAGTTTATATACCCTATTATCAATTTTAGTATGATATCCTTCAGGTAAAGGCATATACACATTCTCAATTAAATCACCATACAAAAAAGCATTGTGGACATCAAGTTGGTAAAGAGGCCAATAATTATTAACCGCAATACATATAACAATTATGACAGTAACAATTTTAGCAACTAGAGAAAAAGTCTCCTCATAATCTATACCTTCTCTTTGATTATACCATTTAGCAACAAGTCTAGCCTTATATATCTCAACCTCACCATTTGTTTATATTTAATCTTATAAATCCAACGACAACCAATAGGTTTTCTATCTTTAGGTAGATCAACTATATCCCAAGTATGATTTCTGTATAATGCTTCAATTTCTTCATTCATAGCTTTGACCCAATTAGGATTAGAAGAAGCTTCTAAATAAGTTTTAGGTTCAGAGGTTTTATTAAGGTTAGACACAAAGCATCTATTTTCATTAGTTAAAAAAGAATAATTCACAGACCTTTCTAAACCATATTTATGAGAACTTTCTACAACAAAATCATTAAATCTAGTTGGTAAATGAACATTCCTACCAAATTGAGTGACTCCTAACAAGTGATCATAAGAAGGATTATTTGGTTCTACATTACTATCCTCAGCCACAGTAGATGAAGCAGGAACATCCACATCAATCTGAGGCACATGTGCCTCGTCACTCTGGTTGCTGACCTCACTAGAAGGGGTCTCAACCAGATTGTGGACTGCTCCAGCACCATCAGATTGATGGGTTACTCCTAAATCACCCATACTAATGTTTTCTTGAAGAGAACTAGAAACTACTGGCTCATCACAGGAAAATGGATCACTTCGGTCAACTGACAAACTAGATTTATCTCCAAAAGAAGACTTAGGCTTGAAAGGAAATACTAATTCATAAAATTTTACATCCCTGGAAACAAAAACAATATTTTTGTCAAGACTTAAAACTTTATAACCTTTTTGTTCAGAAGAATATCCAAGTAAAACACACTTTTCTGCACGTTCAAAAATTTTATCCAAATTATTTAGTTTTGTTGCAAAGCAAAGACACCCAAAAACATGAAGTTTATCAAAACTAGGAAAAGACTTATGCACAAGTTCATAAGGAGGAGCTCCATTTAAAATTGAAATGGGTGTTCTATTGATTAAAAAAACTGAAGTCAAAATAACATCACCCCAAAACCTTAAAGACAACCCAGACTGAAACATCAAAGACCTTGCAACATTCAAGATATGTCTATGTTTTCTTTCAACAACCCCATTTTGTTGAGGTGTGTGAACACATGAAGTCTGATGAATAACACTTTTATTTATGAAAAAAGACTTCATGTTATGATTTAAAAACTTAGTGCCATTATCAGACCTCACCTTTTTAATTATAACTTCAAATTGATTGAACAAAATATTAAAGATTGCAAAGACACAAGTAAAAACTTCACTTTTAGACTTTAACAAATATACCCAAGTTACCCTAGTGAAATAATCCACTATAGTAAGAAAAAACCTAAATCCTTCTGAAGTGATCACCCTATAAGGACCCCGTACATCTAGATGAATTAGTTCACCTAAGCACGAAGTCTGGTGTTGACTGGATGAAAAAGAATTCCTTTTTTGCTTGGCCTTATGCCAAACTTCACAAGGTGGTAAAGACTCAGCACCAAGGTTAAGTTTTGATTTTAAAGAGTTTAAGGCTTGATCAAACGGATGACCAGGTCTACTATGCCATGTTAACTTACAAACATAACACACAGTAGAGTTAGCATTAAAAGAATTACCTGAAGGTATACTATCTACATAATAAAGACCTCCAGATTCACTACCATTCCCTACCATCTCCTTTGATTGTAAATCCTAGATTTTACAACTATGTTCATTATAAACAACCTCACACTTACTATCTTTACAAACTTTGTGAACAGATAACAAATTAACATTGAATTCAGGAACAACAAAAACATCAAAAAGAGTTAAGAAACTAGAAATATTCAAATTTCCAATTTTTTCAATTTTAGCACTAGTTTAATTAAGATGACTAACAAGAAGATTAAGTTTGGATACATCCACAAAATCATGTAAAAGAGACCCAAGAGCTATCATATGTTGATTAGCTCATGAATCAACAATCCATTTATTACAATTAAAAGTTGAATTGAAAGCATTGAACAAGCAAGTACCTGCCATATTAGCACTGACAGATGCTTCCTCATTGCATTGCTTTTCACCAATCAGATTAAGAAACTTGACATATTGATCCTTAGTAAGTTGATGAAACTCAGATTCTACAAATTTAGATGATCCAAAGGAAACAACAGATGAGTTACCATTGAAGTTTTTTAATTTGATTGTCATGATTTACTTCATTTCTAGATTTAAAATCTTTGGGATACCCAATTATTTTATAACACTTTTCAATAGAATGCCCTTTTAAACCACAATTCTTACACTGTACAACCTGACCTTTACTTTTATTACCAGTGTTACCAGAAGAGAATCTATTGTTGAATTTATTTTTAAAAGCACTAGGTTGACTCTTGGAAATGGGTTGAGAGTCATTGGACAAAGATCCATTATTTGAAGTGATTCTTCACGAGATATTATAGAAAAAACAGTTTTGACATTAGGGAGAGAATCCATAAGAAGTATATGAGTTTTAACCTGGTTATACGAATCATCCAGACTACTAAGAAATTGCATGAGTTTCATCATTTTAGCATGATCATTAAGTTTAACAGCAACCTCACAAGTACATTCTGTGAGACTAGTTAAACCATCAGATTCTTTCCATAAAGTATCCACTTTATTAAAGTAATCTAAAACAGAAATACCACTTTGTTTTAAAGAATTAATTCGTTGATGTACATTAAAAACAACTGACCCATCTGCTTTATTGTATGTTTCAAATAAATTTTCCCAAATTTCTTGAGCATTATCAGAATATGCATGACTAGCATATATATAGAGTCACTAATGGAAGATAGCAACCAGGGAACAAAAATACAACATTAGCTCTTTCCCGTTTAGACACTTTGTTAGTGTCAAAAAAACCCTTTTTAAAAGTATCATCAACAAATCCTAATTTGTTTCTAGCTTTAAGGACCCTAAACATAGAACTCGTCCATATACGAAAATTTTCATTACTAATTAGTTTAACAGTAAAAATAGATGTGGTAGCATTATCAGAAGGATGGACGTAGAGAGGATCATCAAAATTAATTGCATCATCCTTTCTACTTCCTCTTGGAGGATCATTAGAACCAGCCATAGAAATAGAAACACACAGTGAACCACAGAATCAAAGAAGCAAAAACAATAAAGCACGGTATTGGTGTCAAGATGGTCACCATATTTGTTGGGGCCCAAGACAACAAATATAGATTCAAGAAATCAATCAACAAGAACAAATATTGAATCAAGGACTCCAAGCAACAAGAAAAGCACACAAAATATGTAACTGGTGTACTCAAGACAGCAGGATCTCCCACAACTAAAATAAGAAATAGTGGAGAAAGGAACAAGAAACTCCCATAAAGGTCCAAAGCAGATTTCGTAAACCAGAAATGACCACTCACCTCCATTAGGGTTGTTCCCTGACAGAGTTATTTTAGACCAAAGTCCGTTCCTTGACAGAGTTACTTTGACCCTAAAAATAGGATTGGGTGAGCAGACCAGACGATGAACGCTTACGCCAAGAACTAAGCACAGATCCTTCAAGATCAGAAGATTTTCCACCAGAACTGCAAGATCAAACAACAAAAAACTTGCAGTAACTAGTTTCTTAGGAAAAATATATCTAAATAATCAGATAAACAGAAGATCTAACATGATCGGTTTCAAATATCAAACTAAAAACGATCAAATAAAACGGTATAGATGAAACCAAGAACTGACCTGTATGAAACCTTCAATAAATCGTCGTTGAAAATCAACCGAAGTCAACACGGTGGCTCTGATACCATGTAACAAAGTATAAACTCCAAGCACAAACTCAAAAACACAACTCATTCCTAACATCAACATTTCATTCACTTTGAAATAGTTGGTTTTCATCATATAAATACAAACAAAAAACCTCACTACAATCACACTCAGACTCTTAAATGATACAAGGAATCAAGAAACTACACACAATCATGTTTTACAGAAACCCTAACATGAAAACCATCTTCTGAAGAAGAAGAGAACTAACGAGAGAGTATTACAGAGAAAAATATCTTGAGTTATGACTGAATGACCTACCCTTGAACTTTAAATACCCGAGGCAAGATATAAGCCATGGATAACTCACGGATACAGATCGGATTATCAACCCGCATGTATATTTCATCTACATATACAATCACACAGATACAACCCCTACACAAATAATAGCTTAACACAACATACCCTGCATTATTATTAATCACACAAATGATAAGTTTTAAATATTATAATACTTTTAACAAATTACTACAATATGTTGAAAATATAGGGTGGATTGATGTTGTTGTTAGTAGAAATGTTAAATTACTTGACTTGAGGTTTTGTCCTGATTCCTGAAGACAAGTACGAGGAAATTGAATTTCCCTATAGTATGGTGGCTTGTGGTTCATTGGAAATATTAAGGTTGTCATTGCTTTCACATCGTTTGAGTTTGCCTAAATTTACAGGCTTTCGGACACTTAGGGTTCTTGAGTTGAAAAAATGCAACTTATTCAACGATAATTTAGTAAAGGACTTTTTCAAAAGTTGCCTGTTGCTTGAGGATTTGAGTTTGGTAGACTCCATCTCAAATGACAATAACCGTTTTTGTATTTGATGTCCAAAGCTCAAGAATTTGAGAATTGATAACCCGGGAAGACAATCTTTTCAAGAATGGGACGATGCATTTGAGAGCATGTGTTATCGATCGTCTTCAAATTTGTGGTCCAAAACCGGTGTTTTTGGAATTTACAGGTTTTATGGCTTTTGAGTTTATTCTTGAAAGTGTTGATTTCTTAAAAAAAAGTTGTGATTCACCCTCTAGATACATATCAATGGATGGGCGATAACTTATGTGAGTTGTTTGATGGATTTGCCCATGTGGAATCGTTGTTGCTCCACATTTCCTTAATTCGGACGCCTATCTTCATTTCTTATGAATTATTGGCTTTTATTATTGAATTTATTGCAACCCTTCACCTTTTTATTATGGCTTATGTTACTTGTTGTCATTATTTTAACTCATTAATCTTGAAGATCTCCCTAAATCTTTACCTAATCTCAAGACTTTGGAGCTAATCACAACAAATAATTTCTTCAAAATCTTAGTACTAATTCGAATTCCCATACGTTCTCCCCGAATCTAGAGTCCCTTCATTTGATCATTGAAAAGGTATTCTCATATAAAATGTATTTTTTTATCTATTACTATCTTGATCTATGTTCATGCAATAGTTGGTGTCTTATGAATTTCAAACTTGTGTTTTTCTTTGATTATCTGGAAACATTGTTTTTTCTTAAAAATTCATTCACTGATTTATTTTTAATTTAGGGTCTAATGCATAAACCATTTCCAGCAAAAGATTATGATTTGAAATATGACTATGACTGTGTATTTGAACGGCTTAAGATGGTAAATATGATGGGTATATCTCATGTGCCACACCATATGGGATTCATAGAGTTTCTGCTTCGAAGATCACTGTTTCTTGAGACCATGAGCATCGCTCCAAGTGTGGATATGACCAATGGAAGAATAAGCTTTTCTATGGGTGTATTGAGGTTTCCACGCGCATCAATAGAAGCAAAAATCACATTTGTTCAAGATCAGGTGTAAATCACACTTTCATATCAATTTCTCAATCTCTCATTTTGCCTTTGATTTTGGGTTGTGATGAATCACACTTTCATTTGCAACCCCTCCTATGAGATTGGGGTAACTCCAAAAAACTAATTTTGGAAGAAAGTGTTTTTCTAACATTGACTCTCCCTAAAACATATAAAACTATTATATTATTCGTACCATGGAAAGGTTCACTTTTATCGTTTTTAGATATATAGATCTTTTGATCTTATATTTGTCTTATTTCTTATGGAACATTATATCTTTTAATTTGTGTAGTTTTTGAGTTTTGTTTGATGTTGACTTTGTATTTAAAGAGATACCTCCTGGTGCAAAATGCACATCCTTTCTGTAGAAGTTGTACCGTTATGTTGTTTATAAATTGTTTCATATATTGTATATGTAAGATTTGAAGATCTCTTTCTCTGGATACTTTTTTATCATGTCACCAAAGTTAAAGAGGAATGAATGAGAATGTAACACGTCACACCAAAATAAGGTGGAGAGACATTAGATTTATACAAAAAGAATTTACAAGATACATCCTCAACAAATTAGAAAACATATAATTACATACACAAAGTATAAAAGATGTACAGAACACTTAATGTTGTCTAATATCCCCCTTCAAGGGAAATAGTGGCGGACCAATACGTAATTTCACCTATATAATAAGTAATTTCAACAAAAAACAACTACTTTCATAAACCTAATGTAACACTCTAAATTTTCAAATAATTTTTTCATTTTTAAAACCACACTAAAACACAGTTTAACATTTCTCAAACCCAAGTTTATAAGTTGTTCAAAACACAAAACAATAAACTTTTTGACAACATCCCAGAATCCTCAAAACACAATCTTTATCTGGTGTGTACAATCATGTTGGCGCCTTCCCGCGATCTTGAGATGTACCTAAAACACATTTCACACAACACTATAAACACAAAGCTTAGCGAGTTCCCCAAAATACCACACACAAATAATTAGCCTCTCATGGTCGTAACTTGATAAGGACCCTCCGGTCATGTGTCTTAGTGAAGACCCTTTGGTCTCACAGCTCAGTTTGGACCCTCCAGTCCTGTATCTCAGTGAGGACCCTCCGGTCTCACAACTCGGTTTAGACCCTTTGGTCCTAACTCAATAAGGCACAGAATAATATACAACATAAATCACGAAGACAAAATGCATAATATATCACATAACTCAGTATAAGCACATAAGACCCTCTGGTCAATAACTCAGGCAAGACCCTCCGGTCACACAATATTACTACTCAGATAAGTATAGTGAGAAGACTCACCTCGTAAGTAAAACAGGTGTGTCTCGTACTCAACGGTCGGTCTAGACTCCACCTACATATATCATAATCATCTCTAATTAACAATTTATAATAAAAACTCCAAAGATGTTAAGTTAACTCCTTTAATAACTCTTGGAAAGGGTGAAAAACCATTTTACCCCTCCATGGTCTCCTAAGTCCATAACTTGACCAAACCCTAAAAGTCAACATAAGTCAACACTCAATTCAACAATCCATGTTGACCAAACTTGTCCAGTGCATCTATACACCTCGTCGAGTTCCTTTGGTTCTCACAAAAATCGGGAAAATCCAACTCAACCCGCTAAGTTGTCTCACCAAGTCGCCGAGTTTGTACAACGTCCAGGATAAAGGGGAAAACCCTAACCAACTCGTCGAGTTGGCTAACCAACTTGTCAAGTTCCTTTAGCCCAATCACTCACTTAGATGCTTTTAAGCAAGACTAAGGCCCCAAACTCTAGATCTAGCATTCTAAGGTTGAAATACCACGTAAAGCTGCAAGCTTTACGTCCATGCATGGCATCTAGGGCTAAATTTGCCAAAACAAAGCTCAATAAGGCATGGAAGTTGGCCAAAGCTAGATAAAGCTCGAGTCTTTAGGCCAAAAGGGCCTAATAATGTCCAAATCTGAAGTCTTAGCTTCAAGGTAAGCTCAAAACCAATAATGAATCAGGAAAATGCTAAAAATGGCCATAAACTCCCTAATGGAGAGATCTAACAATCAAGTGATCAAGATAATAGCTTTTTACCTCCAAATGGCCGTTAACACTAAATGAATGTCGGATCCAAAGACTCCTTCTTGTTCCAAGCCTTTTACTCCTCAAGTTCCTTCAAGAAATGCACCAAAACACACACTCTTAGCCTCACTCTCTCACAGTGGAAGATAGCTCGATTAGGGTTTATCTCAGGGTGATAAGGTGATGATGGAGGCAGAATAAAGGGCTTAAGGTCCTTTAAATAGGGTGAAAATCATGAAAGTTAGGGTTTTCACACTCAGCTCCAACTCATCGAGTTGGGTCCTCCAACTCGTCGAGTTGATTCTAAAATCCACGTGGCTATCTAAATCTCTACTCGATGAGTTGGGGCCTCCAACTCGTCAAGTTTCCCTGTCAAAATGAATATAAAATAATTTAAATTCATACCTAGGAGCCGAGATGTTACAATTCTCCCCCACTAGGATCAGAATTCGCCCTCGAAGTCATTCTCCGGAAATAACTCAGGGTACTACTTACGCATCTCAGACTCCGGCTCCTAAGTCCACTCGGATCCCCTCCAATGTGGCCACTGAACCTTAACCAAGGGCACCTCTTTATTCCTCAAGACCTTCACCTTCTTATCCAAAATCGCCACCGGCTTCTAAAAGTAGTTCAGGAGATCATCAACCTGAATGTTCTCTAAAGGGACCAATGTCGTTTCGTTGGCTACACATTTCCTCAGCTGGGACACATGGAAGGTGTTATGGATTTGGCTCAACTCTGCAGGAAGTTATAACGATAAGCTACCTTACCCACTCGAGAAATCACTCTTAAAGGACCAATGTATCTAGGGCCCAACTTGCCCCACTTCCTAAATCGGATTACCCCTTTACACGGGGATACCTTCAGCAGGACAAAGTCACCGACCTGGAAATCTAGCTCGGAACATCTCCGGTCTGCGTAACTCTTCTGACGACTCTGGGCCATCAGCAATCTCTATCTAACCTGCTGGATTTGCTCTGTCATCTTGAGCACTATCTCAGTGCTCCCCATCACTCTCTGTCCAACCTCTCCCCAACAGATGGGAGTTCGACACTTCCTCCTGGAGTAGCCAAGGGCATGTAAGTATCCCAACTCCCTCCGAAATCCATAACACATGTGCATAGCATGTCCTTGAGTGTCTGAATCGTCCACTCGCTCTGCCCGTCTGTCAGTGGGTGGTATGCAGTGCTGAAATGCAGCCGGGTAGCCAACTCCTCATGAAATTTCTTCCAGAACCTGGAAGTAAAATTCACATCACGATCTGACACTATCGATGTTGGCACCTCATGTCGTGCTACCACCTCTCGAACGTAGACCTCGGCCAATTTCTCCGCAGAAGAGCTCTCACTTATAGCCAAGAAGTGAGCACTCTTCGTCAACCGATCTACAATCACCCATATTGCATCGACACCCCACGCAGTCCTCAGTAACTTGGTAATAAAATCCATGGAGATCCGTTACCACTCCCACAGGGGAATCTCCAAAGGCTGCAACAGGACATGGGGATGCTGGTGCTCTGCCTTGACTTGACGACAGGTCAAGCATCTATCGACTACCTATGCCACATCTCTCTACATACAGGGCCACCAATAATCCTTTTTCAAATCCAAATACATCTTGGTGACCCTAGGATGGATCGAGAATCTTGACCTATGGGCCTCCTCCATCAAAATCCGTAGAGCTCCACCCGAATATGGCACCCATATCCGCCCACAGGAGGTCATAAGCCCCCAAATATTAGTCTCAAACTTAGAAATCTGCCCAATAACCCGCTCTTTCTTACAGTTCTCTGGTCTCATGGCCACCGCTTAGGCCTCTCGGATGGTATCTAAGACTGGAGTCATCACCGTTATCCTCATACACACATCTGGGATCGGAGCACTCACTGCCCTACGACTCAGGGCATCGGCTACCACATTAGCCATCCAGGGTGATACAAAATCTCATAGTCATAGTCTTTCACTACATCCAGCCACCTCATCCGTCTCATATTTAGGTTGGGCTGATCCATAAGGTATTTTAGTCTCTTATGGTCCTTGTATATGGTACATCGGACACCATAAAGATAGTGGCACCAAATCTTGAGGGCGATTACCACCGCCCTCAAATCCAAATTATGGGTGAGATACCTCGTCTCGTGAGGCTTTAGCTGCCTCGACGCATATGCTATCACGTGCCCCCTCTGCATCAACACAACACCCATTCCGAATATGGATGCATCAAAGTAGACTACGAAGTCCTCTACTCCCTCCGGAAGGGCCAACACTGTTGCTTTGCACAATCTCTGGCGAAGAGTCTCGAATGATGCCTGCTGCTCAGGCCCCCAAGTAAAGATAACACCCTTCCTGGTCAATCTAGTGAGAGGAACTACAATCTTGGAGAAATATCTGATAAACCTCCGATAGTAGCCTGCCAGACCCATAAAACTTCTGATCTCGGATGGGGATCTCGGCACCACCCATCGCATAATTGCCTCAATCTTGGCCGGTCAACCAAAATCCCATTCTGGTAAACAAGGTGTCCCAAAAAGTGGAACTCTTGTAACCAGAAATCACACTTGAAGAATTTGGCATGAAGCCTCTCTATCCTCAACACTCCAAGAATCTCCCGAAGATTTTCCTCGTGATGTTCCCTCGACCTCGAGTACACCAAAATGTCATCGATGAACATGATCACCGACCGATCCAACATGGGCCTACACACCCGGTTCATGAGGTCCATGAATGTTGTCGGTGCATTGGTGAGCCCGAAAGGCATCATCACAAACTCGTAATGCCCATAACGAGTCTGAAAGGCCATCTTCTAGATATCCTCCTCGTAGACTCTCATCTGATAATACCTAGATCTCAAATCAATCTTGGAAAACCAAGACACCCCCTACAACTGATCAAACAAATTGTCGATCCTTGGTAGTGGATAACGGTTCTTGACCGTTAGCTTGTTCAACTCCCGGTAGTTGATGCACATTCGGTGTGAACCATCATTTTCCTTGACAAAAAGGATCAGCGCTCCCCATGTCGAGCTACTCAGTCTAATGAAACCATTCCCCAACAACTCCTGGAGTTACGAGGATAACTCCTGTATCTCGGGCGACGCAAGGCGATAAGGTTCCTTGACAATAGGCACCGCCCTCAGAATCAGATCGATCTAGAACTCCACCTGTCTTTCAGGAGGCACACCCGAAAATTCCTCGGGGAAAACATCCGGGAACTCACATACTACGGGAACATCGGAAACAGAACTCGGCCTCTCAGTAGCAACCCGCATATCCATCACATATGCTAAAAATCCCATGCATCCCTGCTGTAGACTCTACCTTGCCTTGGCGGCAGAGCAGGAAGCTGATCCCGATCCAGTTCCCTCTCCATAAACGGTAAGTACTCCCCCACTAGGGTCTCATATGCTCATAATCTGATGCTCACAGTCAATCATAGCTCCAAACCAGATTAACCAATACATGCCTACTATGACACATACATCACCCATCGCTATCGATTCCATATCTATCGGAAACTCAACACCAAAAATCTCTAAACACATCCCCATAATACATATGTGGCAAAAACCACATGCTCATCAGCTATAGAAACCCTTAGCGGTCGATTCAACGCCTCGCTTCTAGCTCTAATGTGACGTCTAAAGGATAAAGACACGAAAGATCGACTCGCACCCAAGTCAAATAACACCAAGGCATGAACGAAATTCACAACAAAAGAACCTATATGAACCACAATATAAGCATAACCAAATCTCAAAATAACATGAACAAGGAGATACGTACCAGCAACAATGTCAGGTGCTGCGCAAACCTCCTCCGTAGTCAGCTGGAAATCCCTCCCACGAGCTCTCGGAGCATCGACCTTCTCCGGCCGGCCATTAGTAACGCGCAAAGCAACAAGAGTAGAAGGCTGGGCTGGTCTCTAAATGAGCTGAGGACACTCAGCCTTCCGATGGCCAGTCTGGTTGCAATGAAAGCAAACCGAAAATCCCTTGGGGCAGTCCTTCGCCATATGCCCCTCCTTATTACATTTGTGGAAAATCCCTACTCGACAAGATCCCTCATGACTCTTTTCGCACTTGCCACAAGTGCGGTCCTTCTGGCCTCTTGCTCTCGTATCGGTGGGCTTTGCCCGCTTCTTCGCCGGCTGCGACTGCACTGGTCTCCTGTCTCTCCCCTGAGACTCTCTATCCTCTCTGGTCTGAATCTCTCCTCCTGACATTATTCTGTAGCTCAGCCATAACCGATATGATGAGTTCTCCACGAACTCCCGAATATCTCTCCTCAAAATGCTCAAGTACCGGCTCACACGTGCCTGCTCCGTAGACACATGCTCAGGGCAGAACAACGCCCTCTCATGAATTATGCTCGTAATCTCTGTCATTGTTTCTGTCTTCTGCTTGAGAGACAGAAACTCCTAGGCCAATTGTTCCCTCTCCACCTGGGGAACATACTTATCTCTGAATAACTGGGTAAACCTCTCCCAAGTCACTGCAGCATGGTCTGTTAGAGTAAAATCAGTCGTCACAAACTTCCACCAATCCTTCACTCGCAAGCGAAGCTGGTTCAGTGCAAACCGAACTCTTAGGTGCTCCTTGCATGAACAAGTATAGAAAAATCCCTCGATGTCAGAGATCCATCTCATAGCAGAAATCGGGTACTGGGTCCCATCAAACTCTTGTGGCTTCGTGTTGCTGAACTCTTGAAACAACAACGAATCACCTCCCTGTGGCCTCACAGTTGCAAGGGCTGCGATGGCTGCGGCAGCAACAACAACCTCTGTGACAACAATATATCGCTCATCAAAAGTCTTAATCAATGTGGTCTTAATAGACATGAACATCTCTGGAATGGCCTCCCTGATAGCTGCGACCACCTCCTCGGCAATGATCCTTTGGATCTCCTCGTCACTAGTACCACCACCCCTGGGGTTGTTGCGGGTAATCACCATAGTATCTCTAAAACACAAACACAAAAATCATCAAGGATTGGCTAAAGCGCACACTCAATTACCCACCGCTACATGCACCTTAGCATCCTAAGGTTCTTACTTGGGTCGCATACAGATCTGGTGTTTTCAGTAGTACATGCCCAATACTACATTCCATACCAACCCATAGTCATCCCAAGTCCTCTTCCTAGGATCCTAATTCACTAGTACTCTATCCCTCATGGATATCAAACTACTCTCTCAGTAGATTCCTCAAATGCACATCTAGGTATCTCTCCTAGATTAATCCTCGACTCAAACACTCTCTAAAAGATTCCTTTCATATACCCCTACTCAGCACACACACAAAGCAAATAATAGATAATATCAATCAATAGCATCTCCCCTAGGCTAAGGCATCATGAATCGGGCAACTCAAGCTCTAAATTCCTGAAATACCTAGCCTATCATCTAGCATGCAACTCTAATATCTCATAAGTATCTCATCTCATAATATAAACAAGTAAGAGTATTTTGGGAAAATCACCATTCGGGCTCTGGCTGATTATACACATTGCTTCATCTTGTTTCCTCTTAAAAAATTTTACTTGTTTAGAAATCATTTCTTTTTAGAAAAATTCCGCAAATCCTCAATTTGAGTCCAGACATACCCGAGGGTACATCCGAATCCCTCAAATCAAAGCTTTGATACCAACTTGTAACACTCTAAATTTTCAAATAAAATTTTCATTTTTAAAACCACACGATAACACAGTGTAACATTTCTCAAACCCAAGTTTATAAGTTGTTCAAAACACAAAACAATAAACTATTTGACAACATCCCAGAATCCTCAAAACATAATCTTTAGTTGGTGTGTACAATCATGTTGGCGCCTTCCCGCGATCCTGAGATGTACCTGAAACACATTTTACACAACATTGTAAGTACAAAGCTTAGTGAGTTCCCCTAAACACCACACACAAATAATTAGCCTCTCATGGTTGTAACTCGATAAGGACCCTTCGGTCATGTGTCTCAGTGAAGACCCTCCGATCTTACAGGTCGGTTTGGACCCTCCAAGTCCTGTATCTCAGTGAGGACCCTCCGGTCTCACAACTCGGTTTGGACCCTCTGGTCCTAACTCAATAAGGCACATAATAATATACAACATAAATCACAAAGATAGAATGCATAATATATCACATAACTCAGTATAAGCACATAAGACCGTCTGGTCAATAACTCAGGCAAGACCCTCCGGTCACATAGTATTACCACTTAGGTAAGTATAATGAGAAGACTCACCTCGTAAGTAAAGCAAGTGTGTCTCGTACTCAACGGTCGGTCTAGACTCCGCCTACATATATCATAATCATCTCTAATTAACAATTTATAATAAAAACTCCAAAGATGTTAAGTTAACTCCTTTACTAACTCCCAGAAAGGGTGAAAGACCATTTTACCTGCCTATGATCTCCTAAGTCCATAACTTAACCAAACCCTAAAAGTCAATGGAAGTCAACACTCAAGTCAACAGTCCATGTTGACCAAACTTGTCGAGTACATCTATGCGACTCGTCGAGTTACTTTGGTTCTCACAAATATAATTTTGTGTTATTGACAACCATATTTTTTGATAGCTAAACAGATTGATACCTAATATATTTTACACAATGCTAATAGTTAAAATCTATATATCCTAATAAATGAAACCTAAAAATATGACATGTCTTATTTTAGGATGCCCCTTTGACACATGATATTTTTCTATGATTTCTACTATTTTTTTGGTAACCAATCAAATTCAACTCAATATTAAAAATATAAAAACATATCATAATAACATTTTCAAAATATATGGTAAAATATTATGTTTATTTTACTTAACAAATTATTTTAGAATTACTTACAATCGATAATACGTTGATTTTTTATATTTAATATTATTTTTATTTATATAATAATTTTAAACATATCAATCATGGTTTCTACGTATTATAACCTAATATATTAACTATAATTGGGATATGCTTACATAATTTAAAAAAAAAAAAGACTAACACAATCCCCAAAAATGCAATGTTTTATTTGGCACATAATTAATGCACTATAAGACAAACTAGTATACGTATAACAAAAATATTCACGGTTTATGTGGTCACGCACCACAATTGTAAACTCCACCCCATATGCTTAGTGGTGAAAGAATTCATGGTAAATTGTGGAGGGGAGGAAGAACCACCATATCTAATGAGTTTTTTTTTCTCTATATTTCTTTCTATCTCTCTCTACCTCTCCCTACATATTAATTAATTAAAAAATATGTATTTTTTATTTTAATAATAAAAAAATAAGAGGGATATAATTAGGGTTGTTAATCGGGTCAACCGGATTGAGTTTCGGGTTAAACGAGTCGGGTTTTCACAAAAAATAATTTAACTCGGCACCTGACCCTATTAAGATATGGGTTGGTCGGGTGCGGGTTAATCGAGTTTCAGGTAAATAGGGTCGGGTTAGCCGGGTTAGTCGGGTTAATACACTAAACACTTAATTTAAACATAATATATATGTTTTTTTCAACAGTGCAATCTGATATAAACTTAAACCATTTTTTTTACTCTTTTCTTAACATAAAAAATGCATACAAATTGAAATAAATTAAAAATAAAAGTTCATGGACCTCATGGTTATTACAACATATGAGAAATCATGCATACCACAATAGCTAAAAAGAGTTCTTCCATTATAAATATTGAATAAATGAGCTTTCAATCTCTAGTTAACGATCAATATCATGTAGTTTATTCATGTTTATCGTTAGTTTAAAGTAAAAATAACTATCAAAATAAAATATTTACTTTCTCATCCGCTCCAGTACTTTTGAGATGTGGAGGTTTTGTATATTTTTTGACTCAACTTTACAAATGAGAGTTACTTGACCCTCGTATGTTTCTAGAGTCACAAAAATTTACATTTTCAAAGGGTTTGTAGTTTTTTTGTACTGTTCAAATAGAAAGCAGTGAAATATGTAAAAGTTGTGAATTCCTAACCGGATTATTCGGGTTGACCCGAAACCCAATTTTTTTTTTTGTAAAAATCAACCATAAACCCGACCCTAACTACAAATAAGGTTTGTCGGGCTAACCCGAATAACCTGATTTGAAATTCTAACCCTATTGAACCCGTCCCTAATTACCTTATTCGGGTTAGGGTCGGGTTCGGGTTTTTTTGGTACCCCTAGATATAATGGTAGATATCAAAACATTTTAGTAGTTGAATATGGTGATGAGTTGACACCCACCACTATAGTGATTAGTGATGAGTATAACCTTAGAAGAAAATATGGTGTAATTTTTATTTATCAACATAAATATATATTAATTTGTCCTCATAATAATACATTTCAAACTTTCACTCAATCACAATAATTAACTTGAAAAAGTAAACGGATATCACTATACACATGACAAAACTTAAAAGCTCTGGATTTTTTATTTTTTTATTAAGAATAAAGTTGAAAATATGATGTCCATAGAATAATATGGTCATAAATTTAAGCAAAATGGGTCAACATTAGTTTCTTTTTTTGGTAATAAAATTGGGCATAGAGTGGATTGTGGTAAGGCTTTTGTCTAAAAATAGAAATTTCAATTCAAATGGATGTCTGAAAGTGAAAATAACCGTGACAGTAAATTACAAAACCACCCTTGCTCCCTTCGTGACCCAACGTTTTTCTCGATCTCACTAATGCTCTCACAACCATAGGATTCTCTGTTCCTCTCCACGTGGCACCATCTGGCAGTATGTCGGAGGCTTGTGTGGGTCACCTTGTTGCGTAGAACCGGTCTTATAGGGGGTGTGTGTGTGTAACCTGCTCTCGCCGGTAACCACTTGGAGCCTTTTACCGATCCATTCGGTAACAAGGGTCAATGAGTATAAACAGCTGGGGGGTTTAAGGCCATCGTTGGGTGGTTTTCAGAGGGTTTTTGTTTTTGTTTTTGTTCTGGTTCATGTTCATGTTCTTTCGATCGTTATATTTCAAGGATTTGTAGAGAGAGAGAGAGAGAGAGAGAGAGAGAGAGAGAGAGAGAGAGAGAGAGAGAGAGAGAGAGAGAGAGAGAGAGAGAGAGAGAGAGCGAAATTGAAAGAAGAGATTTAATTTGGAAGAAGAGATTGCGTTTCAAACAACATTATGTGGCGATGAGAAGACTGATCAAGAAAAGGGAAGAGGAAAAATTCTTCCTTTTTTCTAATGGGTTCTGTTTGATCGATGAAAAGTTTGTGAATTTGGGTTTTACGGTTTGAATTCTCTGGGAATTTTCCGATCTTCCAGAATTTGTTGTCCGGAATCTGAAGAAAATGTTTGGTGAATTATTGGCAAAATCCCGGGGGTATTAAAGGTGTTTATTGAAACAGAACTTAAACTTTGATGAATTTCTTGACTTAAACTCAATCTTAATCGGTGAATGTGTTCTTATTATTCTCGATTTTTGATTCTGGTTGGTGCGATCTGACGTGTTATGTGTAGAATTTGTTTATTTTCGTTAGTAATTTCTGGTTATACGACGCGATCGATAAATTCTTCTTCTTTACTGATCATGGTGTTTGTTTCTTGATTGATTGATTTTTTTAATTATTCCATTTTTTTATTCTTTTTTTATTATTTTGAGTTTAAGACGATTTTTATGCAATTGTAAGTGTCGTTTATGTGTTCGTATAAATGTCTCTATGCTTCTATCTTCTTCAGGGTTTTGTAAGGGTTTTGAATTTCCTTATGCCCTTTTCGTTTCTGCAATTTTTAACTTCGGTTTCTTTTTTCAACACTCCTCTTAGAATTCTAATTTCACGAATTGAGAAATACTGTGGGGTTTTAGAGCTTTTATGGATATGAAATATTGAAATGTTATTCTTACAGAAATATTGGTGTGTTTTGGTTTTACTAATTTGATCCATTCACTTATGTAGTTGTTAATGCATATATGATTGATTTTAGATATTTGAATCCTTTTTTAATATGTTAAAAAAGTGCTTTCGATCATTCTTTTCATCTGATCTCAGGGATCTTGAATTCATTCATTAGAATAGGTTATTGTTACCTTTTCGGTTTCAAGAATCTTTAAATCTATACATGGGCCATTATAAATCGTTACCTTTTTTGTATCCAAGATCATGAAAAAGTTTCCCAATTTGGAGTAGATCAAAGTTAGGACCATTACATATATCATAGATTATCAGATTCTCTGAATTAAAGCATGTCAATTTTAACCATTTCATACTTTTTCTTTGGTGTTCTTCATATCTCCTATGATCTACCTGTAACATATTTCTCTCAACTTTCAGGCGTTTATTATCTTCAAAGATCAAAAAAAAAAAAAAAATCGCGTATGGCTTTTAAGTAGCTTCTTGATATGATCACTAAAATATGGTGTTGCAGAAGAGGTTAGAATATGGATTTAACGGCTATCAGGTGCCGCCAACTCCCCGGGCTGCCAGATCAGCCACTGTAAACGCCTCTTTCAATTTACCCTTTTAAATCTTTTGAATTTTATTCCTTTTTTTTTTTTTTTTTTTAAATTTCTGAATCTTTTCAGCGAAGGGTTCCATCATGGAAGAAAACCGAGGAAAATAACACTAATAACAACAACAAGCAAATGTGTGCATTCGATCTACTGGCGACAGTAGCCGGAAAGTTACTGCAGGAGGGTGGTGGTGGTGGACAGGAAGCTGAAACCGTTAAGACAGAAAAACAAATAGAGGATGAGTACCCTTCGAATGTTAATAATAATAATAATATTTGTGATCAAGGAAGCTGCAACAGCAGAAGCTTCTTTGTGTCTGAAATAATCTCACAAGCTCCTATAATGGATCCACAACCCGAATCCTATTCCGGACCTTCTTCAGGTATTACCGTTTCCGATTGCTCCGAGAAGATTCCAATTCCGGTTCCGGTTCTTTCCGTTGACAAAGTGAAACTCCCATTTAGTTGTAAAGTAGACGATAAGAATAGTAAACCCGTAACAAACGAGGTACCAAAACCTCATGTAGTTCATAATATAGATAACAATAACAATAATAACAACAATAATAATCGTGGTCATGTTCATGGTCATGGTCATGATCATTTACCTTTGTGTCAAGATAATGTAAATTTAGTTGTTAGAGATGATGACGAAAACTCTTCTGGGGTGACTCGAGTTCCTAATAAATCCTTTAAGCCACCACCGCGTATTGGGGATCGAAGAATTAGGCGATTGTTGGCATCAAAATATTGGAAATCGGGTCCCGAATCGAACGATGAAGTTCATTGTGATGTTGGTGAGTGATTTGTGATTTTAACTATCGTGGATTTCGTTTGTGTGGTTTTTCTATAATTAGAAATGTTGTGAATTTGTTTTTTTTTTTTTTTTTTCAGACGAGGAAATGAAAGGTGGTTTCCGTAATAGGAAAAGTTGCTATAAACGACCACGATCGTTGAAGGATTATCCGTTTAAAAAGAGACGACTTTATGAATTCGAATACTTCTCAAACTCGGACGATGTAGTTAATAGCGAGGATCAATCGAGTCCTCCTCGAAAAGACTCGATTGAAAATGGTTCGGGTTTTGGTGTCAAATCCACCGGAGGTTTGTTCCTTGTTTTATTAAAAAGAACTTGGTTATATGTGCCCTAAGGACAGTCCTCAGTGTGGGAGTTTCAGTTCCAAGTTCCAATGTGGATTGAGCAATGTATAACTAATTTACACATCACATCACATCACATGGTGCTCCTACTATTCTAGTATGTAGTCCAGCTCAGGGGTTGTTGGAAGAATAACCTTTTTCTTTTTGCAGAAATTTGGTCATTTATTTTTTTGTAACTTGCGAAGGTTGAATATGTAATAATAGGTACGAAGACATCGGGACTTGTATCGAAGCAAAATCCAGCTTTTCAGACACGGGATTCCCATGGTAATTGAGCGCATTTCGTTTGAGTTATCGATATCTACTCATCGAATGAGGTTCTTATATCAAAGATGTTTTTGCTTTTACTCAGTGAAGCTCAAGATCAAATCTTTTCGTGTCCCCGAGCTTTTCTTTGAGTTACCAAAAACCGCAACCGTTGGTTACCTAAAGGTACATATATTATTATACATACCAAACTTATTGCTTATGTTACAATAATTAGTGTATTGTACTCATGGTTGACCTACATTGACTTTTCTACAGAGGACTGTTATGGAGGCGATGACTTCAATACTTAGCGGTGAGCTACACGTGGGTGTGATGCTTCAAGGGAAAAAGATTCGAGATGATGACAAAACTTTGGTACAAACTGGCATACACAATAAGCTAGATGCATTAGGGTTTACATTGGAGCCTAACCATTTGCAAGCTCCATCATCTCTAAGCCCAGGAGGAGATCAATCTTTTGCACCAAATCCTGTTACCCCTAAGCCGTTGATAAGGTAGGGGAATTAAATTAACTAATTATTCAAAAGTTGTACATATTGCTTTACGTGTTGTACGTTTTTGTTAGGTATACACCCGGTCCAAATGTGGCTAATCAGATGGTGATTCAACCGGAGGAGAATCCTCCGGTGACTAATTTTGGAAACTTGATTGAAAGCGATCATGACTCGGCACCATCGCCTCCCAACATGTCTTTTGATAACAAAAGTGGTTCGGGTTCGGGTTCAGATTCACGGGCTTTGGTCAGTGTCCCGGCTATGAACCCGCGGGCACTGGCGGTGGTCCCCATGAGGAAATCTAAGCGGTCTGAGGTGGCACAACGGAGAATCCGTCGACCGTTTTCGGTTTCTGAGGTGGAAGCGTTGGTTCAAGCCGTTGAAAAACTCGGAACTGGAAGGTTTATTTTTTAGCTTTTATTGTAATAAATGCAAACCATGAAAAAAAGATTTGATTTCGTGTAAAATTTAACCTTTTTTTTTTATTAATTTTGTTTAGATGGCGTGACGTGAAGTTACGGGCCTTTGATAATGCAAAGCACCGCACGTATGTTGATTTGAAGGTACATACATCGTGACATGTTTCTTTTGTCCTTTTACTATATTAGGCACACATTATTGCATGTCATGTCAGATACAATACTAATATTACAGTACAACCTGTTCTGATATATAATATTTGTGACATCTGTGTAACAATACATTACGCAGGACAAGTGGAAGACGCTGGTCCACACGGCGAGAATATCGCCACAGCAAAGAAGAGGCGAGCCGGTGCCTCAGGAGCTTCTAGACAGGGTGTTGGCTGCGCACGCGTATTGGTCACATCACCAAGCCAAACAACAGTTCAAGCAAACACCACAATCCGAAACTTGTCGGCTTCTTTGAATAAAAATCACATTTACATCTTAATTATCATACTTAAAAGAAAAAAGTAAAAGATGTGGGTTTTTTTTTTTTTTTTTTCGTTCGGCCTCCCTTGATATCAGTAACTATCTATTGTTGTTATTAAATCTTTCATGTAAAAAGGTAACAAAAAATAGGGAGGAAGAATGGTAAATGTCGGGTGTAGTTTTTTTTTTCCTTTGTTGAGAAGCTCTCACGCATGCGTGGAGAGGGTTGGCGCGACGCTTGTAAATGGGTCGACCGAATAAGAGCTTGGTTAGTTAGATTCTTTATGAAAATGTCCATTCTTGTAAAGGGCATTTTATGTTTATTTTAGTTTTTTCTGTGTATTTTCCGGAAGTAATAGTAGGTTTATTTTGTTATGTTGTTGAATAAGATGACAAATTTATGGGAGTTTTGATGCATATGTGCATGTTTTGCATCTTAAGGATTTTTTTTCTTCAAATTATGAGTCCGTGAAAATTATTGGTATTTTTTCGTATTTTGGTTCATGTGGTTTGCAAAAATTCATACCATTAGTTATACTATTGGATTTTTGATAGGACAAGTCTTTCTAGTTTTCCAATTGTTGCATCGGTGGTACCAGAGACATTTACCATCTATAATCATCCTTTAAATGAATGTTAAATGACTAAATTTTATTACTTTTTGTTTTTTCTATTTTATAGAAAGTTCTTTATAACACAATGAACATTTATGTAAAATAAAAAAAAAACAATCACATCACCCCTCCACTATGAATCAACCAACCATTATTGTCACCACCGGCTCCACCATCAACACCAATTAACATCACCATTATCATTAATTACAATTAGCCCCATCACCAATCACCACAAGTTTAAACTTTTATTTTCTTCTTCCAAGCCCTCTTTCTTAGCACTGAGTTACGGAATCTTTAAGGATTAAGCCCTTAATGAAGAAATGAGAGATCTGCAAGTGACCACAACACAACCAAAGAATGACCACGATGTGGTGGAGTCCAGCTTTACGATGGTTTTGGTCCTGACGTTCCCATGACGTGGCCAAAGAGGGCCTACGACGTGAAAATGTCTTATATATCCGACTGTTTTGTCGTGGCCAAAGAGGGCCTACGACGTGAAAATGTCTTATATATCCGACTGTTTTGTCTGACATTCCTACGACGTGGCCAAAAGGTCACCACGTCGTGGTGGTCGTGGACTTGGTTGACTGTTGACTTTTGACTAGTTTTACTTTGGGTCAAACTTGGAGGATTTGGGTTGTTGATTGAGGATTTATCTCTTCTGGTGTTAGTCGGTTTGCAGAATTGAGTGGTGTAAGAGGTGAGAATGTTGATGTGTTTCTCCGTTTCTTCAGTTCAGGTGAGTTTCTTATTATGCCACATATCTCATTGTATATCCTTTGCATGGTAGGATAAAGGTACTATTAGAGTACAAATATGCTAGTTGACTACGATAACTCCTTGTTATGCATGTGTAGTTTAGAACACTTGGTGTCTTGGTATACTAGACTGATAAGGTCTTACCTGTTGATCGTATGATACTGTTAGGAGTTATGTTTGGTTAGGGTAATTGGGGAAGGCCAGTTATCAGGATTATGTATAATTGACCAACAACAGACTTAATTGATAAGTGGTCAATGACAGGGTAACTTGGGAAGGCTAGTTGCCAAGGTTATGTAATATGTCAGTATATGTTATTTGTTTATGTTACATGATTATGTAGTAATGATAGCTTTGGTTCTATGTAGTTTAAGTTGGATAGCATGAGAACTCTTGGTCTAATGCATCATTGCAATGTTCTTGTCTGATTGTTCTCCCTCGAGTAGATCATCTATCGATTGTCTAGTTGATCCCTAACTATATAAGACTTTATGAATTGTATGAAATACCAAGATCTGGCCCCTGACACTTGTATGTAAAACCAGGATTTGACCCCTAGCAATGACAAGGAAAGACCATGATTTGACCTATGGAAAGATATGATTGTAACACTATTATTCGACCCATAACATTCACTTGGGGTTAGAGTAGACCTATTATTTCATATATGTTTGTTATGTATGTTATATGCAGGTTGATAGGAGATTTGGAAGGTCGACCTTAGAGCCGAGGACTTTGTGTGAATGCATTATATGTATGGTGGAATATGTGGTATACTGGGGAACTCACTAAGGGGCTGTTTGGTAGCATCTGGAAGATTCATATCTGAATGATGCAGATGTCTGGATGATGTAGAGGCTCTTTATAAATCTGTATCTGAACAATAAATTGATGTTTGGTTAGTCATTGAATGTCTGCCTCTTAACAAGGAAAATGACTATTTTAACCCTCTAAACTATTTTTTGCTTATATAATAAACACATCATCCAACATCCAAATATGTCATATATACATCCTGAGATCACATTATTCTCACTATAACAATAACATTTATGTAAAGTTTGTATATGTCAATGACACCTGCAATCAATTTAGCTATGTCAATGCAGACACCTGCAATCAATTTAGCCACCAGCATTCAATCAATTCGACAATAAAGTCGTTAAATAGGAACTTGTGCTATAATTTTAATCACCTGCACTCAATCAATTTGGCAATAAACTCATTAAATAGGAAATGGTTTGGAATTTGATTATGGATAAAAAAAACATATGCAGGTAACTTCAATCATCAAACTCTCTAACATACACTTGAAAACTAACTCTTAAATTTTAAGGAATTATGGATCCAAGCATCGATCCATTTATACCTATTAACTTATTGGACTAGTTCTTTACTATTCGACCAATATCATACCAATCGAAAAGTCGTCTTTGTAAATCACGCTTGATGCAACACCAATTTCATACAAAATCGAATAGAATAAATAAAAAACGAGCATCAAGAACACAATTGCAACACCAATTTCGAGGAAGAAAAATAAATCAAAAAACTTACCGGTGAAAGTGGGAGGAGGCGAGGGGGAGGCGACGAAGGCGGAGACGGAGCAGCACTGCCGAAGGCTGGCAGGTGGAGGCGGCGACGAGGCTGGAGGCTGGCAGGGAAGCCACTGACGCCTGAGGAAAAGGGAGGACTTAGAGAAGCGCTCGATATGTAGAAAGAAGGAGAAGAAAGAAAAGAGGCGGACGCTTGTTGGTAGGCCAAGGACAACCGATGGAATTTTTTTTATTCATACTCCTTTTCTTGTCTTACCGAATCAGATCATTTTTTTGGCACATCTTACCCATTAAGAGGGGAACAAGGGTTCAACCAAACAGTCTGAATCTTAATGGTCTAGAGGCAGTCTCTTAATGGGATCATTAAGAGGGGAAACAAACAGCCCCTAAGCTTTATGCTTGCAGTTATGGATTAAATGTTTTATAGGTTGTTTGTGAGAAGAGCTCGGTGGGACTGTACACATGCATCGAATTCAATGATTTCCGCTTTCCTGTAATTCAGCTATGATAATACTATGGATTCAAACAAATGAATGTTTCTTGTGGCTATTAGGTTGAACGTTTTAATCGGTTAACCTCTTTTAAAAAAGAAAACTCTCTTTGTAATTTTCAAGACATTACAAGTTGGTATCAGAGCCTTGGTTTGAAGGTTTTGGGTGCGCCTTATAGTGTTTATGAACTCAAACTGAGGACTGAGAGATTTTCTAAATAATTTTTTGAAAAAATGCTTTTATTTAAGAAAACGATTCCTAAAAAAATTAACAACCGGCGGATGCGATGCATACAGCCAGTCGGAGCTCAGGAAGTAAGTGATTCCCAATATACTCATATGATTATGTATTTGTGTTATGAATTGCTATGCATGCTAGAATATAGGCAGTTGCAGGAGTGAGGTAAGACTACGATTTGGCATGTAGCATTCACTTGGGTTGAAATAGACCCGTTGGCTAAAATAGGTTGTTATAGGAGTGATGTAAGACTATGATTTGGCTTGTAGCATTCACTTGGGTTGAAATAGACACAATTGCTAAAATAGGTCGTTGCAGGAGTGATGTAATACTACGATTTGGCCCGTAGAATTCACTTAGGTTGGAATAGACCCGTGGGCTGACATAGGTCGTTGCAAGGGTGATCGTAAGACTATGGAAGGACCATAACATTCACTTGGGTTGAAACAAACCCGCCATTATGTGTTTAGTCATTCCTTTATCTAGACTTAGGGGCTATTAGATTCGTATTGATGTATACACTGGATTAGCCTTTGTTTATTGGGATTTTGTTTGGAGTTTCGTTCTGCGTCCATGTCTGAGGTTTTCGGCTTTAGTAGTTGGTCATGGATTCCCTTCTTTAGTCATTAGTATGACGACGTCTGGTCGAGGAGGTCTTGGTTTGATCAGATATATGATTTTTAGTCAACATGGTTGATGTATGAGGGTGGCCTTGTCTGCTTGGAATTTAGACATGTAACGTCCCAAAATCATAGTAAAAAAAATCCCATTTTTAAAACCATTTAACAATCCATAAATCATACAAAAACATTGTTTTCAAAAACATAGTCATAAATCAGAGTATCCCAAAATCATCTATCAATAAAATGCCCAAGGATGATGTGCACAATCACGCCTTCTCCTTGCCTTGATCATCTGATGTACCTGAAACCATGAAATCAAACTATAAGCCAAAGCTTAGTGAGTTCCCCCAAAATACCTCACACAAAAATATAATAACAAGTACAATACATGCATATAGGGTTTGTTGGCCCGTGGCCTCAGCCCAACCATCCATGGTTTGCTGGCACATTACCTCGACCCAACCATCCAGGTTTTGTTGGCATATTGCCCCAACCCAACCATCCAAGGTTTGTTGGTCTACCGCACAAAGCATTACCACCTCAACCCAACCATCCACGGTTTGTTGGCCTCCTGCCTCAACTCAACTGCCAATATGTCGACATATGTAATATATAAATAATAATCAACAACTACACATAATCATACAAATCTACCAATATAGCAGGTCACTGTAGCATAGCAACATCCTATATATCAGGATACATAACACAACCTAGTGGGCCGGTGTGACATCCCCAAAATCTCGGCCAGAAAAGACCGATTTTCATTTATGCTTTTAAATATTTTCAGAGTAAATCCTTTTGATTTGAAAGAGTTGCGGAATTTGTTCCCAAAAACAAAACATGATAAAACATTGTTTACCAAAGCATTTCATAAAAGAAATGTATTTTCATTATAATCAAAACTCGGGGTGTCATGTTCCGATACAGACCAATAAGCATAAACGAATACATTACAAGTCATATAACAAATATAAACATATGCAGACTTGTAAACAAAACAACTTGATGGTTCATCCATCTCATGCCCTTCCGCCACTACCTGTAATACAATTTAAAACTGAGTGGGTCAGGCTTGGGAGCCTGGTGAGCATATAGGGTTTTCAACCCACAATAAATATCATATTTAATTTTCACCAACCAACAATAACCCAATTACCCATTCCCGTTATTCTCACTTTAATGTCCCTAAAACAACTAACATAAGGGACCTAGTCTAAGAATATTTCATCGGGGCGACAACACATGCTTCGGGGGTACCTCAGCAATATAAGTCAAATAAGGCAACCATGAGGGGGATGGAGTACAGCGAATGAACACCCAAGTTCATTAACACCTACAGGTGGCGAACCTGCTAATGTTTCCACAAGACTGTCTAGAATAGCCAGTGGTCGTCATCTAAACTCCGCTAGATGACTCAATCAAACAACAACGAGGCCTCTCATCTGTTTATTACACACCAACGGTCTACCCATGTTCTACCCAACATATTAGTAGATAAAAATATACATTTGTATACATAGTTTAAAGAAAACCTGTATAGCATGCTTTAATCAACACATATATCACATAACAGATGAGGCACACACACACATAACACGTATCTCATAAAGAAATAAGCAGATCCATAAGATAGAAGAGAGTGAATACTCATTCACACATAACACAACCAAATATATACACATAGCACGTATTTTTATATAAAATACTTCGTATTATTGTATTAGAAGAAAATAACTACACACTCACTTGATCAGAAGATGATCGGACAGCACTACGACTTGCAGAAGTAGTAATCCTCAGCAGATCTGAAAGATCTTCACAAAAATCGAACTTCTCGCGGGCAGAGCTTCGACTCGGGAACCGCACTTCTCGGGATCTTCGGGGTCTCGGGACTTGCCTCGGGGCTAGAGTATGATATCGGGACTTCGGGATAGCTTCGGAACGAAAAACGATGCAAAAGACTAGAGAGAAGAGAAGAAATTGAACAACAAAGAAGGCTGTCTTCGGATCCTTTATATAGAGGCTGGAGCCTCGGAGTACGCGGGGCGTACGCCTGTACGCGGGGCGTACTGCCCAAAACGTCATTGCTTACGTATCCGAAGTGCTCGAGTGCGAGTGTCGACATCACTCGGAGTACGCGGGGCGTACCTCGGATCAGATCGGTGACTCCTTCGGATAATGCTTCCGAATTTTGATTTAAATATAAATACAAAATGATTAATAAACTTCGGACATTCATAACTTCTTCATACAAACTCCGTTTTTGACGTTCTTTATATCCACGCGAAGGTGAGACCACGCTCTACGACTTTCGTTTAGACTCCATCGGCTAATTTTGACTTTATTTTTATTAATTATTTTTAATAGGCCGGGACAGAAACTTTCGTTATAAATTCATAACTTCTTCGTTTGACGTCCGTTCTCGCCTAACTTTTTATCGTTTCAATACCAACAATGAGATCTTCGATTCTCATTTAGATTGCTTCGGCTAACAACCGCTCGATCTCAAATCGAGTAAAACAGGCTGTATATCGCTAAGCCGGAACTTCGATAAATCATAACTTCCTCATACGAAGTCAGATTTGGGCGTTCTATATATATACGGAAACCTCGTTTCAATTACTACAACATTAACCAAAGATATTAAGTTTATTTTACACTTAAATTTTGACGCTTATTTTTATTCTTAATTAATCAAACCACATAATTAAGCAATTAAGCACAAAACACATAATACTCAAATAATACACTTTTATTATTTCAAAACGGGTTACAGAGGTTAACTTAGACTATTATATTGCTACAAATGGCAAACCCGGAAACACAGGCGTTACAATTCTCTCCACCTTAGAATGATTCCGTCCCCGGAATCACACATCAACAAACAAATGCGGATAGCGACTCAACATGTCACTCTCCGTCTCCCAGGTGAGATTCGGCCCATTCGTGTGTTTCCATCGGACAAGCACTAACCCAACCATTTTGCGTCGCAACTTCTTAGTCTTTCGGTTAACAATTGCCTCTGGTTCTTCAATCAACCTTTTGTTCTCATCAATTCTCAATTCAGAAATTGGAATTATATCGGGAACTTCTCCCGTGAACTTCCTCAAATAACACACATGAAAGGTGTTGTGAATTCCATTCAGTTCTTCGGGTAATTCGAGCTTGTAAGCTTGGTTCCCAACCCTCTGAAGAACTTTAAAAGGTCCAATAAACCTTGGACTCAACTTTCCCCTTTTACCAAATCTTATAAGTCCCTTCCACGGCGAGACTTTAAGCAAAACCGAATCTCCAACCTCAAAAGTCATCGGTCTTCGCTTCTTGTCAGCATAGCTCTTTTGACGATCTTGAGCTGCTAACATTCTTTCCCTAATTATTTTCAACTTTTCAGCAGTTTGATGAACCATCTCCGGTCCCATAAACTGCTTTTCCCCAGCCTCAAGCCAACAAGACGGCGTACGACACTTCTGTCCATACAAAGCTTGATAAGGTGTCATCTTAATGCTCGAGTGAAAACTATTATTATAGGAAAATTCTACCAACGGTAAGTGTTCATCCCAATTACCTAGGAATTCCAAGGTACATGCTCTCAGCATATCTTCAAGTGTTTGTATTGTTCTTTCACTCTGACCATCAGTCTGCGGATGGTAAGCTGTGCTTAAACATAACTTGGTACCCATTTCCTCTTGTAGACTTTTCCAAAACCTTGAGGTGAAACGGCTATCACGATCCGATACAATCGTTAATGGAACACCGTGAAGCCTCACAATTTCCTTCACGTAAGAATTCGCAAGCTTTTCCATAGACCATTTCTCCCTGGCCGCTATGAAATGCGCACTCTTAGTGAATCGATCAACGACCACCCAAATCATGTCGTGACCATTCTTTGTTCTGGGCAGTTTAGTGACAAAATCCATAGCAATGTCTTCCCACTTACCCATAGGCACAGGCAAAGGTTCTAAACTCCCGTATGGTTTCTGATGTTGTGTCTTGACTCTCGCACAAGTCACACACTCGGCCACATACTTTGCAACATCAAGCTTCATCGTCGGCCACCAGTAGTAGGGTTTCAGGTCCCTATACATTTTAGTGCTACCCGGATGAATCGAGTACATGGTCTTGTGAGCTTCTTCCATCAAAAGATCCCTAATTCCTCCTGACTTAGGTACCCAAATACGATCTTGGAATACCTTCAGTCCATGACCGTTAGTACCAAACACCAACGTTTTACCCAAACGTTCCTCCTTTCGGTCATTTTTCTCAGAAGCTTCCTCTTGAGCTTTCTTTATACTTTCCACAATAGTTGAGACAACTTCAATTCTCAACGCTCTTGGCCTCTTCCTTTCAAGATTGACCTTCCGACTGAGAGCATCAGCAACAACATTAGCTTTACCGGGGTGGTAAAGTATCTCGCAGTCGTAGTCTTTAAGTAATTCTAGCCAGCGTCGTTGCCTCATATTCAATTCTTTCTGATTAAAGAGGTATTGGAGACTCTTATGATCAGTGAAAAGTTTGCACTTCGTGCCATAGAGGTAATGCCTCCATATTTTCAGAGCGAAAACTACCGCTGCCAACTCCAAATCATGAGTCGGGTAATTCTTTTCATGCTCTTTCAACTGTCGAGACGCATATGCTATCACCTTTTCTCTTTGGGTCAAAACACAACCCAATCCAACACCAGACGCATCGCTATAAACAGCGAAGTCTTCAACTCCATCGGGTAGAGAAAGTATCAGTGCCTCGCATAGCTTCTTCTTTAACTTCTCGAATGCTTCTTTATGCTTCTCACTCCAAGCATAAGTAGCTCCTTTGTGGGTCAAAGCTGTCAATGGAGTAGCAATCGAAGAAAAGCCTTGGATAAACCTGCGGTAATATCCGGCTAATCCCAAAAAGCTTCGAATCTCCGTGGGACTTTTCGGTTGTTCCCACTTCGTCACAGCTTCGATCTTCGCTGGATCAACCATTATCCCTTCTTGGTTGACCACGTGACCCAAGAATTGGACCTCACGAATCCAAAAATCACATTTGGAGAACTTCGCATAAAGCTTCTCCTTCTTCAAAACTTCTAACACTTCTCGCAAGTGTCTGCCATGCTCCTCCTGGCTTTTCGAGTAGATCAGAATGTCGTCTATGAACACTATCACGGATTTATCAAGGAAAGGATTACAAACCCTATTCATCAAATCCATGAACGCTGCTGGAGCATTGGTTAGTCCAAACGACATAACCAAGAACTCGTAGTGTCCATATCTAGTTCTGAATGCAGTCTTCTCGATATCTTGCTCTCTTACTTTCAGCTGATGATATCCTGACCTAAGATCAATCTTCGAGAAATAGCTCGAACCTTGCAATTGATCAAACATGTCATCAATCCTCGGCAACGGATATCTATTCTTTATTGTTGCCTTGTTCAGCTCTCTGTAATCGATGCACATTCTCATACTTCCATCTTTCTTCTTTACAAATAACACCGGAGCTCCCCAGGGCGATGAACTAGGTCTAATGAAACCTTTGTCCAATAACTCCTGAAGTTGCATCATCAGCTCCTTCATCTCCATCGGTGCTAATCGATAAGGTGCTTTTGCTATTGGCGTGGTTCCTGGTAACAAGTCTATTCTGAACTCTACTTGTCTATCAGGTGGTAATCCAGGAAGATCCTCGGGAAATACTTCCGGATAATCACACACCACTGGAATGCTCTGCATCACCTTCTTTTCCTTCTTAGCATCAATCACAAATACTAAATATGATGTACATCCCTTGGTCAAACACTTTCTGGCTTTCATTAGAGAAATGATCCCAGAATTCACTCGTCGTTTGTCCCCATACACCATAAACGAATCTTTTCCAGGCGGGTTTACTTTAACTATCTTTTTCTTGCATAAAATTTCGGCATCATTGGCGCTAAGCCAATCCATTCCCAAGACGATGTCGAAACCATTAAGTTCGATAGGCAATAATTCCTCGTGAAACTTATTCCCATTCAGATCAATTAAGATGCTTTTCATACGATGACTAACAGGTACAAACTTGCCACTAGCTACTTCGACTAATAAAGCATCATCTAGTCTATCAATAGGCAAAGCTAGCTTTCTACCAAACTCATGCGAAATAAATGAGTAGTTGGCTCCAGAATCAAACAAAATTTGAGCAGGTAATTCATTTACGAGAAAGGTACCTGAAGCGACATCAGCTTCATCCTTCGCAGCCTCAAGTGTCATCTGGAAGGCTCTTGCCTTCGGCTTTGGTGGAATGTTGGGCCTAGCTGCCTCCTTCTTCTTCGAACAGTCTTTCAAAATATGCCCCTCTTCATTACACCCAAAACACATCCTTTTGTTGTTCGGACATTCATTGGCAAAATGTCCGACCTTTCCACACTTGTAGCAGGTTACATCCTCGCTACATTTCCCAAAGTGCTTTTTCTTACACTTATCACACCACTTTGCTTCGCCTCCTTTTCCTCCAAACCTTTTCGAATCAGATTTCGAAAATTTGCTCTTCTTACTGGAACCAGATGTTCCTTCAAACTTCCTTTTCTCACCAACCTCAACCTTGACGGTGGTTCTCCCCTTGATCATGTTCTCCACAGACTTGGCAGCCCAGATAGCTGCCTCTAGAGTAAGTGCCTGATGTACCGGCACCTCGTACTCCCATGGAAGTCCCTTCGCATACCGATCCACCTTTGTCAGCTCGTCTGGAACGATACGCAAGGCAAACTCCATCTTATCGGTGAAGTTATTGGTGTACTCATCAACTGACATGCTACCCTTCGTCAATGTCAAAAACTTATTCTCCAACTCCAACAGATTTTGAGCCGAGCAGAACTTGTGCTTGAACTGCACCAAGAATTCTGCCTATGTCAATTGCAGTGGCTCATTAGGGCTTAAGGTCTTCCCTAGAGTGTTCCACCAACGAACAGCTCCACCTCGGAATTGACGCACGGCATAGATAGTTTGCAACTTACCTCTGCAGCCACACGTCATGAAGGCTAGCTCCATTTCGGAGATCCAATCCATAACCCCAATCGGATCCTCCTTTCCATTGAAGGTCGACGGTTTGCAAGTCAAAAAAGTCCTTGTACTTGCATCCCATTCCATCATTCCTTCCATCGTGGTTATCTTGCCTAACTATCGGTGGGTTGGCTGGACCAACAGACCCACTGAAGTTTCCACCTTCCGAGTGCCCTTCATTCAGTTCAGGCTCTTCCACACGAATCGACAGTTCTTCACGATTTTGTTGAAGCAACCGTCTAGTTTCATCCATCTGACGATCCAACATCGTCTGAATCATCAATTGTACACCAGCCATGGTTATTGGCTCAGGTGCTGCTGCTACGACAGGTATTGGCTCAATCACTGGTGGTTGATTCCTGTTTTCGTCAGCATTTCCAACTCCACTTCTTGTTCTCACCATTTTGATCTACACACCGAATAAGGTGAAATTAGATCCTCAATCATGATAGATATTCAAATCATCCTTATCACTCCGAAACGTTTACATGCTAGTTCTAATATCGTAGACGTACGCTTAGAATCCTACACACATAAGGTTTCTAGATCCGGTCGGCAACAGACCATAGATCCGAACAAATAATATCATATATATGGCAACATATAACATTTAGCACATAAAAGCATTTTAGGCAACTTTCCTAAAATAAACTAGTGTTCGTGTCTAAATCACAACAGACACACATCTCAAAACTTCACTTAGCATTCTAAGTTTAAGTCTAGAAATCCAACAAATTCCTAGTTCGCTTAAACTAATGCTTTGATACCAACTGTGACATCCCCAGAATCTCGGCCAGAAAAGACCGATTTTCATTTATGCTTTTAAATATTTTCAGAGTAAATCCTTTTGATTTGAAAGAGTTGCGGAATTTGTTCCCAAAAACAAAACATGATAAAACATTGTTTACCAAAGCATTTCATAAAAGAAATGTATTTTCATTATAATCAAAACTCGGGGTGTCATGTTCCGATACAGACCAATAAGCATAAACGAATACATTACAAGTCATATAACAAATATAAACATATGCAGACTTGTAAACAAAACAACTTGATGGTTCATCCATCTCATGCCCTTCCGCCACTACCTGTAATACAATTTAAAACTGAGTGGGTCAGGCTTGGGAGCCTGGTGAGCATATAGGGTTTTCAACCCACAATAAATATCATATTTAATTTTCACCAACCAACAATAACCCAATTACCCATTCCCGTTATTCTCACTTTAATGTCCCTAAAACAACTAACATAAGGGACCTAGTCTAAGAATATTTCATCGGGGCGACAACACATGCTTCGGGGGTACCTCAGCAATATAAGTCAAATAAGGCAACCATGAGGGGGATGGAGTACAGCGAATGAACACCCAAGTTCATTAACACCTACAGGTGGCGAACCTGCTAATGTTTCCACAAGACTGTCTAGAATAGCCAGTGGTCGTCATCTAAACTCCGCTAGATGACTCAATCAAACAACAACGAGGCCTCTCATCTGTTTATTACACACCAACGGTCTACCCATGTTCTACCCAACATATTAGTAGATAAAAATATACATTTGTATACATAGTTTAAAGAAAACCTGTATAGCATGCTTTAATCAACACATATATCACATAACAGATGAGGCACACACACACATAACACGTATCTCATAAAGAAATAAGCAGATCCATAAGATAGAAGAGAGTGAATACTCATTCACACATAACACAACCAAATATATACACATAGCACGTATTTTTATATAAAATACTTCGTATTATTGTATTAGAAGAAAATAACTACACACTCACTTGATCAGAAGATGATCGGACAACACTACGACTTGCAGAAGTAGTAATCCTCAGCAGATCTGAAAGATCTTCACAAAAATCGAACTTCTCGCGGGCAGAGCTTCGACTCGGGAACCGCACTTCTCGGGATCTTCGGGGTCTCGGGACTTGCCTCGGGGCTAGAGTATGATACCGGGACTTCGGGATAGCTTCGGCACAAAAAACGATGCAAAAGACTAGAGAGAAGAGAAGAAATTGAACAACAAAGAAGGCTGTCTTCGAATCCTTTATATAGAGGCTGGAGCCTCGGAGTACGCGGGGCGTACGCCTGTACGCGGGGCGTACTGCCCAAAACGTCATTGCTTACGTATCCGAAGTGCTCGAGTGCGAGTGTCGACATCCCTCGGAGTACGCGGGGCGTACTCGAGTACGCGGGGCGTACCTCGGATCAGATCGGTGACTCCTTCGGATAATGCTTCCGAATTTTGATTTAAATATAAATACAAAATGATTAATAAACTTCGGAAATTCATAACTTCTTCATACGAACTCCGTTTTCGACGTTCTTTATATCCACGCGAAGGTGAGACCACGCTCTACGACTTTCGTTTAGACTCCGTCGGCTAATTTTGACTGTATTTTTATTAATTATTTTTAATAGGCCGGGACAGAAACTTTCGTTATAAATTCATAACTTCTTCGTTTGACGTCCGTTCTCGCCTAACTTTTTATCGTTTCAATACCAACAATGAGATCTTCGATTCTCATTTAGATTGCTTCGGCTAACAACCGCTCGATCTCAAATCGAGTAAAACAGGCTGTATATCGCTAAGCCGGAACTTCGATAAATTATAACTTCCTCATACGAAGTCAGATTTGGGCGTTCTATATATATTCGGAAACCTCGTTTCAATTACTACAACATTAACCAAAGATATTAAGTTTATTTTACACTTAAATTTTGACGCTTATTTTTATTATTAATTAATCAAACCACATAATTAAGCAATTAAGCACAAAACACATAATACTCAAATAATACACTTTTATTATTTCAAAACGGGTTACAGAGGTTAACTTAGACTATTATATTGCTACAAATGGCAAACCCGATAACACAGGCGTTACAGCTGGCATCGGCGCCTTCGAACCACGAGTACAATGAGGAAAACTCACTTCACAGTCCAAAAGATAGCTGAACTGATCACTACTCCAAATACTGGCTCTACAGGTCACCTATACAACAAATAGAGACCCGACCTCAATCTACTACTCAAATTATTCCATTTGACCTAAAGTTAAACTTGGTCGACGGTCAAAGTTAACGGTTAACGGTCAATGTCCACACTCTAAAGCCATTCAACCATTCGTCACGCCGTGACCATCTATTGGTCACGTCATGACCTAGTAAAACAAAACAGTCGCGAATCTATCATTCTCATGTCGTGACACCCCAAGGTGTCCCTTCATGACGGTGTTTTGGACAAAATTGAACTTTAAGCTCTTAATTCATTAAGCCTTGCAACCAAAACAGTCGTGAATCTATCATTCTCTTTCCTAGAACACCATAAAAATCGTAGCTTTTCGGACATGCATGTCCCAAACACAAGCTAGGGAAAAACAAGGAAAAAATGGGATTAGGATCTCATGAAAGAGTCCTAAAACCTAACCATACTTCAGATCCAACATTTATCTCATCAAAGGAACATTGGAGATCCATAAAGTTGGCAACTTTATGGACCGCCAACACTATATCAAGCCTATGCATGAAAGATGGTGCATAAAAACCTAGATTTAAGCTTATAGAATCATAAATCATTGAACTTAGAAACTCACAAGGGTCCAGAAGGTGTGAAAATGGATGATGGGAAACTTGAATGATAAGTTGATGCACCAATCTCTATTTCTCCTTCTTCTTGGATAGAAAACACCCAAGTGGATCTCAAAATCAACTATGGAGGATTAAGTTTCAAGGGGGAGTATTAGGAGGTGATGGAGGCTGATAATGAACCTTGGATTACAAAAGAAAACCCTAAAAGATCATGGGCTTGGGTTGCAACATTTCTCACGTCGTGACCACCTATGTGTCTTGTCGTGAGCACTAATTTGATATGCGTTTGTCACTTGGTCTGTCACGTCGTGACCGCCCTATGGTCACATCATGCCACCTAATTTTCTCCAAAAATCAAGCTTTTGACCCCATAAAACCTTAAATTGATCCATCATGGAAAGACAGATGTTACAAGACATGATCTTGGAATCTTCAAGTTATGGACGAGGAAGTCAGCCTTTCTCGATGTGGATTAGTCATGTGTGGCATCCTCTAATTTTCAGAACCAATTAAAACTTTTCTTTACGCTTATATTATGATTGATGCAGAAAATCCCAATACATTGGAAACATTTTGAGTACAATTGATTATCTCAATAAAATCCTAAGGATGTCATATCGATACAGAAACATAAGTTATAGCGTAAAGACCTAATTGTCCTAAACTCTATTACATGCTATCTCTTAATCACTCAACATCCTAATCAAGTTCCAATGGCTTAATTCTTGATACCTAATGCATATAAACTGAGTGAGTCAGGTTGGGAAACCTGGTGAGATACATAGGGATTTCAATGCCATAATATGATAATATTCCTTAATTATCATACATGCAAAACCAATGGTTACCAAATAATATAGATAAATTAGATATCTATAGAACCCTCTACCTATCCTAAATGATCCTTACATATCCTAGTCCACAATTATCAGGAAGTTTTATCTTACCCGATGAACCATTTAAAGGGTTTAACTACATAGCTAGGGGCTTCTTTACCCAGTGTAAGTCATAAAGGAACATGAGCCGTTAGAGTATTTTAATGAATAGGATATTACCTTTCATTTATGTTTGTAGGTTATGAGCTTACACCATTAACATAATTTACCAGACCGCCTAGAATGGTCAAGTGTTGCCATCCTGTGAGGGATGACCAGACATACCATTAATAGTTGCCTGATTTGGTCATCCCAAGATGGAATACTGATATGTACCTCGGTACGGAGCTACCGTACATCGATACCTGAAAGTGTCACAAAACAGGACTCTACTCTCTATTCCTACCTTACACATTCTCCGAATGAAACAAACTTAATTGACTGAACATCCTTTATAAGTCCTACTTCTCTAATAGGCAAGACTACCGGGCTTATGAACTTTTCTTGCAATACTAACGGTAAGTTAGACAATCCTATCCTAATATCAACATATAGTATTAGGTATTAACATTTATGTTATCTTTCTTACTAACCATACTTTGATTATTTATTATCATGTAATCATATTATCTATATACTATAACACATATAGAACCATATATGGTTCGCACCTTATATATATATATATATATATATATATATATATATATATATATATATATATATATATATATATATATATATAGGAATGAGTTCTATGGAAAACAAATAACTAGGGCAACACCTACCGGAACCAATAATCAAATGACACGTGTCCATTTCTTTCTTCATAAGTAATGTATTGTGGAAGTTATTGTAGAAGTGATGTGTTGTCATGTTTTCATTGGTTCAAATATGTGTTGCCCTAATGATTCATTTTCCATATAACTCTTCCATATATATATATATATATATATATATATATATATATATATATATATATATATATATTCCCACCACATATTCCATGTAATAATCATATAGTTCACAGATATTTAATACATTCAATAAATACTTGCATTAAAAATTATGTTCATGAAAGGGATTATGTACTCACTAGAAATCACTACCATAAGTAGATCGATCAGTATAATGACTTGGAATCACTTATAAATATTAATTATAGGTTCATAATAACTACTATGACTATAATTAAAAGTTACACTTAAATAAAATAAACGTATCTTAACTTACAAAATAATCTAGAGAAAACCAGGAATTATGCGGGCAGAAATTCTAATCCGGAAGCTTCTATTCATCGACTATCTAACACCATAGGACTTCACCGAAGGGGTCAGGAGCTCGAGAGTAAGGGGCTAAAAGCTAGAAAGTAATCTAGAGATATTTGGAAAAGAGTGTGAAGAAAAATGAAGGAGAAATCACGAATATATAGGCAAGGAAGGGATGTGCGCCGCGCATAGATCGGGTGCGTGCCACACATCTGGTCGGATAAGGTGACATGACATCTTTTTTATGTTGACATGTGCCAACATCCTGTGACAGGTCAGAGGCGTGCCGCGCATCTGTTTTGTGTGCAAAATTTCCTATTTTCTTAGAAAATTCATAACCTGCTCATATGATCTCCTTTTTGGACAGGTTTTATATCCACACATAGCTATCGAAGAGATCTACAGCTTTCATTTATACTCCATAGGCTAATTTTGACTTTATTTTTAAAGTTATATTTTTAACGGGCTTAGACTGTTAAAGTCCGTTAAAAATTCATAACTCTCTCGTGCAACGTCTGTTCTCGACTGTCTTTATATTTTTGGGTTTCTATTAATGAGATCTTCTATTCTCGTTTAAATTGTTTAACAATCAACCAATATAAAAGTCGATACCAGTGTTGCACATTATTGCGCTGAAACTTAGAAAAATCATAACTTCCTCAATTGAAGTCAACATTAGACATTCTCTATATGTAAGGATTCACTTTTACGAACAGTACGGCTTTGGTTTAGATTGCTTAGGCTAATAAGTAACCTATCAAAAATTCACTTATTACAATGCGCATCACCATGTCGGTTTAATTGTGAAGCATTGAAGAAGCATAAATTCTTCGTATGAAGTCGGATTTCAGTGTTCTTAACATGAACAAAATTCTTATCATAATTACTAAAATTTTCGTTAAGATTATTTATCCTAAATAATTTCCTACCAAAAACATAATTTATCGCTCGTCGATAAATTCCCCCAAAAGGCTTATACTAAATAGTTTGCAACGAGCAAGACTAGCGATTATCCTATTGGATTATTTTTAAATTATAATAATTATTACTTGTTATCCTTTATATGTCTAGCCCGAATTTGCAGGTGTTACATCGTGAGGTTTTGATGTTTGTTATTCGTTGGGTCGTGCATTTCTATAGTGTTGTTAATTATGAAGACAAATGAGGAATATGAAAGATCTAGTGAATCATTGTAAGAATCATGAACATGAAGAACACAAGAGAGTAAATAAATCTAGGTTTAAGCTCTCATTAGTTTTTGATAGAAAGAGTACAAATGGGTCTTGCTATTTCTCTCTCTAAAATTAATCTCTCCAAAATGATCATTTACATAAATGAGTGTTACTCACTTCCTATTTATAGGAAAGACAGCTCATTAGACAATACAAGAGGGTAAACACAAATTACACCAAGCGTGACTTTGCACCCTAACATTCCCCCCCCCCCTCAAAGTCAGGATTGGATTTCCCAGCTTCAATACCCAACGAGCTCGCGCGATCAAGACCAACCCCCCTCGAAGTAATATCGTCTTCAAATCCGCAAAAGAATACCCGAGAAGCTCTGAATACCCACTCTTTATTCTCCCCCTTTTATAATAAAAAAATGATTATAAAACCAATTAAGGGTGAGAAGCACCCGATGAATAATCTTCACAAAACTCCCCCTTGATGTGTGCTAAAAACGAAACCACAAAATACTTGAATGGAAAAACAATCACGAAAAAGTTATGAAAAATTTCCAATTTTGTGAAAATTTTCAACTTTTGGGTGAGAGTTGCAAGAATTTCAAAAATCCGGGTAAAAACTGCCACTTTCAGAATTTTGCAAGGACCTGTTGCGCCAATGTAACATCCCCAAAATACGAGAGTAAAAATTTTATTTTATTATATACAAAACATTCATTCATTCTTAATTAAAACATTTAAAAGTATACAAGGGTAAAACATTTATCAGAGTACATTCGCAAAATCACGAATTGTGGAAAACACGGGTGTATGCGCTGTGATCTAGCGGGGCCCTCCCCTTTTGAACCGAAAGTACCTGAAACCATAAACTACAACTGTAAGCATGAAGCTTAGCGAGTTCCCCAAAATACGATACAATATACAACCACAAAATATCATTGAACATACATATAGTTGCCATGGGCTCCCCCCCTCCCGGTGGTCTTTATCTATTATGTCATGGGCTCCCTCCATGGTCTTTATCTGGAATGCCATGGTCTGATATCCAATTGCTATGGGCTTCCCCCGGGGTCTTACATGCAAGTATCACAGAGACAACTAGCATTCCACATAACACGTAATGGGCTGACATTGATTGGTGCCTTGGACCCACGAATATAGTGAGAAGACTCACCTCGAATGCAGAAGGTCACTGAACTAAATCTCTAGCTACTGCCGTGATGACTTCCCGAGCCGTCAATACCAAAATAACACCCAATTAGCAATTGGGTTCCAACCTATGATCCATAATCCATGTTTGGGGTAAAATGACCATTTTACCCTTAACTCATCTTGAACCAAACTGAGGTCCAAGCCCAAAATTAAAAGGCGCAAAACTACTAGATCCATAAAAGCCCACTAATGGCCTAATTTTCCAAATTGGTCCTAACCCCATATGGGCCTTTCCTTAAATCCCATTAAACATATCCAAAACACACCTTCACAGCTATCCCAACAGAACCCCAAACAATACAAGCCCAAACGATAGCCCAAGCCCGAAATGACATCACAAGGCCCAATAAGGCCGAAAAATGTCCAATGGTCGACCCAAATCAACTTCTGGTCAAAGTTAAAGTAAAAAGTCAAGATCAACGGCCCGAGTTGACCCAACACGCCGAGTTATCCTTCAACTCATCATGTTTCTCCATGAACTACCAAGTCAGGAAAACCGAGCCATCTCATCGAGTTTATCAATAAACTCGTTGAGTCCTCCAGAAACCCAACATCTTAATACATTAAGCTGACATTAACGAATCTAAGAGCTTCAAAACTCAGTTCCCAACTAAAATGGCATTTAGAAGGGTAAAGTTTCCAGCTTTACCCTAGGAATCATCAAAATAGGTCCAAAACCCAAACCCTAGGCTTAAAAGGGTGAGTGCTTGATCATTAAGAACTTAATCATCAAAGACACAGCCCCAAAATGCAGGTCTGGTCCCTTAAAGCTGAATGGTCACATAAAGTTTCCAACTTTACATTAATGCATGACTACGAAAGGCTCTAAAGTTCAAAAGAGGCTAAAAGAAGGACTTAATGAATGCATGAATCCCTTAAGACCATAAAGTTGGAACCTTTATGCCAAAAGAGTTCATGTAGATCTTAGATCTAAAAGAATAAGGCTTTTGGGGTGTCCTAATCCCAACATTCATCCAACCCATGACTGATCAAAACAATTTAACCCAAAAGAGAGATATAAGCATCTAGCAATCAAGATAAGAACTTGATACCTCAAACTCCTTGCAAAATGGGTAGTGATTCTGGATCCAAGACTTCCTTCTCCAAGGTAGAAACTTCAAGATCTTCTAGCTCGTTCACAAAGCACAAAATGAACACCCAACTTTCTTCCAAGGTTCAAATACTTGACAATGGGGGCTACAACTCGATTTAGGATTTTGATAACAATGGAGGCTGATAAGGAGGCCATCCAAAGGAGCTTAAGGCCTTTAAATAGGATGCACCACTCTAAAATTAGGGTTTCCAACCCAGCTGCCAACTCGTCGAGTTGACGCACCTTAACTCGCCGAGTTGGTTCATTAACTCTGCGGCCAATAACATCTCGACACGCTGAGTTAAGGCTCTAAATCGCCGAGTTCCAAGGAGAAAACTTAAACAACCTAGAACCAACTTCATACCAGATATCAAGCGTTACAGCCAAAAACAGTCTCAGATGCGAAACTTTACCCCAATTGCGAAACTGGGCATAAAATTACAATTCACATTAACTGAAGGGGCTTGAAATGTAAATTCTCCAATTTCTCAGAATTTTTAGTCTAATTTTGAAGTTGGGTAATTTCTGCCAAGTCTTCAAAACATCAGGTATGCGAAACGAAAAGTCTGTATTTAACACAAACTTTTATCCTAATGTCGAATGTGGACTAAAATTGCCAATTCTTTGAAAGAGCAAGGGTGTAATTCAAAACTATTCTTTTCTTCTACACTTTTTCGATTCAGATAGCTATTCGCTTTTCATTCACAATACCGTTGAGAACAAAGCACATACTTTCGCTTTTAGTGAACAACAACTCGATAGCAATATGGGTCCTCGACAACGAATTCCAAACATTCACAAACTAACCCACATCGATTCACATTAACGAACCCTTGATAAGGAATCGATCATATACCCTTCGAAAACAAGAGTAACCCTTTGTTAACGAACTACAATCCATCAAATTTGATACATATACTTCGTTTTTCAGTAATCCAAAACATCACACTTCGCTTTTGTTACTAACCCAAAACGGATTCGATTCCCAGTTTGTTTTCAACATCACAGACTTCGTTGTACTGATCTTCCTTCCGATTTGCAATCAAACAAACCAAAAGTCCCAATTGAATCCACCCATTTCGAAACTTCAAAGATCACCAATCGATATTGTCCTAATCGACCATCGACCTCAAGGCGTTGACCTTGATGTGTTCGATTTCAGCCACTCAACCTCAATTCTCAACTCCATTCGGCATACAAACAAATATCCCAACATCGACTTGAATTTCATACTTATTCCTTATTTCCAATTCATAGTCTTCGTCTTAATCCATTTCTCAACTCTCGATATCATCATATCCAAAAATCTCTATCAACTTCAAACAAACACCAATCAAAAATCAATATTCAAACATCGATTTCCATCCACTCGATGTCGAACGCAAGTACTTGTCGATTCCAAACCAATTTCTAGTGACAAGAAAGTCATAGCAACCATCGATCCTTATCCCCATCATTCGAAATCAAAACTTGAACCACTTCGATCATCAAACACAGAACAGAACATAAAAAAAATCTAATTTTGACTTTTTCTCAATTGACTTTCATCGCATTTGAATCGAAAATTTTAACAACATCAACATCCAGATTTAGTTATCCAAAATCGACTTTAGTTCCGTTTTGCTTTAATCCTTCGTTGATCAGAACATTCTAAAATCAAAATCAGTCAAAAATCAAAGTCGAACAATATTATCAACTATCGACTTCAAACAATGAACTCAAATAAAATTTCGATTCTATTGATATTGATTTTTATCTTTGACTCTATAAAGAACAAACGATCGAGAATGAAGAACGGACAAAGACGAAGTATAGAAATGAAGAGTATCAGTTTAACCTTTTGGGTTTAACATCATGAACACAAATGGATTAAATTTTAGGCTAAAATGAGTAGGATGAACAATCAATTTCACTTGATTTTGGGCTTAAGATTTAATCAAAAGAAATTCATGTTTGTTTTGGGCTTGATCTAAAAAAAATATTGTTGGATCAACAATGGGTTACATCAGATCCAATGAGACAAAGCGATCAAAAATGAAAAACGCAAAATATGAATCGATAATCAATGATCGTTTTGGAATCCATTTGAGAATTTGAGGTACATTTTTTACGATTTGTATTTCATTTGCAACGAATGAATCAAATTTAGAAGATCTTGGTTCTTTTATTGGAACTAGAAAATCTGCAATTCAAACATTTTACCACCCACGATGCGTGTTGTACAACTCGTTCTTCGTGTTCTTCAATGATCTAAGAACATCTTCATAAGAATCATCAACACTTTTTTGGTTTTGACTTCAAATTCAATGCAATACTTTGAGATTGTTGCTTTGAAACCCAAATTTGCTTCATGGATTTCGGCTTCACAACAACATTTGACGATTTTTGTGAATATACCCCGTTGTTCTTACGTTTGATATTCTTCTTCTTTTTCTTTCTCATCTTTTTGCATCTTGAAGATTTGAATTCAAGAACAACTTCATTCTTGACAGCTTCAACTTTGCAAGTTTGAATCAAATCTTTTGGAGTTTGATACTTGTGAATTTCTTGGATTGATCGCTTTCGATAAGGAATCATTCCTTCAAACGAATCACAAGAACACAAAATATCATCTGCTTGAACTCCAATTGAGCAAAAAACTTTTTCATCTTCATGAGAATCAAGTTGAATCTTCTTGTCATGAACTTCAAGAACATCAAGAACATCACATTGAACTCCATAGTCTTGAACTTCAACACACTTAAGAGCATGAAGATCATTTGGGTCTTCAATAAGAGAAATGTATTTCTTATTAAACAAATCTCTTTCTTCTCCTTCCTTTTTATCACTATTACGGGTTAATATGGTCAAGGTGATTTTGGTTAAACATTCAATCTACACAAGTTTGTTGAGACATTAATCTTTCATGATCATCCTTCAAGCCTCCATAAGAAACCATATTACCCCATGAAACCAACCCGCTTAACAATAACCCACAAAATTGATTTTCCTTGACTTTTTATTTGACATCTTCAACGATCACAACCCAAAAATCATAATGCAAGTCCACCATCTTTGATCAATCGATAAGATCTTAGGTTTTTCTAGAGAGGGAAAGTTATTTTGAATTGGTTTTCTAGAGAGAGAAAGCAAAAATTACTTGAATTCTAGTGAAGAAAATCGAATTATGAATTGAATCAAGGATGAATTTGATTTCTAGAATCCAAAAACTCTCTAAACATGAAGATCAAAAATCAAATGAAGAATCACCAAATCTAGAATGTCATCATGGATCAATTCTTGATCAAATCAAGAACACCCACTCTGATACGAATTGTAGTGGTGTTGACTATGATGACAAATGCGGAATATGAAAGATCTAGTGAATCATTATAAGAATCAAGAACATGAAGAACACAAGAGAGTACATAAATATGGGTTTAAGATCTCATTAGTTTTTGATATAAAGAGTACAAATGGGTCTTGCTATTTCTATCTCTAAAACTAATCTCTCCAAAATGATCATTTACAAAAATGAGTGTCGCTCACTTCCTATTTATAGGAAAGACAACTCATTACACAATACAAGAGGGTAAGCACAAATTACATCCAAGCGTGACTTTGCTCAAGATTAGCTCAAGATGCTTGCAAGAGGCTTAGGGTTCGAGTTTAGCACTTTAGGGACAGTGGAGGCTGAGGGAATGAAGGTTGGACAAACTTAAGGTGTTTATATAAGGTGCAAACCCTAAAATTTAGGGTTTGCATCTGGCCAACTACGCCCAGCGTACGTAGGGGCTTCCCCTACTTCGCGCTTCACCTTTGTACATTATGCGTATGCTATGTACGCCCAACGTATGGCCCTCCTCTCAACAATATGATATTATTACTTAAATAAGCGACAAAAGGAAGTACCTGGAAACTTGGGCATTACAAATCTCCCGCACTTGAATTAGACTTGGTACTCGAAGTCTGCTTCTACTGCTGGGAATAGCTTCGAGTAATGCTCCCTCATCTCGTCTTCTGGCTCCCATGTGCATTCTGAGCCGTTACGGTGTTGCCATTGCACCTTCACCAGCTAGGCCCTCTTGTTCCTTAGATCCTTCATCTCCCTGTCGAAATTTGCTACTGGCTTCTCTATGTAGTTCATGCGATCATCCACCTGAATGCCCTCCAAAGGAATCACCATGGAATCATCGACCAAGCACTTCCACAGCCGCGAGACATGGAAAGTGATGTGGATCTGTCTGAGCTCCTCCGGAAGGTCTAGTCGGTACGTCACCTTGCCCACCTGGGCTATAATCCTGAAGGGTCCGTTATATATGGGGCCCAACTTGCCCCACTTCCTGGAGCGAATGACACCTTTCCAAGGTGACACCTTTGGTAGAACCATATCCCCGACCTAAAACTCTAGGTCTGATCGACGTCTGTCGATGTAGCTCTTTTGCAGACTCTAAGCCGTCTGGAGTCTACTATGGACTTGTTGGATCATCTCATTCGTCTTGAGCACCACCTTGATACTCCTCATGACACGCTGACCGACCTCACCCCAACATATCGAGGTTCTGCACTTCCTCCCATAAAGCATCTCAAAGAGAGGCCGGTCGATGCTGGCGTGGTAGCTATTGTTATAAGAGAACTCAGCCAACTTGAGATATGTATCCCAACTACCACCAAAATCCAAAATGCACGCCCGCAGCATATCCTCCAATGTCTGGATGGTCTGCTCGCTTTGACCATCCGTTTGCGGGTGGAAGGTTGTGCTGAAGTGCAGACGGGTACCCAGCTCATCATGAAATTTCTTCCAGAATCTGGAAGTGAACTGCACGTCTCTGTCGGAAATCACAGAAACCGGAACCCCGTGCCGATCCACGACCTCTCTGACATAGATATTTGTCAGATTCTTGGTAGAAATGTTCTCCTGGATCGGAATGAAGTGGGTGCTCTTGGTCAACCGATCCACGATGACCCATATTGCATCAACTCCTTGTGCCGTCCGCAGCAACTTAGTGATGAAATCCATGGTAATCTCCTCCTACTTCCACACGAGGATGTCCAATGGTTGTATCTTGTCATGAGGTATCTTGTGCTCGACCTTGACTTTCCTGTAGGTCAATCACCTCTTGACGTACAAGGTTACATCCCGCTTCATGCAGGGCCACCAGTAATCAGGACGAAGAACTCTATCCATCTACGTTTCCCTAGGATGGATGGAGAATCTGGATTTGTGCGCCTCCTCCATCAGGACTTGACGTACGGCGCCTGAGTATGGAACCCACACTCTACGATGGAGTGTTAATACCCCGCGAATATCATAATCAAAGGAGGAAATCTGACCCACAATGCACTCATTCTTATGGTGCTCCTCCTTTATAGCCTCCAGCTGAGCCTACTGGATCTGATCCAGAAGCAGAGTCACCACTATCATCCTTAGACAGATATCATTGATCAGAGTTGCGAATGCCTTGCAGCTAAGAGCATCGGCCACCATATTGGCCTTCCCTAGGTGGTAAAGGATCTTGCAATCATAGTCCTTCACCACATCCAACCACCGACGCTGCCTCATGTCAGATTTGGTCGATCCATCAGGTACCTTAGACTCTTGTGATTTGTGTCAATAGTACAACGGACCCCATAAAGGTAGTCTCGCCAAATCTTGAGGGCGAAAACCATTGCCCCCAACTCTAAATCATGTGTCGGGTAATTTGCCTCGTGAGGCTTCAACTGCCTCGATTCGTACACGATGATATGCCCCCTCTACATCAAGACTGCGCCCAATCCCAAAATAGACACGTCACAATCGACTACAAAATCCTCGACACCCTCAGGTAGAGTCAAAATCAGCGCCTCGCATAACATCTGCCTCAAAGTCTCAAATGTTGCCTGCTGCTCAGGCCCCTAGCGGAAAACGACAGTCTTTTTCGTCAAACAGGTCAAGGGTACTGTTATCTTGGAGAACTCCTGGATAAATCTCTGATAATATCCAACTAGCCCTAGGAAGCTTTGAATCTCAGATGGAGACTTCGGGACCTCCTATCTAATCACGACCTCCACTTTGGCTGGGTTGACCAGAATATCGTCCTGGTTGACAAGGTGCCCCAGAAACTGCACCTAGCGCAACTAGAACTCACACTTTGAGAACTTCGTGTACAACCCCTCCCTCCTAAGGGTATCCAACACCTCTCGCAGATGCTCCTGATGCTACTCCTGGGTCTTGGAATAGACCAAGATATCATCAATAAATACCATCATTGAGCGATCCAACATCAATATGTGCACGCGGTTCATGAGGTCCATGAACACGACTAGGGAAATGGTGAGCCCAAAAGGCATCACCACGAATTCGTAATGGCCATATCGAGTCTGAAAGGTTGTCTTCTGCGCATAATCCTCCCTGACTCTCTTCTGGTGGTATCCCGAGTGCAGATCAATCTTGGAAAACCAAGATGCCCCTGAATCTAGTCAAATAAGTTGTCGATCCTCGGGAGTGGATAATGGTTCTTCACTATTAGCATGTTCAACTCCCGATAGTTAATACACATCTGGTGCGACCCATCTGTGACATCCCCAAAATCTCGGCCAGAAAAGACCGATTTTTCATTTATGCTTTTAAAATAATTTCAGAGTAAATCCTTTTGATTTGAAAGAGTTGCGGAATTTGTTCCCAAAAACAAAACGTGTTAAAATAATATTTACCAAAGCATTTCATAAAGAAATGTGTTTTCATTATATAATCAAAATTCGGGATGTCATGTTCCGATACAGACCATAAAGCATAAACGATAACATTACAAGTCATTCAACAATTATATACATATACAGACTTGTAAACAAAACAACTTGATGATTCATCCATCTCATGCCCTTGCGCCACTTCCTGTAATACAAATAAACTGAGTGGGTCAGGCTTGGGAGCCTGGTGAGCATATAGGGTTTTCAACCCACAATAAATAATCATATTTAACTTCCACCAACCAACAATAACCCAATTACCCATTCCCGTTATTCTCACTTTACGTCCCTAAGACAACTAACATAAGGGACCTAGTCTAAGAATATTTCATCGGGGCGACAACACATGCTTTGGGGGTTCCTCAGCAATATAAGTCAAATAAGGCAACCATGAGGGGGATGGAATACAGCGAATGAACACCCAAGTTCATTAACACCTACAGGTTATGAGCCTGCTAGTGTTCCACTGGACTGTCTAGAAAAGTCTGTGGTCGTCATCTAAATTCCGCTAGATGACTGGATCAAAACAACATCAAGGCCTCTCATCTGTTTATTACACACCAACTATCTACCCATGTTCTACCCAACATATTAGTAGATAAAATATACATTTTTATACATAGTTTTAAAACCTGTATAGCATGCTCAATCAATACATTTTCCACATAACAGATGAGGCGCACACACATAACACGTATTTCATAGAGAAATAATCAGATCTATAAGATAGAAGAAAGTGAATATACATTCACACACATAACAACAAAATATACACATAACATGTATTTCGTATAAAATACTTCATAATTATGCGTTAGAAGAAAGTAACTACACACTCACTTGATCAGAAGATGATCAGACAGCACTACGGCTTATAGAAGTAGTATTCTTCGGTAGATCTGGAAGATCTTCACAAAAACCGGACTCCTCGCGGGTAGAGCTTCGGCTCGGGAATCTTACTTCTCGGGATCTTCGAGACCTCGGGACTTGCTTCGGGGCTCGGTGTAACGCCTGTGTTTCGGGCTTGCCATTTGTAGCAATGTAATAGTCTAGGTTGACCTTTGTAACCCATTTTGAAGTAATAAGATTGTATTATTTGAGTATTTTGTGTTTTGTGCTTAATTGCTTAATTATGTGGTTTGATTAATTAAGAATAAAAATAAGCGTCAAAATTTAAGTGTAAAATAAACTTAATATATTTGATTAATGTTGTAGTAATTGAAACGAGGTTTCCGAATATATATATATATAGAACGCCCAAATCTGACTTCGTATGAGGAAGTTATGATTTATCGAAGTTCCGGCTTAGCGGTATACAACCTGTTTTACTCGATTTGAGATCGAGCGGTTGTTAGCCGAAGCAATCTAAATGAGAATCGAAGATCTCATTGTTGGTATCGAAGTGATAAAAAGTTAGGCGAGAACGGACGTCAAACGAAGAAGTTATGAATTTATAACGAAAGTTTCTGTCGCGGCCTATTAAAAATAATTAATAAAAATAAAGTCAAAATTAGCCGACGGAGTCTAAACGAAAGTCGTAGAGCATGGTCTCACCTTTCCGTGGATATAAAGAACGTCGAAAACGGAGTTCGTATGAAGAAGTTATGAATTTCCGAAGTTTTATAATGATTTTGTATTTAAATTTAAATCAAAATTCGGAAGCATTATCCGAAGGAGTCACCGATCTGATCCGAGGTACGCCCCGCGTACTCGAGTACGCCCCGCGTACTCCGAGGGATGTCGACACTCGCACTCGAGCACTTCGGATACGTAAGCAATGACGTTTTGGGCAGTACGCCCCGCGTAACGCAGTACGCCCCGCGTACTCCGAGGCTCCAGCCTCCTATAAATAGGAACCGAAGGCAGCCGACCCAATTGCCAATTTCTTCTCTTCTCTCTCCCGTTTTGCATCGTTTTACGTGCCAGAAATACCCCGAAGCCCCGGTATCATACTCTAGCCCCGAGGCAAGTCCCGAGATCCCGAAGATCCCGAGAAGTGCGGTTCCCGAGTCGAAGCTCTGCCCGCGAGAAGTTCGATTTTCGAGGAGATCTTCCAGATCTGCTGTGGATTACTACTTCTATAAGCCGTAGTGCTGTCCGATCATCTTCTGATCAAGTGAGTGTGTAGTTATTTTCTTTCCAAATACAATAATACGAAGTATTATATATAAAATACGTGCTATGTGTATATATTTGGTTGTGTTATGTGTGAATGAGTATTCACTCTCTTCTATCTTATAGATCTGCTTATTTCTTTATGAGATATGTGTTATGTGTGTGTGTGCCTCATCTGTTTTGTGATATATGTGTTGATTAAAGCATGCTATACAGGTTTTCTTTAAACTATGTATACAAATGTATATTTTTATCTACTAATATGTTGGGTAGAACATGGGTAGACAGTTGGTGTGTAATAAACAGATGAGAGGCCTCGTTGTTGTTTGATTGAGTCATCTAGCGGAGTTTAGATGACGACCATTGGCTATTCTAGACAGTCTTGTGGAAACATTAGCAGGTTCGCCACCTGTAGGTGTTAATGAACTTGGGTGTTCATTCGCTGTACTCCATCCCCCTCATGGTTGCCTTATTTGACTTATATTGCTGAGGTACCCCCGAAGCATGTGTTGTCGCCCCGATGAAATATTCTTAGACTAGGTCCCTTATGTTAGTTGTTTTAGGGACATTAAAGTGAGAATAACGGGAATGGGTAATTGGGTTATTGTTGGTTGGTGAAAATTAAATATGATATTTATTGTGGGTTGAAAACCCTATATGCTCACCAGGATCCCAAGCCTGACCCACTCAGTTTTAAATTGTATTATAGGAAGTGGCGGAAGGGCATCAAGTTGTTTTGTTTACAAGTCTGCATATGTTTATATTTGTTATATGACTTGTAATGTATTCGTTTATGCTTATTGGTCTGTATCGGAACATGACACCCCGAGTTTTGATTATAATGAAAATACATTTCTTTTATGAAATGCTTCGGTAAACATTGTTTTATCATGTTTTGTTTTTGGGAACAAATTCCGCAACTCTTTCAAATCAAAAGGATTTACTCTGAAAATATTTAAAAACATAAATGAAAATCGGTCTTTTCTGGCCGAGATTTTGGGGATGTCACACTCGGGAATGATACCGGGACTTCGGGATAATTCTTGCACGAAAAACGATGCAAAAACGCGAGAAAAAGGGAAGAAATGAGCAATGAACTTGGTTGCCCTCGACCTCCTTTTATAGGGGCTGAAACTTCAAATTACGCTGGGCATAATATGAAAGTACGATGGGCGTAACGACGATAAGGTCGCTGACTCCCCCAAGGATAATATCGGTTAATTTAAATTTAAATTAAATATCGAAAATATTTAATAAACTTCAAACATTCATATCTTCCTCATACGAACTCCGTTTTCGACGTTCTTTATATCCCCGCGTAGGTGAGACTACGCTCTACAACTTTCGTTTAGACTTCGCCGGCTAATTTTGATTTTATTTTTATTATTTATTTTTAGTAGGCCGGGACAGCAAAACTCCGTTATAAAATCATAACTTCTTCATCCAACGTCCGTTTTTGCCTATCTTTTTATTGTTTTACTCCTATTAACGAGACCTTCGATTCTCGTTTAGATTGTTTCGGCTAAAAACCGCTCGATCTCAAATCGAGTATTCGGGCTACATACTGCTAAGTCGAAACTTCGAAAAATCATAACTTCCTCATACGAAGTTAGATTTGGGCGTTCTTTTTATGCACGCTCTTGGTTTAACGAACTCTACGACTTTCGTTTAGATCACTAAGGCTAAATATTGCTCTAACGTAAATTTCACTTTTTACGTCATTCAGCGTTGTCGGTTCTGTCGCGAAACTTCGACAGGTCATAACTTCTTCGTTATAACTCGGATTTCGGCATTCTTTATATCTCCAGAATCCTTGTTTCAACCACTACATCTTTATGCAAAGATATCAGGCTTATCTCACACTTCAATTTTGACGCTTAGTTTTATCATTTATTAATTATATCTTTATAATTAAGTAATAAGCACACAAATACACATAATTCACATAATACTCAAATATTTCATCATCAATACTCCAAAAAGAGTTACAAGGGTTAACCTAGACTATTACATCAACAATAATGCCTAGCATGGAAACGCGGGCGTTACAATTCTCTCCCCCTTAGGATGATTCCGTCCCCGGAATCACACATCAACAAACAAATGCGGATAGCAACTCAACATGTCACTCTCCGTTTCCCAAGTGAGATTTGGCCCATTCGAATATTTCCAACGAACAAGCACTAATTCGACCATCTTGCGTCGCAACTTCTTAGTCTTTCGGTCAACGATTGCCTCTGGTTCTTCAATTAACCTCTTGTTTTCATCAATTCTCAATTCAGAAATTGGAATTATATCAGGAACTTCTCCCGTGAACTTCCTCAAATAACACACATGAAAAGTGTTGTGAATTCCATTCAGTTCTTCGGGTAATTCGAGCTTGTAAGCTTGGTTCCCAACCCTCTGAAGCCTCACAATTTCCTTCACGTAAGAATTCGCAAGCTTATCCATAGACCATTTCTCCTTGGCTGCTATGAAATACGCACTCTTAGCGAATCGATCAACGACCCCCAGACGCACCCTATCCAGCAATATAACACCAAACATACCTAGCAGTGGTCTATAACCGACACACTTTATTAGGCAGTCTACGAAGTTCCCTTAATTACTTCGTGAAAGAAAACGCTGACTTATGAAGCTCGGTCGATCACTTCATAAAAGAAACGCTGACTCCAAAGCTCTCTCAAAATAAAAGTATTGGGAAATACTACTAGAGTACTCCTGTACGCTCCCGTAACCGACACACAAAATTGTCAAAAAGACTTTGTACATGATAGTACTTCTGGCACATTATAGTACTTTGGTATGCGAAAGAATCGTACCCGAGAACATAATAGTACCCTGGCACAAGCAGCACCCAAGACACAGAGCTTTGAAAAAGACTTCGTACATAAAATGTACTTCTGTACGTAGAACGTACTCCACCGATCATCAATCTCACAACACACGTACTCTTAATAAGAGACTACCCAATGTCCAAACTTAATTGAACTAAACATCCCATTTAAGTCTTAACCCATCACTAGGCAAACCTACAATACTTATAATCAATTCCCGATACTATCTCCGTTTAGGAAAAGGACTAACTAGTGTATACTTAACACAAGGTTTTAAGTAATAATATCATATATATACATCTTAACACATATTGAACCATATATGATTCGTACGTTGTATATCATCAAATATATCTAACACGTATTTCAGAAAATAACAAATACTTCATATACATATGTATACTTCATACTTTAATCAATACACGTATAAAAATCACATTCCTAAAAGGGACTATACGCATGATACCTTATCGTATGAACTCATAATTCAAAAATACGTAATCCGTACTCCCGGATCTTAAATTTGCCTCATTACCTAATCCATATTCCCAGATCTAAAACTAACCTCTTGATCTGATCCATACCCTTGGATCTAAAACTAACCTCCTGCTCTGATCCATACTCTCGGATCTAAAACAAGTTTATCTCTTTATACTTTTATCTCATGGTCCAACCCACCTTTTATCACCTACCAACAACCTTATCTACTCATGTTCTACCCAACATATCTTTAGATACAAAATACATATATAGTTTAACTCATTAAAACTTATATAATTCACCCGTTCCACAATCATCTCAAATAAACAACAAAATATTATACACATAGCACGTATTTCATAGCAAATACTTAATATTTATGTGTTAGAAGAAAGTGACCACACACTCACTTGATTAGAAGATGATCGGACAGCATTACGGCTTGTAGAAGTAGTATTCTTCGGCAGATCTGGAAGATCTTCACAAAAACCGGACTCCTCGCCGGCAGAGCTTCGGCTCGGGAATTGCACTTCTCGGGATCTTCGGGGCCTCGGGACTTGCTTCGGGGCTCGGGAATGATACCGGGGCTTCGGGATAATTCTTGCACGAAAAACGATGCAAAAACGCGAGAAAAAGAAGAGAAATGAGCAAATGAATCGGCTGCACTCGACTCCCTTTTATAGGGTCTGGATTTGCGATTTATGCGGGGCGTAATCTTAGGTTACGCGGGGCGTAAACTGGATAAGCCCGGTGACTCCCCCCTTGGATAATATCGAAAATTTATATTTAAATTTAATTTCGAAAATATTTAATAAACTTCAAAAATTCATATCTTACTCATACGAACTCCATTTTCGACGTTCTTTATATCCACGCGTAGGTGAGACTACGATCTACATCTTTCGTTTAGACTCTGTTGGCTAATTTTGACTCTATTTTTATTAGTTATTTTTAGTAGGCCGGGACAGGAAAACTCCGTTATAAAATCATAACTTCTTCATCCGACGTCCGTTTTCGCCTATCTTTTTATCGTTTTACTACAATTCATGAGATATTCAATTCTCATTTAGATTGTTTTGGCTAAAAACCGCTCGGTCTCAAATCGAGTATTCGGGTTGCATACCGCTAAGTCGAAACTTCGAAAAATCATAACTTCCTCATACGAAGTCAGATTTGGGCGTTCTTTTTATGCACGCTCATGGTTTAACATATTCTATGACTTTAATTAAGATTGATAAGGCTAAATATTGCTCTAACGTAAATTCACTTTTTACATCGCGCTGTGTCGTGCCGGGTCTGTCGCGAAACTTCGACAGGTCATAACTTCTTCGTTATAACTCGGATTTCGGCGTTCTTTATATGCACGAAAACCTTGTAACATATATTATAACTTAGTTAAGACTATTCATTCTAAATAATCTTTCATCAAAAATTCATTTTTGACGCCTATCGTCTCTAAATTGACTAACCCTGATCTACGGGCGTTACAATTGTAACGCCTGTGTTTCCGGGATTGCCATTTTTAGCAATGTAATAGTCTAGGTTAACTTTTGTAACCCATTTTGAAATAATAAGAGTGTATTATTTGAGTATTATGTGTTTTGTGCTTAATTGCTTAATTATGTGGTTTGATTAATTAAGAATAAAAATAAGCGTCCAAATTTAAGTGTAAAGTAAACTTAATATCTTTGGATAACGTTGTAGTAGTTGAAACGAGGTTTCCGAATATATATAGAACGCCCAAATCTGACTTCGTATGAAGAAGTTATGATTTATCGAAGTTTCGGCTTAGCTGTATGCAGCCTGAAATACTCGATTTGAGATCGAGCGGTTTTTAGCCAAAGCAATCTAAAAGAGGATCGAAGGTCTCGTTGTTGGTATTGAAGCGATGAAAAGTTAGGCGAGAACGGACGTCAAACGAAGAAGTTATGAATTTATAACGAATTTTTCTGTCCCTGCCTATTAAAAATAAATTTAAAATTAGCCGACGAAGTCTAAATGAAAGTTGTAGAGCATAGTCTCACCTTCGCGTAGATATAAAGAACGTCGAAAACGGAGTTCGTATGAAGAAGATATGAATTTCCGAAGTTTATTAAATAATTTGTATTTAAATTTAATTGGAAAATCCGGCATTATCCGAAGAGGAGTCATCGGACTCATCCGAAGTACGCCCCGCGTACACCGAGGAATGTCGACACTCGCACTCGAGCACTTCGGATACGTAAGCAGTAACGATTTCGGAGCAGTACGCCCCGCGTACTCCGAGGCTCCAGCCTCCTATAAATAAGATCCGAAGGCAGCCGACTCAATTGCTATTTTTCTCTCTTCTTTCTCCCGTTTTGCATCGATTTGTGTGCTAGAAATACCCCGAAGCCCCGGTATTATTCTCGAGCCCCGAAGCAAGTCCCAAGATCCCGAAGATCCCGAGAAGTGCGATTCCCGAGCCGAAGCTCTGCCCGCGAGAAGTTCGATTTTTGTAGAGATCTTCCAGATCTGCTGAGGATTACTACTTCTACAAGTCGTAGTGCTGTCCGATCATCTTCTGATCAAGTGAGTGTATACTACCTTTCATAAACCCGATAATAATACAAGTATGGTTTGAGTGTATTAAGTATATTGTTGTTTATGTTTATAATTTTGTTGTTATATGTGTGAATGTATATTCATTCTCTTCTATCTCATAGATCTGATTTATTTCCTATGAAATACGTGTTATGTGGGTGTGCCTCATCTGTTATGTGGAATATGTATTGAATGAAAATGATATACAGGTTTTAAACTATGTATGAAAATATATATTTTTATCTACTAATATGTTGGGTAGAACATGGGTAGATAGTTGGTGTGTAATAAACAGATGAGAGGCCTCGATGTTGTTGTTGTTGTTGTTGATCTAGTTATTCAGCGGAGTATGGATAACGACCACGGACTCTTTCTAGACAGTCCAGTGGAACGCTAGCAGGTTCATAACCTGTAGGTGTTGTGAACGATGTGTTCACCGGTGTTCTCTATCCCCCTCATGGTTGCCTTTAGGATATCTATTGTTGAGGAAACCCCTTAGCAGTAATGTCTGTCCCGATGAAAATCCTAGATTAGGTCCCTTGAAATAGATGTTGTTTTAGGGACGTAAAGTGAGGATAACGGGAATGGGTAATCGGGATAGTGATTGGTTGGTGAAATTTAATATAATTTATTTATTGTGGGTTGAAAACCCTATATGCTCACCAGGCTCCCAAGCCTGACCCACTCAGTTTTATTTGTATTACAGGAGGTGGCGCAAGGGCGTAAGATGGATGAATCATCGGGTTGTTTTGTTTACAAGTCTGTATATGTATATATTTCTTGAATGACTTGTAATGTTATCGTTTATGCTTTATGGTCTATATCAGAACATGACATCCCGAGTTTTGATTGTATAATGAAAATGCATCTCTTGATGAAATGCTTTGATAAATATTATTTTATCATGTTTGTTTTGGGAACAAATTCCGCAACACTTTTAAATCAAAAGGATTTACTCTGAAATTATTTTAAAAAGCATAAATGAAATCGGTCTTTTATGGCCGTGATTTTGGGGATGTCACGTTGGTATCAGAGCATTAGTTTAAGCGAACTAGGAATTTTTAGGATTTCTAGACTTAAACTTAGAATGCTAAGTGGAATTTTGAGATGTGTGTATGTTGGATTTTAGACACGAGCACTAGTTTATTTTAGGAAAGTTGCCTAAAATGCTTTTATGTGCTAAATGTTATATGTTGCCATATATGATATTATTTGTTCGGATCAACGGTTTGTTGCCAACCGGATCTGAAGGTTTATGTGTTTAGGATTCTAAGCGTATGTATACGATATTAGAACTAGCATGTAATCGTTCGGAGTAATAAGGATGATTTGAATATCTATCGTGAATGGGGATCTAATTTCACCATATTCGGTGTGTAGATCAAAAATGGTGAGAACAAGGAGTGGCGTTGGAAACGCAGATGAAAACAGGAATCAACCGCGTGTGATTGAGTAAATACCTGTTGTAGCAGCAGCACCAGAACCAATAACAATGGCTGGGGTGCAAGCCATGATTCGGGCTATGCTAGCCGAACAAAGGGATGAGATGCGACAGATGTTGCATGATAATAGGGACAAACCTATCATACCTATTGAGGAACCCGAATTGATTCCCGAGCAATTGGAGGAAGGGAACAACAGTCGCATTATGAGTCAAGTTGGGACTCAAGGAGAACGAAGGAACGATCCGGAAAGGAGAAACAACAAGGATGGGCGTATGTACAAGAACTTCTTGGGCGCCAAGCCGCCAAGTCTTTCTGGGAGCCCAAAGACTGTTGAGATAATGGATTGGATCTCCGAAATGGAGATGGTATTTGAAAGTTGCGACTGTAGCAACAAACAGAAGACTGTCTTTGCAGTCAGAAAACTGAAGACTGGAGTCTTGAGTTGGTGGAAGTTGTTGGCAGATACTATGCCACGAGGAGAAGCCCTGAAAATGTCATGGGAGGAGTTCTTGGAACAGTTAAGGGTGCAGTATTGTTTAGAGATAGATCTGATTGATCTGAACAATGAGTTCCAAAACTTAAAGAAGGGGAGGATGAGCATAGATGACTATGCTACTGCATTCACTGAGAAAATGAAGTTATTTCTGTACCTAGTGCCAACGGAACTCTCCAAGATTGAGAGGTTTGCTAATGGACTGCCTGCCGACTTTGGTCCGACAGTCAAGATGGCAACTACTCTGAAAACGGCTGTTCGTGTAGCTAAGAATGTGGAGGCCCAGCAGAAGCAAAAGGGTCTGGAAAGGATAGAAGTTGGTGAAAAGAGGAAGTTCGATGGAACTTCAGGGTCCAATAAGAAAAACAAGTACTCGAAGTCTGGTTCGAGGGGAAGTGGAGGCGAAGCGAAATGGTGCGACAAATGTAAGAAGAAGCATCATGGAAAATGTGAGGTAGCGACCACGTGCTACAAGTGTGGAAAGCCAGGGCACTATGCCAATGACTGTACCCTCTCTAAGAAGGTTTGCTATGGTTGTGGTGAGGAGGGACACATGTCGAGGGACTGCCCGAAGAAGAAGGAGGCAGCTAGACCCAACATTCCGCCAAAGCCAAAGGCGAGAGCATTCCAGATGACACTGGAAGCTGCTAAAGATGAAGCTGATGTCGCTTCAGGTACCTTTCTCATTAACGAATTGCCTGCCCAAATTTTGTTTGATTCTGGAGCCAATTAGTCCTTTATTTCGCATGAGTTTGATAGAAAACTAGCTTTGCCTGTTAATAGACTAGATAATGCTTTATTAGTCGAAGTTGCTAGTGGCAAGTTTGTACCTGTTAGCCATCATATGAAAAACATCTTAATCGACCTTAATGGGAATAAGTTTCACGAGGAATTATTGCCTATCGAACTTAATGGTTTCGACATCGTTTTAGGAATGGATTGGCTTAGCGCCAATGATGTCGAAATTTTATGCAAGAAGAAGATAGTTAAAGTAAACCCGCCTGGGAAAGATTTGTTTATGGTGTATGGGGACAAATGCAGAGTGAATTCTGAAATCATTTCCCTAATGAAAGCCAGAAAATGTTTGACCAAAGGGTGTACATCATACTTAGCATTCGTGATCGATGCTAAGAAGGAAAAGAAGGTGATGCAGAATATTCCTGTTGTGTGTGATTATCCGGAAGTATTTCCCGAAGATCTTCCTGGATTACCGTCTGATCGACAAGTGGAATTCCGTATTGACTAGTTGCCCGGAACAACGCCAATTGCAAAAGCACCTTATCGATTAGTACCGACGGAGATGAATGAGTTGATGATGCAACTTCAGGTGTTATTGGACAAAGGTTTCATTAGACCTAGTTCATCACCCTGAGGAGCTCCGGTGTTATTCGTGAAGAAGAAAGATGGAAGTATGAGAATGTGCATCGATTACAGAGAGCTGAACAAGGTAACAATAAAGAATAGATATCCGTTGCCAAGGATTGATGACCTGTTTGATCAATTGCAAGGTTCGAACTATTTCTCGAAGATCGATCTAAGGTCAGGATATCATCAGCTAAAAGTAAGAGAGCAAGATATCGAGAAGACTGCATTCAGAACTAGATATGGACACTACGAGTTCTTGGTTATGTTGTTTGGACTAACCAATGCTCCGGCAGCATTCATGGATTTGATGAATAGGGTTTGTAATCCTTTCCTAGATAAATCTATGATAGTGTTCATAGATGACATTCTGATTTATTCGAAAAGCCAAGAGGAGCATGGCAGACACTTGCGAGAAGTGTTAGAAGTCTTGAAGAAGGAGAAGTTGTATGCTAAGTTCTCCAAATGTGATTTTTGGATTCGAGAAGTCCAATTCTTGGGTCACGTGGTCAACCAAGAAGGTATAATGGTTGATCCGGCAAAGATTGAAGCTGTGACAAAGTGGGAGCAACCGAAAAGTCCCACGGAGATCCGAAGCTTTTTGGGATTAGCCGGATATTACCGAAGGTTTATCCAAGGCTTTTCTTCGATCGCTACTCCATTAACAGCTTTGACCCACAAAGGAGCTACTTATGCTTGGAGTGATAAGCATAAAGAAGCATTCGAGAAGCTAAAGAAGAAGCTATGCGAGGCACCGATACTTTCTTTACCCGATGGAGTTGAAGACTTCGTTGTTTATAGCGATGCGTCTGGGGTTGGATTGGGTTGTGTTTTGACCCAAAGAGAAAAGGTGATAGCATATGCGTCTCGACAGCTGAAGGAGCATGAAAAGAATTACCCGACTCATGATTTGGAGTTGGCAGCGGTAGTTTTCGCTTTGAAAATATGGAGGCATTACCTCTATGGCACGAAGTGCAAACTATTTACTGATCATAAGAGTCTCCAATATCTCTTTAATCAGAAAGAATTGAATATGAGGCAACGACGCTGGCTAGAATTACTCAAGGACTACGACTGCGAGATACTTTACCACCCCGGTAAGGCTAATGTTGTTGCTGATGCTCTCAGTCGGAAAGTCAATCTTGAAAGGAAAAGGCCAAGAGCGTTGAGAATTGAAGTTGTCTCGACCATTGTGGAAAGTATAAAGAAAGCTCAAGAGGAAGCTTCTGAAAAGAATGACCGAAAAGAGGAACGTTTGGGCAAAACGTTGGTATTCGGTGTAAACAGTCATGGACTGAAGGTGTTCCAAGATCGGATTTGGATACCTAAGACAGGAGGAGTCAGAGATCTTCTGATGGAAGAAGCTCACAAAACCATGTACTCGATTCATCCCGGTAGCACTAAAATGTATAGGGACCTAAAACCCTACTACTAGTGGCCGACGATGAAGCTTGACGTTGCAAAGTATGTGGCTGAGTGTGTGACTTGTGCGAGAGTAAAGACACAACATCAGAAACCGTACGGGAGTTTAGAACCGTTGCCTGTGCCTATGGGTAAGTGGGAAGACATTGCTATGGATTTTGTCACTAAACTGCCCAGAACAATGAATGGTCACGACATGATTTGGGTGGTCGTTGATCGATTCGCTAAGAGTGCGCATTTCATAGCAGCCAAGGAGAAATGGTCTATGGAGAAGCTTGTGAATTCTTACGTGAAGGAAATGTGAGGCTTCACGGTGTTCCGTTAACGATTGTGTCGGATCGTGATAGCTGTTTCACCTCGAGGTTTTGGAAAAGTCTACAAGAGGAATTGGGTACCAAGTTGTGTTTAAGTACAGCTTACCATCTGCAGACTGATGGTCAAAGCGAACGAACGATACAAACGCTTGAAGATATGCTGAGAGCATGTACTCTGGAATTCCTAGGTAACTGGGATGAACATTTACCTTTGGTAGAATTTTCCTACAATAATAGTTTCCACTCGAGCATTAAGATGGCACCTTACCAAGCTTTGTATGGACAGAAGTGTCGTACGCCGTCTTGTTGGCTTGAGGCTGGGGAAAAGCAGTTTTTGGGACCGGAGATGGTTCATCAAACTGCTGAAAGTTGAAAATAATTAGGGAAAGAATGTTAGCAGCTCAGGATCATCAAAAGAGCTATGCTGACAAAAAGCGAAGACCGATGACTTTTGAGGTTGGAGATTCGGTTTTGCTTAAAGTCTCGCCGTGGAAGGGACTTATATGATTTGGTAAAAGGGGAAAGTTGAGTCCAAGGTTTATTGGACCGTTTAAAGTTCTTCAGAGGATTGGGAACCAAGCTTACAAGCTCGAATTACCCGAAGAACTGAATGGAATTCACAACACTTTTCATGTGTGTTATTTGAGGAAGTTCACGGGAGAAGTTCCCGATATAATTCCAATTTCTGAATTGAGAATTGATGAAAACAAAAGGTTGATTGAAGAACCAGAGGCAATTGTTGACCGAAAGACTAAGAAGCTGCGACGCAAAATGGTTGGGTTAGTGCTTGTCCGATGGAAACACACGAATGGGCCGAATCTCACCTGGGAGATGGAGAGTGACATGTTGAGTCGCTATCCACATTTGTTTGTTGATGTGTGATTCCGGGGACGGAATCATTCAGGGTCAGGTTTGACCCGAGGCTTACTCACGAGGTTGATGTTAGTCAGAATGACCAGGTGGAAGACCAGCGCAGGTAGGCGGCTGGTGTTGGGTATTGGAGGCAGATCGCAGGCGATGGGCCATGGTAAACTTCGAGGACGAAGTTCAGTTTAAGTGGGGGAGAGTTGTAACACCCAAGATTTTGAAAGCCAAGAAAGTAAAGGAAACCCTAAATTTAGGAGGGACTCGGCGAGTCCAAGGAAGGACTCGGCGAGTCGGAGCGGGATCCGGGTCGAGGAGTAAGTGACCAACTCGATGAGTCGGCCAAGTGGACTCGGCGAGTCTGGTCTGTGCGAGGAAAACCCTAAATTCGGGGCTTGGGGCCTATTTAAACGTCTCAATCTTCTTCCTAGGGCTCCTTTACTGCCTCTCACACCCAGAACGCGGCACCCTAAGCCTCCATTGTGATGATTTATTCTTTTGGCCATTTTTGAGTGATTTAGAAGAAGAAGAAGAAGTGGGAATCTTTGAAGCATCAAGGAGTGGCTTTGGATCTGAAGTTTGGGGAGCATTTCGGAGCATTGGAAGGTATCAATTCGTTTCCCTCCTTTAGATCTTCTTTGGTTATGAGTTTTGGGGCTTTTAAGCCATGCCTAAGATCGATTTCAAGCTTGAGGTCCAGATCTGAGGTTGCTACCTCAGATCCATGCTTGTGTTGGTTTAGAATCCCGTAAAGTATCAGCCATTGGGTGGATTTTGGAGCCTCTTGGTCTTTAACCCTAGTTATTGGTGCATTTTTCCTAGATCTCCCTCTCTAAATGTAAAGTTTGCAACTTTACGTGGGGAATAGGCTTGGGAAGGGTAGATCTACAGTTTGGAGTTCATGCATGACTCGGAAGTCCTCTGCATGTAAGTGGATCTTATTGGACTCGGCGAGTCCTTCGAGTGGACTCGGCGAGTAGCTTGAAGATGAGGAGGATCTCGACGAGTGGGATGAACAGCTCGTCGAGTCGGATGAAGATAGGCATGAACTCGGCGAGTTGGATGAACAACTCAGCGAGTTGGATGAAGATTGTCGTGTGCTCGACGAGTCTGTTCTTAGACTTGGCGAGTCAGGTCGCGTGGTCCCAAACCCTTCGAGTTAAGTCTCGAGTCAGCGAGTCGAGCCAGGACTCAGTGAGTTGGACAGGACAGGAATCGGGAATCAGTAGACTCGGCGAGTCAGGGGCTGACTCGGCGAGTAGAGTCGCGAGTGGAAGGACTCTGGACTTATGAACTCGGCGAGTCAGTAGGGTGACTCGACGAGTAGGGTTGACCTGGAAGGTTGACTTTGATCAGCCATTGGGTGGATTTTGGAGCCTCTTGGTCTTTAACCCTAGTTATTGGTGCATTTTGCCTAGATCTCCCTCTCTACACGTAAAGTTTGCAACTTTACGTTGGGAATAGGCTTGGGAAGGGTTGATCTACAGTTTGGAGTTCATGCATGACTCGGAAGTCCTCTGCATGTAAGTGGATCTTATTGGACTCGGCGAGTCCTTCGAGTGGACTCGGTGAGTAGCTTGAAGATGAGGAGGATCTCGACGAGTGGGATGAACAGCTCGTCGAGTCGGATGAAGATAGGCATGAACTCGGCGAGTTGGATGAAGATTGCCGTGTGCTCGGCAAGTCTGTTCTTAGACTCGGCGAATCAGGTCGCGTGGTCCCAAACCCTTCGAGTTAAGTCTCGAGTCAGCGAGTTGAGCCAGGACTCAGTGAGTTGGACAGAACAAGAATCGGGAATCAGTAGACTCGGCGAGTCAGGGGCTGACTCGGCGAGTAGAGTCGCGAGTGGAAGGACTCTGGACTTATGAACTCGGCGAGTCAGTAGGGTGACTCGACGAGTAGGGTTGACCTGGAAGGTTGACTTTGACCAGGACGTTGACTTTGACCAGAGTTGAGTTGGTTGACCTTTGAAGGTCAGTTAGACTAAGTGTTATGTTGATATTGGTAGCTCGGGGAGCTAGCGGAGCAGCAGTCCGGAGTCAGTGGTCAGGTAGCGGTCAAAGGGGTTAGCAGCAGCAGTTCAGCAGTATCAAGTGAGTTTCCCTTTGTATGAATGGGTCTACGGCCACAATGCCGGCCCATGTAGTTATGAGTAGAAGACCCGGGGGTTAGCCCTAGGCACAGTATGCTAGTATGATATTCGGACGAGGTCCAATGATAGAGGGAGGGTGCCCAAGGAGCGGTTTATGTGATAGTTTATACTTGTTGTCTGTGTGATACTTGTATGTGCCTGGTAGGGAGGTGAGTGTGGGCGAGGTCCCGTATCTCACCAATAGCAGAGTGTGGATGGTGTTCCACATCTCAGCAGCAACAGAGCAGGGGCGAGGCCCAAGTCAGGAAAGGAGTGAGGGTGGGCTGGGCCCGTATCTCACTATCAGCAGGAGTATGGACGAGGTTCCATGACTCATCAGTAGCAGGACTCGGGCGGGGCCCAGAGATAGGCGAGGCCTTAGAGCAAGAGTTGTTAGTATATGTTTAGTTTATGTAATGTTATGTGATATGTTTATGTGCTATTATATGTTAGAGGGCGAGGCCCTGTGATAGGCGAGGCCTAAGTGAAACAGATCTGTATCCGAGCGGGGCTCGAAGCCAGGCGGGGCCTGGAGCGGCGGAGCCGTTGTAGCGGGCGAGGCCCGAAGTAGAGGGCAAGGACCAGGATAGCGGGCGTGGCCCAGTATGTGAAGTATATGGTTTTGCATAGTATGTGGTAAGGTGGGGAACTCACTAAGCTTCGTGCTTACGGTTTTCGGTTTTGTTTCAGGTACTTCCGGTAGCGGAGGGAGGAGCTCGGGGTGATCGCATGGCACACACCATAGATTAGTCAGCCTGGGAATGTTTACTCTGATAATAAACATGTGTTATGAAAACTTATACTCAGATTATGTTTTGGAATGATGTCTTTGGTTAAAGTAATGTTTTATTGAAAAGAAATTTTTGGTCTTGAATTTTGGGATGTTACTGTTGGATTAATGTCTAAGTCCATAACTATATTTGGTATGTACTTGACCCGACCCGGCATGGTCCATTTGGGTTGCACTTCACCGACACAATGTATATGGATAATCTTTTGAGAATAGTATGTTTATGATTAATATTAATATATTATAAGTTCTAATATATTAATATGGAATCATATTATTTAATTAGTATTGATCAAGAATTAATTTATAATTAATTAAGTGATCAAAAGGAACTAATTAAATATGGACTCTTATATATATGGAATGGGCCAAGTTCATTTAGGTTGGGCTAAGCTTTCATGGATAGTCCATGGAGTGTTTAACCCATGGATCCTAGGAAATGAAAGGTCATGGGTATTAGGGTTTAACCCTAATCCTCCATACTATATAAAGATGTCTTTGGTTGGTGAAATTGGCACTAGTATGGATACACTAAAGAAGGGCTAGCCAATTTCACTAGAGAGAACCAAGTAATCATATTCTCTAAAGTATTCCAATGTGTATTGGTGATTTGTGATTCCACTTGAGGCTTCCACACTATTGGGGCTAAGCTCTTAAAGCTTGAAGACATCAAGCTACATCAAGAGGTATGTATTCTATCTTGTTACATTCATAGTTTTTGTATGCTAGATTAGGATAATACCTTGGATGTTCTTATTTGCATGTATAATAGAGAAAACATAGATCCAAGGTATTTAGGGTTGCATGTACACTTAGGAATTGTTAGAATGCTCAAAACCCAACAGTGGTATCAGAGCCACGGGTTGTTTTCTGTTATATTGATGCAAATATTTTATTTTCAAAGTTGAAAAAAAAACATGAAGTTTGTCAAATTTTAAGATAATTACTTGTTCTAGTGAAAAACTAATTATTTGTAAAATTTGAATAATTTGCTTTATGAGTTGAATTAGGTCAAATTTAATAAAAGATAAAATAATATGATTATTTTATTAGTTTTAAAAGTTTGATCTAAAGAGTTTTATTTTTTTTTGAAACCTCCATAAGTTATGGATATGAAAAGGTTTTAAAAAAAAAAATTCATTCAAAGTTTTTTTTTGGAGTTACAAAATTTGGTGTTAATGTTTTAAAGGATTCCATAACTTAAGAATAAGTTATGGATCACCAAAAGTTTTTTGTGTTACCTTGTTTTATGAGTGAATTTAGATTAATGAATAAAATTATGTGATAGTTGGTTTTAATCCAAATTAATCTAAGAATTGATTCTAAAATGTGTTTTTGTAACTTGTCCTCAAGTTATATGAAAAGTCACATTTAAGAATCATAAAACTCATAAAAATTGGCAAATGTTACAAAAATGAAGAGTCTAGTTCTAATTAAATGGTTTTATGACTCCATAACTTGTCCTCAAGTTATGGAGGACCAAGAGTCTCTTCATTTAATAAAATAAAATAAAAAAAAAAAAAGGTGTAACCTTAATTAATTCCATAAGTTATAAAATAAAGAAAAGTTAATTCTTTTATTAGTTTAAAGTCTTCCATAACTTGTCATCAAGTTATGGAACTTGAAGAGTTTTTGGATTAAAACTACTTTAAACACATAAGTTATGGAATTAATTAGTTTTGAATAGTTTCAAAACTTGCCCTCAAGTTTTGGAATTTGTAAAGTTTTCACTTATGAATACTTTAATTCCAAGTTAGCCCTTAGAATTTTAAAAGTTAAAATTCAACCCTTATACTTTATAATATTATAAGTTAATAATATATATATGTATAAGAGTAAAGTCAGTCTTACCGCTAGTACGCCTCATTTACGAAGCCGGTCTATAAGGTGGGTATAAGGTTGTTGCCTATAAAATGGCAACTTAATGGGTGTCCACTCTCACCCACCGCTTGCTTGACTGGTGGAGGGTCGTTAGCCGAACGGGTTTGACAGGACTAGAATTCTCCCTTCATTAAAAGTATTAATGATAATACTAAGTAACTAAACTCTTAATAATACCCAATTTAGTTACTTAGGAAAAATGTGAATAAGGTGCTAACCCATGAAATTACACTTTACACTTTGTCTAAGTCGTTAGTGGAGCGTGTGTGGTTAACCGGCACACTAACTTGGACTTAACAAGGTAGGTAAAGGGTGACTTAATATTTATCATAGTATCGATGGAGCGTGTGTGGTTAACCGGCACATCGATTGAGGGGTAATTTATTAAGGGTACCAAGTGATTTGCATGGTTACTTCACACCTTGTTTTGTGATCCTCGGCATCCCAGTCACAAAACCTGAAGGGCACACTCGAGATTGAAACATGCCTTTGAAAAGTTCAATGAATCTCAAAGATCTAGGAGTTTCAAAACCAATTAAAACCTAATAATTCATTTCGTTTATCTTGGTGGAAATTGGTGAATCGTCATTCACCTACCTTCAAATATTTTATAGCTTGGATTACGGCATACCTCTTCTAAGTTATAAAATAGTTTGTTGGGTCCTAGCCTTAATATTTCATATTGGGTGTCATATTAAGGACTTTAAATCAACTATCTTGAATATCTCCCAAAAGATGTCTGTAATAGACACCTATGATCTTCCCAAATCTAGTGAAACAAGGTTTCCTAAATGAAGATGATGTCCTTTGGAAATCATACTTCTTTCACCTCCTCCAATTATTCTCCCCAACCCACAAGTTCTTGAAAAGTTTAAGGTCACTCAAGCCCTATTGGCAAGGCAAGGTCTAGGTGTGAACACATCTTGGAGATGTAGTCACATATTGACAAGCCGGGAGAGTTGGGTGTCAAAGTCTTGAGAAAGTTGGTGGTTCAATCACTTTCTAAGTCACATAGTGAGTTCCTTTGGGACACCTATGAAACAGACTATGACAAGACCCTTAATGATCTTATCTATTTGCTAAGATCAACTTCCTAAAACTTTATGGACAATTACAATGATAACATTGGATATCTAGTAAAGCTCTCTCTTCCCAGTGGAAAGGGATCGGCCATAGTCAACTTGGTTGACCAAATGGTAAAGAGAAAAGCTAAGTCTATGATAGTCTCATGTACCATTATCAAAGGGTCCATATGTTTATATTGCCAAAGGAAGGGGCATTGGTTGCAAAGCTGCCAAATTTACCTAAGGATGTTAAAGTCAATAAGTTTGACTCTACTTCAGGTAAATTCCACTATCTAACTCTGTTAAGTTTCTATTCTGAGATTCTTGATACATGTGTGACTGGGTCACATGGTAATGTTTTAAGAATCAAAGAAAAAGTGAAGAAACTTAAAGAAAAAAATATGCTGAATCTGATCGCATAGATGGATTTCTATCGCGTAGTTTGAAGATCGGATTCCTGAGCTACTTCTTAGGAGTTATGAGATATTGCCTAGGAATAGATAACAACAAGTTTTCAAATGGATTGTAAGGATAAGTTTTTCCGCAAAGTTTTAAAATAAAAGAAATTTTTTTTGATTTTATTTATTTTAAAATATCCTTACAATGGCTTTTGAGGAAAAATTGTTGCTTATATGATTCCATTAAGAGCAAGAGTGGAAATATGAAATTGATTCTTTCATTTGTGGTAATGTCTAGATTTACCAAATAAGGAAAGATTCTCATCACCCAAGTTTCAATTGGACCGGAACTTGGAATCATGCAAGTTGTATAGCATGATGAATGAGAACTTTCAAGTTTTGGAAAATTAAGACTAATTACTCGGCCACATGGATGTATGAGTCAAGTAAAGGACTAAGGGATCGAGTACACATTCTTGTGCACTGATTAAGTCCACCACAAAAGATTGATAAGACTATTCGTCATAATTTACTAAAGCTCAGTAAATATGATTATACTTACAAGCTTAAGTGTAACTCTGAGACATTGGAAAAGGTTCCAATGTATGGCAGGGCGAATAAGAAGAATCAAATTAGGCAGAAGGATAAAAGTTTCTCATATCTGAAAAGATGGGAGAGTACTTTAGTATCAGTTTTGTGATCATCTTAATGATTAAGAAACCATATCAAAATTAGTTCTCTAAGGAAATCTTAGTGCATTCTTATGACTAAGAAGAGGAACTTGAATTGTTAAAATGGTTAAATCAAGAAGATGAGTCATACTTCATTCTAATACAAGTCTTAGAGTCATACTCCAAGATTGTCATTTGAGTGACATGTCTTAAAGAAGGTTTAAAACACTTGTCAAATGTAAGAGTAAAAGTTTTCTACTCTTGTACATTTGAAATTGGTAAGTTGTGATGTTTTGGATAAAACAAAGACCAACTTAGGCCAATTGGGTAAAGTGTTTTTCTTGATTAGAATCCGCACTATCTCTTGGATGTTTGACAAGGGAGTCTTATATGTCAAGAGGACAGTGGGAGTCTTAAAGGTCTTGAAAGTCTCAAGAAATAATCAAGAATAAAACCTGAAGTTCTTCACTAGCACACGATTTGAGGTTTATAACCTATCGTGTTGACATATCTGTGCCCATTCCAGTTAAAGTTGGCTTTGCATATGAGTTCTTAGAGTTCTCAGTTTGTTGCATAACAACTTGGAAGCAATGGCAGGCCCTTGAGCTGCCAGGTGGCAAGAAGTTAAGATTGAGTTCAATCCATATGGTTTTGGATTTGTCATTATCTTTGTCTTGTGATTATGGTTTGACAAATTCATATGGGTAGGAACTCATACACCATATAAATCTAAGTGTCATAAGGTTTCTCTCCGATTCATGAAAATGATGGTGAGGAAACGCTTTCACTAAGTAGATTTTACGAAGATATCAATTGTGTTATTTGCATTTTCAAAAGTCGTTAGTGGAGCGCGTGTGGTTAACCGGCACACTAACATGGACTTGTGAGAAATGGCAAATGCCTAAGCAATTGAGACCATGATTACGGTATCCCTTTTCATGGTTCTTGAAATTGCTTAGACACACATGTGAGCTATCTACGGAAAGGGTGTATGAATCTAAATTTCAGACTGTCCAGCTGATTTCTGAGTACATGTCAAAGCTAGTGGGAGCATAAGTGTTATGCTAATAATCATCATGTTAGTGGGAGCATGATAATTATGATAAGTATTGCAAGTTAGCAATGTTAATTATAGAAAACAAAAGTTTCAATTGGGAAAAAGTTGTTTTGCTATAATTAAGGGAGAGGAAATTATGCTTCATCTCAAATCTATAAGCTTAGATCGTGAGGTTTTAATCATTTAGTCAAGGATATATATGAATTTCATGTTGGAATGGCTCAACATAAGGAAATTTTGTATATGGGTCCATTATTTGCGTTCTAAAATTCGATTATGATTACGGCATCCCTTTTTCATAATCTGAATTATGAGAACTTGGCAAATTGAAATGGAAATATTATAGCAAAAGACTGGTTTAGTCTTTATGTAAGACATCATGAATCGTGTCCCATATGCTTCGGATATAGGATCGATTACATGTGCTATATTCATCCGTTCTAAAATTTTCCAAATGCCTGGGGCATTAAGAAGGGAAAAGGTTTAGAACAGGATATGACTAAAAGGATTAAACAATTGTCGAGGACAATCTAAGGTTTACCAAAGATTGGTTACTCAAGGACAATTGGAAGTATAGTGATAATTCTGGAAGGACCATATTGACATAATCTGTAAGGAGGCAACTCTTGTTCAGAAGTGATAGTCAAAATGGAATCTGGAAATGTTTCAAAGTTAGAATTTTCAATCTGTGTAAGATTAAGGAAACTTAATGCAAGAAGGATATTTCCAAGGAGTTGATCTCCTTTGGAATACTCTGTAATGATTGTTGCCAAGTCTTTGTGACTTTGTGCATAATCGTTACATGAGGATCAATGCATATAAGTTTAGAATCTAACAGATTTCTGTAAATGGCATGAATTTGGAATTCTTGCATTTGCAGTAAGGACTTGGGAGTGTGAAAAGAGAATCATTGAAGTTATGTTCAATTGATCTAGTTCACAAAGTAAAGATCATAGACAAACATAGTATGCATACTTTGTGTGTGGCATGACTAGTGTTTAAGAAAACATAGTGTACATGCTTGGAGCATGGGACAAGTATTGTTTTAAATTCAAGAATAAAGTTGATAGCTGAAACAGTATACAATGAATAATGTGTAATCATATGGTGATAAATAAAAGGTGTTTTATTTATGTTCAAAGGGTTGATACCATATTGGATTCAATTATAATTGTGTTTTATTTTGCATGTTTTGACTTCCCGAATAAACTGGGTTATTCTTCCTGAATGACTAAGTTATTCAAACATCCACAGTCGGTCATATGTTGGAAGTAGATATGAATTAAGACTGTCATGGGTTGGCTTGTAGAGGTCTAAGGTGTTGGACAAAGGGATACAACACTCATGAGTGCTCATAAGTTCTGAGTATTGGATTCAACCCGCGCTCATTGGAATCACTTCATGGATTTTATCACGAGTGATCATGAGACGATAATATCTTATATTCTTCAAACCTAGAGATATGAGTTGTTACTATGAGTTGATAGTACATTGATTGCACGAAAACGCATGTGGTAACTCGGTGCTATAAAACGTGCCTTTGTGTATGATTCTACAAGTAGTAGAACAAGCCATATGAGTCGAAGTTTATCCGTTCCTTTTACCTTCGGGATAAAAGCGATATCTGTGGGCCCCTCGATGATTTGATGATGACAAATGGAAGTGCTCGGCCGGGCCAGGACTGATTTGATTTGTTCAATTAGTCAGTCATCATAAATCGGAAATCGGGAAACAACAAATGGACAGAGAGAATGATTATAATCCATGTCTCGGTCCATATGATATCTAGAATGGAGGAATATATGATCCCTTATCTAATGGACAAGTTCGTTGACAAGATCAGAGTTCGACAGCAGCTTTAAGAGCTACGATTGCCAGTTAGGTTTGAAGTCATACGCAATAATAGTTTTAGACTTATCCAAGTGGGAGACTGTTGGATTAATGTCTAAGTCCATAACTATATTTGGTATGTACTTGACCCGACCCGGCATGGTCCATTTGGGTTGCACTTCACCGACACAATTTATATGGATAATCTTTTGAGAATAGTATGTTTATGATTAATATTAATATATTATAAGTTCTAATATATTAATATGGAATCATATTATTTAATTAGTATTGATCAAGAATTAATTTATAATTAATTAAGTGATCAAAAGGAACTAATTAAATATGGACTCTTATATATATGGAATGGGCCAAGTTCATTTAGGTTGGGCTAAGCTTTCATGGATAGTCCATGGAGTGTTTAACCCATGGATCCTAGGAAATGAAAGGTCATGGGTATTAGGGTTTAACCCTAATCCTCCATACTATATAAAGATGTCTTTGGTTGGTGAAATTGGCACTAGTATGGATACACTAAAGAAGGGCTAGCCAATTTCACTAGAGAGAACCAAGTAATCATATTCTCTAAAGTATTCCAAGGTGTCTTGGTGATTTGTGATTCCACTTGAGGCTTCCACACTATTGGGGCTAAGCTCTTAAAGCTTGAAGACATCAAGCTACATCAAGAGGTATGTATTCTATCTTGTTACATTCATAGTTTTTGTATGCTAGATTAGGATAATACCTTGGATGTTCTTATTTGCATGTATAATAGAGAAAACATAGATCCAAGGTATTTAGGGTTGCATGTACACTTAGGAAGTGTTAGAATGCTCAAAACCCAACAGTTACAAGTTGGTATCAGAGCCATGGTTTGAGGGATTCAGGCATACTCTCGAGTGTGCCTGAACTCAAACTGAGGGGTCGGATAAAAAGTTTTCAGAAGTGAAAAGACAGTTTTGTAAAAAGAATTTTGAGAACGAAAAACAGTTTTAGAAAAGCAAAAGAGAATTCAGAAAGAAAAGAACTTTGAAAAGAGAAAGAGGTGTGGTGCATGCAATCAACCGAGATCAAGTAAGTACCCCAAAATACCCATACAAGTTTATGTTATGATTATCAGTTGATGGAACAGCATGCTAGAATAGGACTAAGGATCTAGGGATGATGCCTTATGTGCCTGTTATTTGTGCTTTTGAGCTGCATGATAGTGCTGATTAGATAGTAGTAGGATAGCCTGTTTAGGTTATGCCTGAGTTTATGAGTTTGTGTTACATGCTAGTTCAGATTCTTGCTATGTGGATATGATTGTTTGAGTATGTTGTGGTTAGACTTTCCCCTTGTCCGAATGCTGCTTGCTTTGTGCATTGTGGGATTTTGAGTGATGGGAGTTAGCCATTTGATAGATACGTTACGTCACATGTGATCAGGGTTGAATAATCTCAGAGTGCTGGATTTGGACCTATTGCGCAGCTCTTGTTTGAGTCCAACCGTTGTAGGGACGAGTCTTTTACTTGAAGGATTATCTGAGCCTCGTCGCATGTGATGGTATCCAGGTGATGGCTAATTGGCATCACAAGGAGACCTTCAACAGTTGAGGACTGGTTTGAGTTGAGTCAGAGGTTTCCCTAGGGTAAGCCTAGGATGAGATAGTGTTGGGAACAGTATTAGTGGATAAGGGACCTGGTGGAGTCAAAGCAATTCCTGAGGAAAGTACGGATAGATGTGGAAGGTAGTATGGGCCCGTACTACTGAAAGCAGAGGATCCGTACTCGATTCGGGAAGGGCAGAGACAAGACCGGGAACCTGGTAGGGCATGTTTGGTCTCACATCAGTGATGAGTATTCTGATAGTGGTTGTGGTACATTTTCAGCATGGTGACATTGCGAGAGAGACCAGCGGGCGGATCAGGCGCCGGAGAGGGATCAGGCTCGGGTTCAGGGACCGAGCAGCTCGAGGAGCGGATGAGAGAGTTGATATCAGCTGAGGTTATGTGCAGTATTTTAGCTCAGACTCCTGTGATCTTTGGCACGGTCAAGGAGGGCATATTGGAGATCTTGGATGAGAGGCTGGGAGCCTTCCGTACTGAGATGATGGCATTGATGGGAGCGCGTACCTTGACATTTCGAGAGTTCAGAGCCTGCGGGGCACCAGATTATCATGGGGCTAGGGACCCCATTACTAGCAGCGGATGGTTGGCTGATGTTGCCAACGCTTTTCGTACGAGCAAGTGTCCCGAGGGGGACAAGGTCAGACTCGCTTCCTGTCTTCTGAAGGATAGAGCGAGGGATTGGTGGGAGGAGATTGGTCATGCCTTGGGGATGATGTCGCGTTGGACGCGATGACTTGGAGCGATTTCTCGGCCAGGTTCAGGGCGGAGTTTTCACCGATTATTGAGGTGCAGCAGCTGGCACGAGAGTTTCAGGATTTGACGCAGACTACTGAGACTATGGCGGAGATCACCACCAAGTTCAGGGAGAGGGCTCTTCTTGTACCGCAGTATGTCACGGATGAGGAGATGAAGAAGGCTCGGTACCATGAGATGTTGAGGGATGACATCAGGGAGTTCGTGAGCAGATCCAGTTGTAAGACGCTGGAAGATATGATTTCTCGGGCTAGAGAGAGGGAAATTGATTTGGAGCAGATCCGGAAGAGGAAGCCGGATGAGGTTCAGGTAGCTACGAGTTTGGGCAAAAGGCCCAAGGGATCGGATTCGAGATCGAGGGATCATCAGGACCGCAGTCGGTGCGGAAAGTGTGGCAGGGCGCACAGGGGCGCGTGCAGGAGTGGTAGCGGTGGTGAGTCTGGCTGTTTCAAGTGCGGTCGGACTGGTCATTTCAGCAGGGATTGTACTGTTACCGCCGCGCAGGGGGAAAACTTGATATGTTTTCATTGCAACCAGCGGGGCCACAAGAAGGCCCAGTGCCCCAGTTTGTCTTCGGCAGGACGGGTGATGGCACCCGCCCCTGCAACCTTGAGGATCGCGGATGGCCATCAGGGCCGGGTAGAGGCACCTGCAGCAGGGAGCAGGGCTTTTCAGATGACGACCTTGGAGACGTGAGCATCGCCGGACGTTGCAGGTATGCAATTTCCATTTTCAGTTCTTTTATTTGTGCATGATTATATTGTTATGGTTCCGCATCATTTTGGTATGAGTATTTTGTTTTGAGTGGGTGATTGTGATCGAGTTATATGCCATTTGCATACCTTGGATATTTGTATGGTAGTTAGGGGATGTGCTCTATTGAAGAAGGTTTCGAAGGATGCAGTAACTGTAGCATGCTTGGGAGGGATTTGGTACGTTTCGCTAGTTCGGAGGGGTGCAGTGATTGTGATGGATTGGCTAAATCCCTAGCTATGGCGGGCTTGGATTCCTCAGTAGATGGGTTATGGAATGGTAGCAAAGATCGGGATCTCTTTGAGTATTGAGCAGCAAGGGGTAAGCAGGATCGAAGTGGGGGAGAATCCTCCGGGTGTGCCCAGAGAGGAGCACGCAGACCCAGAATGAGTACGTGACCTCCGAGAGGGAAGAGAAGTAGTTCAGCGTTTGATGGAGTGAGGATTTCAGGGTTGGGAGTTTGAGAAACTCCACATCAGCTAGTGCGTGTGATGGTAATGGTTAGTTATGGTTGAGAATTCAGGTTGTGGATCGCCCGAAGGACTCACGGGAGTCGAAATAAGGATCTTGAGAAGCTGATGGCACGTGGGTGCCTTCGTATTAGCAGTCAGTAGTGGAAGTTTTGTAAGACTACAGGGCAGCTGTAGCATTCACTAGAGGTCAGCAATGGATGGTGATGTAAGCCTATGGGTAAGCCGTAGCATTCCTTAGTAGTCCCGTTAGTGGAGTTGGGGCGAGGCCCTTATCTCCTAGTGATCAGGTAGGGATCAAGATTGAGTAGTGGATGAGAATGATAGGGAGTTGCCTGTATAGCTCTAGAGAGGTGAGACCTTGGGAGAGGCCGCTCCAAGATATAGTTGGGTGAGACCCGTGGGCGAGGCCCGTATGAGATTAGCAGTGTAGATGAGACCTGGGAGCAGGGTTGCTCAGTAGTATGGTTGGGTGAGACCCATGGGCTAGGCCCGAGCGAGAGTGACTAGACTAGTGAGACTAGAAGGATAGAGGTGGGTTTGTAGTGACCAGGGTGGCAGGATTGATTGAGCAGTTATAGGTGGTCGAGGTTTCTTTGGAAGTCGCTGAGAGCGACCAGTGATGGTGTTGGGACTAGCTACCGGTGGGAGCCGGTAATCCAGTCATTGATAGGTTGGTAGGGACCAGGGTGGTCCCAGTTTATCAGGGAGTCAGACGAGGAATAGCAGAATTGCCAGTCGGTCGCAGTGCGAGTATGCAGCGTATGGTGGAATTCAGTTAGTTGAGTCGAGGGGTGCTCGACACCAAGTGTTGGCAGAAAGGAGTGTCAGTGAGTACTGACAGTGATGACCCATTCTGGGAATAGCGGGGGGGGGGGGGGGTGATGGAGTTAGTGAAGGATAGGACCTTCACAGTGTCAGAGGAAAAGTCGGTTATGAGGCTTTGCCTTGGGAAGGCAAGGAATTGCGCCAGGAAAGTAGTGGAGAACCTCTGTGGGTTCAGTGCAGCACTCGGTGAGTACCAGAAGGATTATCAGTTGATTAAGTTCTGTTTCTAAGTTGTTCAGGGTCAGGTTTGACCCGAGGCTTACCCGCGAGGTTGATGTTAGTCAGAATGACCAGGTGGAAGACCAGCGCAGGTAGGCGGCTGGTGTTGGGTATTGGAGGCAGATCGCAGGCGGTGGGCCATGGTAAACTTTGAGGACGAAGTTCAGTTTAAGTGGGGGAGAGTTGTAACACCCAAGATTTTGAAAGCCAAGAAAGTAAAGGAAACCCTAAATTTAGGAGGGACTCGGCGAGTCCAAGGAAGGACTCGGCGAGTGGGAGCGGGATCCGGGTCGAGGAGTAAGTGACCAACTCGGTGAGTCGGCCAAGTGGACTCGGCGAGTCTGGTATGTGCAAGGAAAACCCTAAATCCGGGGCTTGGGGCCTATTTAAACGTCTCAATCTTCTTCCTAGGGCTCCTTTACTGCCTCTCACACCCAGAACGCCGCACCCTAAGCCTCCATTGTGATGATTTATTCTTTTGGCCATTTTTGAGTGATTTAGAAGAAGAAGAAGAAGTGGGAATCTTTGAAGCATCAAGGAGTGGCTTTGGATCTGAAGTTTGGGGATCATTTCGGAGCATTGGAAGGTATCAATTCGTTTCCCTCCTTTAGATCTTCTTTGGTTATGAGTTTTGGGGCTTTTAAGCCATGCCTAAGATCAATTTCAAGCTTGAGGTCCAGATCTGAGGTTGCTACCTCAGATCCATGCTTGTGCTGGTTTAGAATCCCGTAAAGTATCAACCATTGGGTGGATTTTGGAGCCTCTTGGTCTTTAACCCTAGTTATTGGTGCATTTTGCCTAGATCTCCCTCTCTACACGTAAAGTTTGCAACTTTACATTGGGAATAGGCTTGGGAAGGGTTGATCTACAGTTTGGAGTTCATGCATGACTCGGAAGTCCTCTGCATGTAAGTGGATCTTATTGGACTCGGCGAGTCCTTCGAGTGGACTCGGTGAGTAGCTTGAAGATGAGGAGGATCTCGACGAGTGGGATGAACAGCTCGTCGAGTCGGATGAAGATAGGCATGAACTCGGCGAGTTGGATGAAGATTGCCGTGTGCTCGGCAAGTCTGTTCTTAGACTCGGCGAATCAGGTCGCGTGGTCCCAAACCCTTCGAGTTAAGTCTCGAGTCAGCGAGTTGAGCCAGGACTCAGTGAGTTGGACAGAACAAGAATCGGGAATCAGTAGACTCGGCGAGTCAGGGGCTGACTCGGCGAGTAGAGTCGCGAGTGGAAGGACTCTGGACTTATGAACTCGGCGAGTCAGTAGGGTGACTCGACGAGTAGGGTTGACCTGGAAGGTTGACTTTGACCAGGACGTTGACTTTGACCAGAGTTGAGTTGGTTGACCTTTGAAGGTCAGTTAGACTAAGTGTTATGTTGATATTGGTAGCTCGGGGAGCTAGCGGAGCAGCAGTCCGGAGTCAGTGGTCAGGTAGCGGTCAAAGGGGTTAGCAGCAGCAGTTCAGCAGTATCAAGTGAGTTTCCCTTTGTATGAATGGGTCTACGGCCACAATGCCGGCCCATGTAGTTATGAGTAGAAGACCCGGGGGTTAGCCCTAGGCACAGTATGCTAGTATGATATTCGGACGAGGTCCAATGATAGAGGGAGGGTGCCCAAGGAGCGGTTTATGTGATAGTTTATACTTGTTGTCTGTGTGATACTTGTATGTGCCTGGTAGGGAGGTGAGTGTGGGCGAGGTCCCGTATCTCACCAATAGCAGAGTGTGGATGGTGTTCCACATCTCAGCAGCAACAGAGCAGGGGCGAGGCCCAAGTCAGGAAAGGAGTGAGGGTGGGCTGGGCCCGTATCTCACTATCAGCAGGAGTATGGACGAGGTTCCATGACTCATCAGTAGCAGGACTCGGGCGGGGCCTAGAGATAGGCGAGGCCTTAGAGCAAGAGTTGTTAGTATATGTTTAGTTTATGTAATGTTATGTGATATGTTTATGTGCTATTATATGTTAGTGGACGAGGCCCTGTGACAGGCGAGGCCTAAGTGAAACAGATCTGTATCCGAGCGGGGCTCGAAGCCAGGCGGGGCCTGGAGCGGCAGGGCCGTTGTAGCGGGCGAGGCCCGAAGTAGAGGGCGAGGCCCAGGATAGCGGGCGTGGCCCAGTATGTGAAGTATATGGTTTTGCATGGTATGTGGTAAAGTGGGGAACTCACTAAGCTTCGTGCTTACGGTTTTCAGTTTTGTTTCAGGTACTTCCGGTAGCGGAGAGAGGAGCTCGGGGTGATCGCATGGCACACACCATAGATTAGTCAGCCTGGGAATGTTTACTCATATAATAAACATGTGTTTTGAAAACTTATACTCAGATTATGTTTTGGAATGATGTCTTTGGTTAAAGTAATGTTTTATTGAAAAGAAATTTTTGGTCTTGAATTTTGGGATGTTACATATTTCCTATGAAATACGTGTTATGTGGGTGTGCCTCATCTGTTATGTGGAATATGTATTGAATGAAAATGATATACAGGTTTTGAACTATGTATGAAAATATATATTTTTATCTACAAATATGTTGGGTAGAACATGGGTAGATAGTTGGTGTGTAATAAATAGATGAGAGGCCTCGATGTTGTTGTTGTTAATCTAGTTATTCAGCGGAGTATGGATAACGACCACGGACTCTTTCTAGACAGTTCAGTGGAACGCTAGCAGGTTCATAACCTGTAGGTGTTGTGAACGATGTGTTCACCGGTGTACTCTATCCCCCTCATGGTTGCCTTTAGGATATCTATTGTTGAGGAAACCCCTTAGCAGTAATGTCTGTCCCGATGAAAATCCTAGATTAGGTCCCTTGAAATAGATGTTGTTTTAGGGACGTAAAGTGAGGATAATGGGAATGGGTAATCGAGATAGTGATTGGTTGGTGAAATTAAATATAATTTATTTATTGTGGGTTGAAAACCCTATATGCTCACCAGGCTCCCAAGCCTGACCCACTCAGTTTTATTTGTATTATAGGAGCTGGCGCAAGGGCGTAAGATTGATGAATCATCGAGTTGTTTTGTTTACAAGTCTGTATATGTATATATTTGTTGAATGACTTGTAATGTTATCGTTTATGCTTTATGGTCTGTATCGGAACATGACATCCCGAGTTTTGATTGTATAATGAAAATGCATCTCTTGATGAAATGCTTTGATAAATATTATTTTATCATGTTTGTTTTGGGAACAAATTCCGCAACACTTTTAAATCAAAAGGATTTACTCTAAAATTATTTTAAAAAGCATAAATGAAATCGGTCTTTTCTGGCCGTGATTTTGGGGATGTCACAACGTCATTCAGCGTTGTCGGTTCTGTCGCGAAACTTTGAGAGGTCATAACTTCTTCGTTATAACTCGGATTTCGGCATTCTTTATATCTCCAGAATCCTTGTTTCAACCACTACATCTTTATGCAAAGATATCAGGCTTATATCACACTTCAATTTTGACGCTTAGTTTTATCATTTATTAATTATATCTTTATAATTAAGTAATAAGCACACAAATACACATAATTCACATAATACTCAAATATTTCATCATTAATACTCCAAAAGAGTTACAAGGGTTAACCTAGATTATTACATCAACAATAATGCCTAGCCTGGAAACGCGGGCGTTACACCATCCTTCTTCTTCACAAACAAGATTAGTGCACCCCAAGGTGAACTACTCGGCCTGATAAATCCCTTGTCTAGTAGCTCCTGCAGCTGCATAGACAACTCCTGCATCTTTCGTGGGTCCAATCGATATGATGGCTTGGTTGTAGACGCTGCACCAGGAACCAAATATATCCAGAACTTCACCTTCCTCTCCTGAGGCACTCCGGGTAAATCCTCCAGAAACACTTCTGGGTACTCTCGAATAACTGGCACTCCATGAACCGTCTCTCTATCCTGCTCTCGAGTATCCATAACGTAAGCAACAAACCCAAAGCAACCCTAACGGAGATAACGTCTCGCCTTAGCAGTTGAACATAAAATGGGGTCGTGCGGAGCCCCCTCTCCCTACACCACCAACTCTCCTCCAGTTGGGGTCCGCACACGCACTAGCTGGTGCTCACGATCAATCACTTCCCCATTGGGGCTCAGCCAACGCATCCCAACTATGACCTTGTTCCCACGCAGAGGGATGGGAACCAAGTCGATAGCGTAATGCTTGTCGCACATCCTCAAAACACAATCCTGATGGACACTCGATGCTCGAATGGACCACTCGTCTGCATTCTCAACCTCTAACAGTTAGTCTAGCACACTCGGAGATCCAGCAAACCTCTTGTTAAGCTCAAGAGATACGAAAGATCGGTTGGCCCCTGAGTCGAACAATATCAAAACATGAATATCGTTCACATGGAACGATCCTAGAACAAAACACATAAAATACAAGTATCAAAATTGACATAAAATAAAAGTTAAAGGAAAGAAACATACCTGTCACCACATCTGGTGCGGCCCGCGCCTCCTTGGCGGTCAATTGAAAAGCTCGACTCCTCTCCACTGGAGCATCCGTCTTGCCCTGCCGGCCATCTGTGATCCGATAGGTCACTGGAGCTGGCGCCACCGCTGCGTTTCCTGATGCTAGACTCGGGCAATAAGTCGTCTTATGGCCCCTCTAATTGAAATGAAAGCAAATCAGGTATGATGTATGAAGGGTGGGAATAGGGGCAGTACAATCCTTGCTAAAGTGTCCCGTCTTGTCGCACTTATAGCAGCCTGAGCCTCATGACCTACAAGCTCCCTCATGTGGTTGGCCGCATTTCCCACAGCTGCTCTGGACCTGCTGGCCCTTTGACCTCGGGTCGAATCCCTTGGGTTTCTTCGCTGAAACCCCAATATTCTGAACAGGCTTTACCTTCATTTTCCCAATGTGATACATATCAATCTCTCACTCTCGTGCCCTGACAATCATATCGTCCAGAGTTGGGAACACCGAATAGCTAACAAACTCTCAGATATCTGCTCTCAACATATCGTGATATCGGGCTTTCTTCATCTCCTCATCAGCTGTATACTGGGCACTAAAAAGGCCCTCTCCCTGAACTTGGTAGTAATCTCCGCCATAGTCTCTGTCGTCTGTCTCATGTCCAAAAACTCCCTGGCCAACTGTTGAATCTCTACTACTGGTGCGAACGCTACCCGGAACCTGGTCACAAAATTCGGCTAGGTCATGGCCTCAATGGCTGAACCTCCCAAAACATAACCAATCTCCTCCCACCAGTCCCTGGCCCGCTCCCCCAAACAATCCACAGAAAATCTAACATTCGACCCCTCATGGTAGAAGTTGGTCAGTTGAGTAGACTCGATGTATGCTATCCACCGTCTATCTGTAAAGGGGTCTTCCACCCAGTAGAATTTTGGTGCTCCACATCCCTTGAAATCCTTGAAGGAGAGTGTGCAAGACTTGGACTGGCTAGGTGCCATATCACTCCTAAAAGCCCTAAGGTGATCCTCCATCAGCTTGATAATACACTCCTTGATCGAACCAAAAATCACTGGGGTCACGTCATGGATGCCTCTAGTAATCTCAGATGAAATGAACTCCCGCAGACCATCATCAAACGACTCGGAACATGTACCCAAACCAGACCCAGATCCAGAACCCCCTGCTCCCTGACATTTCGTCACCATTCTGAAACAAACTGTAACATCCATAAAATTCATAAAAATTTAAAACTTTTCCAAGCATTCAAAAACCATTATTTATTACAAAATGTTTTCAAAATAGTGTCATGTCAGAGTATCCCAGTAATCAATATCATAAAATGTGAGGAGGTGCACGATCAAGTATCCGCCTTCCCACGATCATCCGAAGTACCTAAAACAAAATCCAAAACTGTACGCCCGAAGCTTAGTGAGTTCCCCCTAAAATACCAACACCTTAAAAACCATAACCATATAATAACAAGCATCATGCATATAGAGTCTACAGTATGACTGGATCGCCCTCACCGGGCCTTCAGTCTGTCTGGCCCACTCTCAGAACCTTCAGCATGTCTGGTCTGCCCTACCGGGCCTTCAGCATGTATGGACCGTTCTCCGGGCCTTCGGCCAAATTGATATGCCCCCATTGCACCTGTAGTCTATCCAGGCCTCCCTGGCTATGTTGTCCTACAGCACAAAGCAGGTCCACCTCAACCCACCCCCAAACATACAATCAACATATAGATAACAAATTTTTGCATATATAAACAGTTAGACCGATCTAACAGATCACTAATCATAACACCATCCTATAAACCAGGATACCGACCTAACAGGTCACTAAACATAGCATCATCCTATATATTAGGATATCGACCTAACAGGTCACTAAGTATATCATCATGCGATAACTAGGATAACAATCCAAAAGGGCCGACATTGGTGCCTTCAACCATGTCAGTATAATGAGGAAAACCCACCTCACAAGTAGTGTTGAACTAGACTGAAAGTCTCCGACCGTTGTCTCACCAAAATTCTCGAACTATCCAAAATAACGAATACTAAGCCAACAATTGGAATAGCAATATTGACCAAGGGTCCCACATAGGGTAATGGTCCATTTTGCCCTTTCTCTAATTTGGCCAAGGCCCAATACCACATCCCTGATCCAAAAGTCCACATATAAAAAGCCCATCATTGGCCCAATTTTCCAAATTGTGCCCAACTTCCTAATTGGGCCTCATTTTAAGATCCATTACCAAAACTAGCCCAAAACACACCTACTCAAAAAGTCCAGCAACGCCCATGTCAAACTGGTCCAAAGGCGGCCCAATCCCAAAGCCCAATTCGTCAAAATTCCATCAGAGGGCGTACGCTGGGCATACTCCTCTGGTACGCTGGGCGTACTCTGCGTTGCATTAACCACCATCAAGGTGGTTGACTCAATATGTTGGGCGTACAAAGCTTAAGCGGGGCGTAAGCTGGTTTTACCAAATCCTTATTAAGTGCTTAATGGCTTAAGCACTTGAGCCCAAATTCCAGATCTATGGACTAAATGAACCTTAGAACCATAAAGTCTCAAACTTTAAGACTTTGGACGTCCAAAAAGTCCTTAATACATGGTCTTAACCCATTAAGACCTTTCTACTACATGCATGGGACACCTTTAGCCATTGAGACATCATTTTTATCACTTAGGACCCTTCCTAGGGCCTGAAAGGACAACTTATCACGTCCAAAACACAACATGCACAATATTGGGAGTTTTTGGGACAAGAAAGGTGTCATAAAGCTAATAAGGCAAGATCTACATCATACAAGCATAAAGGTTGCAGATTTTTACCTCCTGGAGCTTCTAGAGCACAAAGTAACCTCAGATCTACAAGCTTGCCTCACTTCTCTAAATCCTTGATGCAATACCTTCTTCTTCTACTACTCAAAACATACACTCTTAGCTCACACACTCAAGAAAGGGGTTAGGGATTAGGGAAAACAGCTCAAAGTTATGGAGGCTAAAATGATAGAGGGTTATGAGCTCATAAGGACGTTTATATAGCACCCAAATCCTAAATATTAGGGATTCCATCTGACGTGAGTACGCCCAGCGTACTAGGGCGCGCCTAGTATGCTCAACGTACCTTATGTATGCTTAGCATACATAAGGTACGCTAAGCATACCCAAAGTTGCAACTTTAGCCCTTAGGCTTCTCATGGATTCACTCTTCCATCCCCAGGGACTACAAATGACAAAATAATAATAAAAGAGAGGATTCAGAAATACCTGCAAATCTTGGGATGTTACACAAACCATACAATCATCAAGATCATGAATACAAATTGCAAGGTCTCACATTCTACAAGTTCTCCTAGCTTCCTCGCGGCACTCCCCGAATCGAGTACAGATCCTGTGCTTTCAGTAGTACGGGCCCATACTATCTTTCACATCTATCTGTACTTTCCTTGAGGATTGCTTTGAATCTTCCAGGTCACTTAGTATCCAACATACAATTGAATCCATATAAGACTCTTGGCACTAATCTCTTCCTGGACACCCTTTAGGACAGAACTTCTCTCCACACATTGTCCTCAGTTGCCGAAGGGATTTCCCACGGACTTCCTCTAACTAGTGAGTGAATACAGTTACATATTACTAAAACCATATAATTCTTCGAATGAGAGGTCTTACTTTACAACGGTTGGACTCAAACAAGAGTTGCATAGTAGAGCCAAACCTAACGTTCTGAAATTATTTGGTTCGCATAACATGTAACTTAGCGCATTCGCCAACTAGTTAGCTGAGGTTAGTTGGAATTCCTAGAAGCACGAAGCAAGCAACATTCAGGTTACCGGTAACAAGATGCAACCATACCCTAATAAGGTCATTCTATCATAAAGGAATCAGTACTAGCATGCAAGCCTACAAGCTCCTATAGCAGGCATCTAAGGCATCTCTCCTAGCATCTTATCATGCAAAATTTGAGCACATCCTTAGTCCTAACTAGCATGCAATTCACATATTCATAATCAATTCATAGCAAATAATAGGTATGGGTATCTTGGGCAAAACTTACTTGAGCCCAGCCGATTGCACGCATCACACATTTTGTCTTTTGTTAAAGTCTTTAATTTTTAGAAAATATATTTTTCTTATGAAAATCTCTCAAACCCTCGGTTTGAGCTCAAACACACCCAAGAGCATATCTGAATCCCTCAAACCAAGGCTCTGATACCAACTTATAACATCCCCAAAAATATGACTCGAAATTTCGTTTTTAAGTTTACCAAATCACAAACACAAAACATCATTTATTACAAGATCACGAAAACATAAAATAGTTATATTGTATAATCAAGACAATTCGTGGAAAAACATTCTCAGAGCATAAATCCTAAAATCCCTACTATGGAAAATCATAGTGTGATGCGTTGCGATCAAGCCGCCCCCTTCCCCTTTGAGGTGGAAGTACCTGAAACACAAACTAAAACAGTAAGCATAAATCTTAGTGAGTTTCCCCCACCATACCACATATATCACAAACATACTTTCAGGCATATATGGGTGCTCGACCTATCCTGTCGAGTATGTCTGGGTGCTCGACCTACCCTGTGAGGCATATATGGGTGCCCGATCGTGGCACATCTCAAAAGGATGTTAGTCTCGTATATCCAGGAATTCGGTAAGATGGATGTGGAGATTGTAGCAGTCCTCCGAAAGAAGCCAATAGTGTTGCCCAAGGAAGCTCTGGAAGATTTCGAAAAGATGAAGCTGGGAAGAATACGAAAAGATGGTTGATGTATGGCTTTCCAAATAAATGAAAGGACAGATGCTAATTTTCACATAGTTTGCTTCTACCTTTCTAACAAGAATCTATACTCTACCTCTTGTTTGAAATACATTTTGGAGGTCATGGGTCAATGCAAAGCAAACAGTACAGGGGGCAAGAAATATTTCTCTGATATGATTAACCGGTACATCCAGGTTCGCAAGACCTTGCTAGGCATAATGCTGAAACTTTTTGTTGTTCAGAAATGCCAACAGCAATGAAGATCTGCCTTCCTTATTGACACAAAGGGGGGATTGTTGGGTTATTTAGTGTTGTGTCAATAATGTTTTGTAATGTTTATAGTCCATCTTTGTAACGGGTTGGGCCTGTCCACCCGGTTTTTAATGTGCTAGGGTTAGAATATTTATAGTGCATGCATGCACCATGATTAGTATCGATTGTGCTTACCATAAACTGCCTTTACAATAGAAGTTCTTTATCGAGCTCTTCTAAGGAAGTGGTTTTTAATCATTCAACACATTTTTATCATTGTGTTCTTGGCTTTGATTCATATACCTGTTTATTCTATCGATCTACTATTTTTATTCTAAAAATTGGCCAGCCACCTTAGAAACTTCGTTGTGACTTAATCAGTTAAGTCCTCACGTCTAGAACATAGATCCAGGCCCTAAAAGACGTCCTAAGCCATAAAGTTATAAACTTTATGTTGTTGCATGCATGAATGGGGATGAAGACATGATTTACGTCCATAAATACACTTTGTGGCCATCTAACACTTACATGGTTGAGGCTAAACCATCAAGGCCCGATTTTTATGGCTCCAATCACTTCCAAGAGCCTAAAAGGATAGCTCATATGGACTGGAACTTCTAAAACTCAAGAAACCCTAACTATGGATCCAAAATGAAACATAAAACACCCCAAAACTTGATCTAAGCATGCAATGGTCAAGGTTAAAGCTTTATACATCAAATGAGTCAAAATGATGCCAAACTTTTGGATCTACAAGTCCTCTTCACGTTCTTGCTCCTTCTTCAAACTCCTTCTTCTTCAAAATCACCAAATATCACCAAAAATGCCCAAGATTAGCTCAAGATGTATGCAAGAGGCTTAGGGTTCGAGTTTAGCACTTTAGGGATAGTGAAGGCTGAAGGAATGATGCTTGGGATGAACTTAAGGTGTTTATATAAGGTGCAAACCCTAGAATTTAGGGTTTGCATCTGGCCAGCTTACGCCCAGCGTATGCAAGGGGCTTCCCCCGCTTCGTGCCTAACCTTTGTAAGTCGTGCGTACACTATGAACGCCTAGCGTACGACCCTCCTCTCAAAAATATGATATTATTACTCAAATAAGCAACAAAAGGATGTACTCAACAACTTGGGCATTACATATGCCTTGACAAATTCAATTTTCTGTTTTTTTTTTCTAAATTGTAGATTTTTGTAAAAAAAAATATTATGTAAAAGACACATTCACATTTTAGAATACCATATTCATAATTTAATAAACATATTAATTAATTCACTAATACACAATTTAATATTCTCATGCATACATTTATTTATATTTTAACACAAAATTTATACAAAATATACAACTTATACAGTCTAGTTTTAGTTTATTACATGAAATTCACAAAATGACATAGTATAATTTATTATACACTAATTCATATATTTAAAAAAAAAAGTCAAACCTAAACTCTCCCACCCCTTATAACCAACTACAACCACACTCTACGAACAACTACCCATGTCACCATCACAACCATCATCTAAATATAAAATCATTGATCAACAACTTAAATACTATATTCACAATTTAATAAACTAATTAATTCATTTATCCAAAGTTTAATGCAAAATAGTTATAAAAACTAATACATTTTTACATATTTATACAACAAAAAATACATATATTCACAAGAAAATTATTACAAAAACTCATACATAAATCATTCGTATTTTAACAAAAAAAAATTATCAAATTGATGAAAAATAAAACGAAAAAACGAAAAAAATTCAAAAATAATAAGGAAAAAAATGTAAAAAATTAAAAAAAAAAGTATAAAATATATGAATATATTAGAGTATGTTATTATGGAAAATTCTAAAACACATAATTCAATATAAATTTTAGTCTGATTATTATTTTAAATAAATAAAAATAACAATTTTGATTATTTTGTGGAGCATCCATGTAAAAATATGAACATTAATAGCGTAAAATTATTAAAAAAAACAAAACAAAATGACAAAAGGGTAAACAGAAATTATCAAATTGTTGAAAAATAAAATAAAATAAATGAAAAAAATAAAGTGTGTGTATGTTTTATTTATTTATATATATATATATATATATATATATATATATATATATATATATATATATATATATATATATAAAATTTAAATTTTCAGAATTAATCCTTGAGATATATACATAATTTTCGGATTTTGTCCAAGGGTATTTTGGTCATTTAGAAAAAAAAAACTAACTACTCAAAGGTTAAAAATTACACCAAAAAAACCACTCATACAATTTTCGAAATCGTAGGGACCAGCGGTGTGATGTTTTATATAGAAGTCATCAAAGTCCAATATTTTACAAACCTCATGGGCCAATTATGAAATTTTGTCTTAAAAAAATTATAAAATGATTATGGAATAATAATCAACTTTTACAACAACACAACATCCAATATAGTATTCGCAACACATGGTGAATAATAGTAATATAATATTCGCAACAGATAATGAATAATAACAGATTTGAGTAATAACAATTTCATTAAACAAAATAATCCACGTAGTTTTGTAGATAAATATTTAATAAACTAATTGTTGGCATGTCTTGCATTTCATTCGTTAAAAATATTATTAGCAACAATATCTCGAACATCATTCCATCCTTGTAAGGTCTCCATGATAGAAATAATGTTGTCATGCTTATGTGATTTGTATGGACTTTATTGTCAAGAGAGTTGTTCGTTGTTGTATGTATTAACTTATGCATAAAACAACAAGAAACGATGATGTGTGTCAAGGATTCTATATGGATTCTATTGGATGGTATGCAGTACCGTGTAAAATGGCCAATCTAGCTTTATTGGATACTCAAATATTTACGAATTATACAAACCAAATGGATATAATTGGTAAATTACAAAATAAGATCCTTATTTTTAGCAAGAGAATCCAAATCTATATATGGGGGATTTTGGTGTTAACTTACTTTAGATGCATGAAACCAAGACCTAGTTATCATAACGGTTTTTGTGTCTTCCGGTTTCCTAAAGGACGCACAAAAAGACAAAGCATAATACAACAAATCTTCCAATATTAAAATTTCTAACACATCACATTTAAATCACTGTCCCTTTTATGGCCACAAAGAAGGTAGTGATGTATTATTAAATTGCAATTTTAAAAGTTATCATCGTGGAATACGTAATTGGCTTTTGACTGTTGAAAATCAATGACCGAAGAAAAGATTGGTTGTTGAATCTTTTTTTGGCTGTCAAAATCGCAAGAGTAAACACAAATATGGATTTCATTCGTGAAGGGTAAAAAAAAATAATACCTTAATCGAGTTTGCTTCAAAAACCGATTGAGAAGAATCAACAATTTGTCCAGCAATCGTCAAAATCGTTGTAGAAGCAAAGTAACCGAGAGGTGGAGAGGATAATAGGGTAAAATAGCTAAGGGATGGAGAAACTTGGATGGTACGGATCAAAGTCTAACGTGATTGTGATTGCACTTTTTTGTTGTTGTTTTTTGGGTGTTAATAAGGATGACACATTTTTCCAACATACTAAAGAGAATCGAAAAGATGGAAATAATTTATTTCTCTTTTCACTATTCTCAATATTAAACGAACAAGAGAAACTAAATTAATTATATTTTTTTATATCTAATTCTCTATGTGAAACACTTCTAAGGGTTGTTGAAGGGACCAAATAACGTTTTGTTATATATAACATCATAATAGCAAATTATCATATGGATTTATCTTTCGTGTATGAACATGATCTAAATGCTCGAGTCACATTTAACAATCTCCACCTTGACTTGAGCATCCTCTGAATTCCACCTCAAATAAGAACTTTCTCTCCCATCCTATCATCAAGCCCCGAATGGGCTTACCTTCTGCTAACATCTACCAAGTCCAAGAAAAGCTTGAACTTCTCCGTGCGCAACCACTTTGTCAACATATATGTTGGGTTGACCTTGGTATCAATATTCAGTGTTGAAAACTTATCACCTTCCAGAGCATCCCGAATGAAATTCAGCCTGACATTAATGCGCTTTGACTTCTAGTGATACACAACGTTCTTAGCAAGACTCAACGCACGTTGACTGTCATAATACAAGACAGGCTTCTCCACATTCAGACCAAGAGTCTGAATAAGCCCTTGCAAGCATATATCCTCCTTTATTCCTTCCATCATGGACATGTACTCGGATTCAGTTGTAGACAAAGCAACAATATCTTGTAACATTGACTTCCAACCGATGACACATTTGAATAAAGCGAATATATAGCATGTTCGTGGCCTGCGCTTCTACAAATCACCACCATAATCAGAGTCAACATATCCCACAAAGTCACTCTTCGTATTAGCTCCATACACCAAGCAAACATCCGTCGTTCCCTTCAAGTATCGCAAGATCCACTTTACATCTTCCCACTGAGTCATCCTTGGATTGCTCAGACACCTGCTAACCACACTAAGTGCATGAGCTAAATCTGTTCTGGTACAAACCATAGCATACATGAGACTTCCAATAGCACTTGAATATGGAACCCTGCTCATGTACTTCCTTTCTTCATTAGTAGTGGGTATAGTGTTTGGACCAAGTTTAAAGTGAGCCACCAAAGGAGTTCCAACTGGCTTGGACTGATCACAATTAAAGGATTGCAGATGTAACATCCATAAAAATTCATAAAATTTTAACTTTTCAAAACAACCATTTTTCTAAAGAAGGGTTTACAGAAACCATTGTTCCTAAAAAATTATTTAAGATCAGAATCGCTTTCAACATAGTTTTCAAAACATTCACATTATCCGAGTTTCCTAGAAATCATAAGTCCAAAAACGTAAGGATGTGTACGGGCACGCCTTCACCTTGACACGATTCACTGAAGTACCTGAAACCATAAACCAAAACTATAAGCATGAAGCTTAGTGAGTTCCCCTAAAATACCAATCACATAATCGTTCACATATATAAATTAACAGCATGCAATGGGTCCATAGCTAAAAGACTGGATTACCCTGGAGCCCACAGTGTGATTCTGGCTTGCTCTTGCGCCCACACCATAAGTCTGGCTTGCCCTCGGGGCCCACAACTTATGTCTGGCTTGCTCCCTGTACCGATCAGTCATCGAACAAAAATATCAATGTTCAACCCTCAATATGAGTCTGGCATACCGACCGGTCTTCAGCTCGTATCTGGAATGCTACTAAGCCCTCATTATGAGTCTGGCATGCCCTACCTGGCCCTCAGCTCATATCTGGATTTCTCAAATACCTTCAAGCCCTCAGTACAAATTTGGCATACCAACCGGGTCCTCAGCTCGTATCTGGAATGCTATTGAGCCCTCAGTATGAGTCTGGCATGCCCTACCCGGCCCTCAGCTCATATCTGGAATGCCACAGGGTTTGTTGGCTACAACACGAAGCAGTACAACCTCGACCCAAGATAATATGCTGACAAGTAACCAACATACGCAAATGAGCATGCAGACAGAAACATAGGTAGTCCTACAGATCTACCAGACTAGCATATCAATAACTAACATACTCATGCATATCCATTTCATACTCGACATATCAGCAATATCAAGTTATCAAATCAAAGGTCCGACCTTAGTGCCTTCGACCCAAAAGTACAATGAGGAAAACTCACCTCACAAAGTCGAACCATACTGAAAACCTTCGACTGTTGGCTCCCGCAAATCCCGAACTACCACAACAAAACATACATCCAATTAACAATTGGATTACCATCCTTGACTAATGATCCATAATTAGAGTAAATGTCCATTTTACCCTTTCCCTTAATTGGGCCAAGACCAAAGCCCAATTCTTGATCTAAAAGGCCCAAATTACCTTAAGGTCCATAACCGGCCCAATTTTCTAAATTGGGCCCAAACCCATTATTGGGCCTTATCTAAAGGTCTGATCCTCTAATTATCCCAAAACACACTTATCCAAATAGTCCATAAGGGTCCAAGTATCAAATCTCAACATATGGCCCAATACCCGAAGCCCAAAGTCTGAAACTCAAACATAAGGCGTACGCGGGGGGTACCCCTTCGGTGCATTGGGCGTACCTCGTCTCGCATTGACCACCTATGGGGTGGTTGACTTAGTACGTAGGGTGTACCCTCACAGGGCTTAAAACTTTCATAAGTGCTTAATGGATTAAGCACTTAAGCTCAAACTTCAGATCCATGATTCAAAAGCACTCTAGAACCATAAAGTCTCAAACTTTAAGACTTTGTGTCATCCAAAAAGCCCTTAATACATGGTCTCAATCCATTAAGACCTCCTACAAAGAACAAGGAACCAAACTACTTAAAGGGACCTCGTTTTTATGTCTTAGGACCCATCCTTGGGTCTGAAAGGACATGCAAACACATCCAAAACAAAGCATGCACAATAGTGGGGCTTTTGGGACAAGAAGAACACCATAAAGCTACCAAAACAAGATCTAAACCATTCAAGCATAAAGGTAGAAGCTTTTTACCTTCTGGAGCTTCCCAAGAAGATGATAATCCAAGATCTACAAACTTGTTTTCCTTCCTTGACTCCTTTGATGCACTTTCTTCTCCTTTTGGACACAAATATCACACTTAAAGCTCAAGATGCTCAATTATGGGGTTAGGGTTACTCAAAAAGGCTTGAGGACTTGGAGGCTGAAAGAGTGGGGAAAAATGATCCATAATGGTGCTTAAATACACCACAACCCTAAAAATTAGTGTTTTCACCTGGACACACGTACGCCATAGTATGCTTAGCGTACCTACATGTACGACCAATGTACAACTCAATCTCCCAAGAAATTACAAATTTCCCACTAGGGCTTCTTAGGGCTAAATCCAACCAATTTCAAGGACCAAAAATGGCATGATTAAAACCCAAGGGATGAATTTGAAATTACTTAAAAACTGGGGTGTTACAGCAGAAATTTCTCAATGTACTTCTGTTGAGAAATACACAACTGCCCCGATTTTCTATCCCTTTGTATCTCCATTCCAAGTATCTTCTTTGCTGCTCCCAAATCCTTCATTTCGAACTCATTCTTCAGAGTCTCCTTCAATTCAATTATTTCAGCCATATCCTCGGTTGCGATGAGCATATCATCAACATATAGCAACATCTATATGTACGAATTTGGTGACAATTTGTAACACCGTGAAAATTTACACCCAATTTAAACTTTTCAAAAACAACCCATATCCATTAAGTTATTACAAAAAGGTTTTCAGTTCATTTATTATCAAAGTATCCCAGAAACATCAACATAAAACTGAGGAGCAGTACGATCACGCCTTTGTCTCGCCACAGTCACCTGAAGTACCTGAAACAATACACTAAAACTGTAAGCCCGAAAGCTTAGTGAGTTACCCCAAAAACACCAACCACAATACCACACACATATCATATCATATCATAAACGGAACAGCCATGCACATCGGGTCTACTGTGTGACTAGTCCGCCCGCACCGGGCCTTCAGTCCACCTGGTCCACCCTCCGAGTCTACATTATGATTGGTCCGCCAACACCGGGCCTTCAGTCGGATTGGTCCACTCTCCGAGCCTCGGCACATTTGGTCCGCCCTATTGGGGCCTTCACCTTATCCGAACCGCTTGTTGGGCCTTCGGGATATCCGGTCCGCCCTGGGTATGTTGGCCTACAGCACAAAGCGGGACCGCCTCAACCCAACCCCCGTCAAACAACCATGTGCACATAAACCAATTAATCACATAACAAATCCTTAACCAGACAAACAGTCTAACAGATCACATAGCATATCAACATCCTACCCAGGATTCCGACCTGATCGGTCGCTAGCATAGCATTGCCCTATATACCAGGTACCGACCTTAACCAAGTCACTAACATAACACCATCCTAAATACCAGGATGCAGATCTAGCATATCAACAACATAACAAACAATACCCGGATTTCTATCTGATAAAGGGTCGGCCTTGGTGCCGTAGACCCTGTCGATATAGTGAGGATAACTCACCTGCAACTGCCGACTTGAAGAAATAAGATCACGCTGCTCCGACCACCAGCACGAACTCCACCACTGAACATTACCAGTTAACCAAATCCAATAAACACAAAAAATTACCAAAATACCCTTGGAAGTCAAACTGGTCAACCCTTGGTCCAAGTCAAAGTCCTCAGTCAAAGTCAACCTTCTTGGTTGACCCTACTCGCCGAGTCAACCCGTTGACTCGTCGAGTTCCTATGCTTAGAAACTCCAATGCCACGACTCAACTCGCCGAGTCGCCCCAAGACTCGTCGAGTCCAACAAGCTCTGATTCCCTTCCTGCTTAACTCACCGAGTCATCCCTTGACTCACCGATTCACAGCTCAACCAGAAAAGGTTAGGATTCCACGACCAGACTCGCCGAGTCCAAGGCAATCTTCAACAGACTCGTCGAGTTGTTCTTCCAGCTCATCGAGTCCATGCACAGGTTCATACAACTCGTCGAGTACACCCATGTCACTCGCCGAGTCTCTCCAGTTCTCATTCCAAACAAGCGCTTTTCAAGCCATGCAGGGACTCCAATCCATAGATCCACTCTTCTATAGCCTAACCCTCACGTAAAGTTGCAAACTTTACATGAAAGCAAGGAGATATAAGCCCAAAACACTTCTAGGGCTAGGGTTTAAGACAAAGGGATTCACCAATGACTCTAAGACAGGAACTTTGTGACCTTTTGGGCCATCACAAGTCTAGATCTGAAGTAGCAACTTCAGATCTAAGCCTCAAACTCAAGATAGATCCCAATCAAGCTAATGGATTCAAAATCAACCACCATTCATGAAATAACAAGGAAGTAGCTTAAGGTAATGTCCTCTTACCTTAGCGATGAGTCTAAACTGATGTAGACTTCATATCCAAAAGCTCTCTTGATGCTATCCTCAAATTCCTCCAACTTCTCTTCACCAATTTCTACTTCCAAGCTTCAATCTTCTCAATAATGAAGTCTCTCACGATTTAGGGTTTCTCTGGAACACTCACGGAAGATAAAGGCTGAAATGAAGACATATTATTCTTTAAATAGGGTGCAAACCCTAGGACTTAGGGTTTCTCATTCCAGCACGGACTCTCCGAGTCCAGCCTCCGACTCGGCGAGTTCGGTCACTTAACATGTGCCAGACACACGCTTAGACTCGACGAGTTGCAGCTCCTACTCGTCGAGTCCCTCTTTTACAAGCTTACACTTTACCCCCTGAACTCTTGATTCTGACTTGGGATGTTACACAATTCCTTTGAGTAAAAACCATTTTCAAACTAGTTCCGAGTGTGACCATTCGAGATCATGAATGAATCAAATCTCTTGTACAATTGTCTTGGAGCTGAGTCAAACCATACATGGATTTCTTCATCAAACATACATGATCCTTCTTAGATTCAAGTAACCCTTCTGGCTGAGACATACAAATCTTCTCTTCTAAGTTCCTATAAAGAAATGCAATTTTCACATCAAGTTGTTCAAGATCCAGATCAAATGCACTCACCATGTCCAAAATAAATCGGATTGTCTTATGCTTCACTACCGGTGAGAACACCTCGTGATAATCAATCCGTTATTTCTGAGAAAACCCTTTCACCACCAAACGTGCCTTGAACCTAGATGGTTCAACTCCTGGTATCCCATCCCTCTTCTTAAAGATACATTTGCATCCCACTGGCTTTGCTCCCTTTAGTAATGGAACAAGATCCTATGTTTCATTTTTCTCTAAAGATTTCATTTCTTCATTCATGTCCATCAACCAGTCATTTTCTTCTTTAATTTCTACAACCTCTTTATATGATTGAGGCTCCTCAGTGTCAATGTCTTCTCCAGTTGCTAAAGCAAAAGTAATGGAGTCAAGTTCACCTGAATTCACACATCCCACATATCTATCAGGTTGTCGAATGCCCCTCTTTGATCTTCTCTTTGTTATAGATTCAGACCTATCATCCTTCCCGGCATCAGCACCACTGGACGAAGATCCCATGGGTTGCTCTTGGGTTTCATCTTGTCCAGGGTGTTTACTGTTTCCTTGCTCTTTGTCACTTATCATAACTCTGTCTGGAGTTTGAGTTGCAAACTTCACCTTCTGGCTAGCACCTTGATCTTTGTTCCCTGTTTGACTTGTATCACCTCCTCCTTGGTTACCCATGGCAGATTCATCAAATGTCACATCTCTACTCATGATAAATTTAGGAGTTCTTCCTTCTTCTGTACACCACAGTCGATAACCTTTTACTCCTATCATATATCTTATAAATATGCACTTCATTGCCCTTTGGCTCAAGTTTACCATCATTCACATGAGCATATGCAGGCCATCCAAATATACGTAAACCATAATAGTCAGAGGGTTTCTAATAGATCCATACATTACCTCTTGAGGAGTCTTCAAGTCTATAACAGTTGATGGTGATTTGTTCGCCAAATAGTAAGCAGTGTTAACTACTTCCGCCCAAAATTGCTTGGACAAGTTACCAAATATCCGTATGCACCTAGCACACTGCATGAGTGTTTGGTTCATCCGTTCTCCTACTCCATTTTGTTGAGGTGTGTAACATACAATACGGTGCCTCACTATACCTTCTACCTTGCAGAAATTATTAAATGGATCATTGCATAACTCCAACCAATTGTCAGTCCTCAGAGTCTTAAATGGTTTTCTAGTCCTTTTCTTGACCATGGTCTTCCACTCCTTGAACTTCCCAAACACCTCATCTTTGTTCTTCAAAAATTACAACCAAACCTTCCTTGAATAGTCATCAATGAATATCACATAGTATGAGCATCCTCCTTGAGACTTCACTGGTGTAGGAACCCACCAATCTGAGTGAACATACTCCATGATTTCCTTGCTTGTGTGTTACCGAACTTCACTTTGCAATGTTTTCCCTTGATGTAATCTTCACAAAACTTTATCTTTTCAGTAGGCTCTCCACCAAGCATTCCTTTTTTACTTAGAACTAACATGCCATTCTCACTCAGGTGCCCTAACCTATGATGCCACAACTCCATTTTATCATCACCTTCATTCAAGGATTAGGAGATAACCATCATTCCTATAATCGTACTACCTTATAGGATATAGATCCCTCCACTATTCATCTTCCTGTTCATTATAACAAGTGAACCTTTGGTCACTTTTATCCAGTCACCTTCACCAGCGTACTTCATCCCATTCTTAGCCAATGTGCAAAGGGAAATTAAATTCTTCCAAATTTCTGTAACGTACCAACAATCTAACTTTCTGATGTCATCGTGCATCTTGATCTGCACCCATGTCACTACCTTTGATACTGCTCACCTAATTATCACCCATCTTGATTGTTCCATCCCACTCTTTGAAGGAGTCAGACCAGTTATGATTATACATCATGTGATCGGATGCTCCAGAATCCAAGACCCAAGCATCAGTAGAACTTGATTTACTAACAATCAGTACATCACCATCGTCCCCTTCATCAGAACTTCCCTGAACACCAACATCAATGGTATTGTTGCTTGACTCACTCTTGAACTTCCCATTCTTTAGCAATGGAAAATTTTGCTTGAATTGTCCCATCTCCTTATAGTTACAACATTTCACAAGGATTAACCTTTAGACTTCTATTTTTAACGTTATCTCACTTTTTTTCCCCTTCCTCTCTTCTGTCCTTCCTCTCCTTGTGAACAAACCAGAACTGGACATATCTTCTCTAACTGAAGCTTTTCTTTTCGGTTCATTGGACATCAAAGAGTCCTTCACATCATTCACAGTGACCGTTGTCCTACCATAGAGCATGGTATCAACCAAATTCTCATATGATTTTGGAAGAGAACATAAGAGAATGAGCGTCTGATCTTCATCTTCAGTCTTTGCATCAACCCCTTGTAGATCCAAGATGATGCCATTGAAGTTATCTAGATGTTATTTCACTTGAATACTTTCATACATTCTGAGAGAGTACAACCTTTGCTTTTGATACAACATGTTCGTCGGTGAGTTGTTCTGGTACTTGTCACAAAGTTTAGCCTATAGCCCATAAGCAATTTTTTGATCCACAACCTCCCTCAGTACTTCATCTATCAAGCTCAATAGAACGACACTATGTGCCTTCTTCATAATGTCCACCTTATTTTCAACCGCCATGTCTTTAGGTAGTGTTGCCTCTCCTTCCAGTGCCACTGTACATCCTTGTTGAACCATAAGAGCCTTCATATTCACCTTCCACAATGTGAATTCATTTCAACCATTGAATTTCTCCAAATCAAACTTGTGAGTAGACATCTTCAATCACAGGAATACAAACTGTAACTCTGATACCACTTGTTAGCAAGTAAAGCGGATAACTAGCAAAACTATGAGCACACAATACATAATATTTACATGGTTCGGTTAAGGTAACCTACGTCCATTAGCAGGAGGGGAGTATTCTTTTATTTTAGAGCTCTCAAACAGAGGTTACAAGTACAATTACACAGAGATTTTCCTATCACTCTATAATTCAAGATACAAAATGACCTAGCATGCATCCCTATTTATACTTGAGGGATCAGACCTAAAACCCTAATTGGACAAGCTCATTGGCACGTAGGCCCATGAAAGGTGTTAACCAATCATAATCCGCCATGCAACATCTTCTGGAACATTCTTCCATGTCATACAACCCATGAGCATCAGCAACACACATAATGGAGCACCTTATGCCATAGTGGAGCAACATGATGTACAAGTGGGCACATCATTAACACAAATGGATCAACATCCATCATGGTGGAACAAGATTGTGTAATCCTTAAGAAATACCAACTTTTGAGCATCCTTGAATGATGTTGAGCATCATAGAGGACTTCATCACATACTTGGCTCATCAAGGACCAAGATGGTCCATCTTGCGCCATGATGGCACAACAAGTGCATGGATGGCACAACAGGCATTAAGCGTGGTGCAAGAACTTCTAGGTTGGAGCATGATCACCACCTTGGTGAAACAGGAGCATGTGTATTGCAACAAGGCCATGCTTGGCTCAACAACATACTTCATGGCGCAACAGGAGTACCATATGGCTCAAGAAGGATACTCAATGGAGCAAGAGGAACCCCTCATGTCACAAGAGGGAGCATCATGTTGCAAGCATGAATGCCCTTGGCGGTACAACATCCTTCTTGGCCCAATACTTCATCATATGGCACAACAAGTTCCTTTTTTGCTCCGTATCACTACCAAGTGCTCCAAACCTCTGACATGTGCTCCAAAACCCCTTCTATATGATTTGTTCCTTTGTCAGATGATCCATTCCTTTCCTAGATGATATGTTCCTTTGGCACTTGATCCGTTCCATTTTCAGATTATACCAATTTAATTAGGACCTTATACACCTTAATCTAACATAAACATATCATGAAACTAGTTTAGCTATGGCCTTTTTATCATTTAGTCCTACTTACTTATTGGCTTAAAGAATTTGAAGCTAGTGTCTTTAATATTAATTGATTACCTGCTTCATTTCTCGAGGAAAAATCACCTTTTGAAATGTTAGTTCATTCCACACCATATATTTTTAGTTTTCAACCTTTTTTTGTCGAGTATATCCATGTTTACATGCTATCTTGCCAAAAAAATTCTCCTAGTGCATGATACCTTGATTCTTTTTGGGTTACAACTCTCATTACAAAAAGGTTTTGTTGCTTGGAAATGCATACTAACCGTTTTTATATATCTCATCATTCTAAAATTGACAAGATTATTTTTCGTATGTCATGGGTACAAAAGACTCTACTGATCCATTGATATTAGATGTTTTGACTTTTCAAGACCCTATATAAGATGCTTCTTTTTTCACGGTTCTTTTCATACGCCATATATATCTTAGTCGATTGGTTGGTGTCATATTTGCACATATCTTACTGAATCCATTTCCAATATTGATTCCACTATTATTTTTGGGTCATCCAAAACTACTATGACCCTTTTTCCTACAAATTTGTCTGTTGAGAATACAAATATAAATTTAGAACCAGTCGGTCCCCACAATCCCATGCAAACCATCTCAGGGGTTGGTATATCACAGCCAATACTCTTTCTATATTACAAGTTGTGTGGCTTCCTTACTGTATTACTGGTCCGGTCTGAACCTAAAGGCATAAAGTTTGTCCTAAAACATCTGGGTTAGGTTATATCTATGTATGAAGAATTGTAGGCGTTAAAAGACAACCAAACATGGCATCTTGTTTCTCGTCCTACTAGTGTAAACAATGTAGGTTCTAAGTGGATCTGTCTCACTAAATATCTATTAGATGAAATTGTTGATCATCTAAAGGCCCGATTTTCTGTTCAAGGCTTTTCTCAGCTTCTCGTGTTCGATTACACTCATACATTTATTCATGTTGTCAAAATTACTACTTTAGGAATATTCCTTCTTTAGCACTCCAACAAAATTGACGTCTTCACCAAGCATTAAAAAAGATGATTAAAAGGCAATTTAGAACAACCAACATTCATGGAACAACCAACTAGTTACATTAACCCATGTTCCCTTGATCGTATTTGGTGTCTATGAAATGCCTTGTATGGTCTTAAGTAGGCTCTCATGTTTGGTTTACTAGGTTCAACAACTATCTTACTTAACTAGGTTTTCATTGCAGCCAAGTTGATACTTCACAGTTAATTTATGCTTGTGACACTACTCTCCTTTATCTATTAGCTAATGTTGATGACATTGTTTTCATTGGTAATGACCCATCCTTGCTTTTTTCTTTTATTCAAATGGACGAACAAAGAATTCTTAGTTAACTATTTGGGTCGATTGAGTTATTTTCTTGTCCTCGAGGTTAATCACACTTCATATGGTCAAGCAAAATATGTCAGTGATATTCTTGATCATGCTCAAATTCTCTCTTCAAAACCTCACGTTACTCCTTGGGCAGCCAATTCTCAACTTCACAATAACTAAGGACATTCGTTTCGTGGCCCTATGCTCTATCAATCTCTTGTAGGAAATTTCACTACTTAACCATCATACGACCATATTATTGTTTAAAATTTAGTTACTCAGTTTCTTCAAACACTTATTGATGCTCATTTGCTGGTTGTAATACGCATTTTACGATATGGTAGGGGTACAGTCCATTATGGTCTAAGTTTACGTCGCTTTGTTGATCTTCCAGATGTTCAAGGCTTCCCTGATGTTGAGTGAGCTCATTGTCTAGATACTCGATGATCTAGATATGGTTATGTTATATTTTCAGGCTCTAATTTGGTCTCTTGGAGTGCAAAGAAGCAACTAAATGTCTCTGATTCTAGTTATGAGTCTGAATATTAGGATCTTGCAAATACAGCTTCTGAGGAAGCATGGCTAGTTCATCTTCTTTGTGACTTACATTTTGAGCTCCCGATATCTCCTTTGCTTTTGTGTGACAATGAAAGCGTAATATTCTTGTCTCAAAATAATGTGGCCTACAAACGTTCCCATCATATTGACATTGTCTATCATTTTATTCAAGAGTAAGTTGCTAATAGAAAGCTCAAAGTTCAATTTGTACAATCTTACTTTCAGCTCGTTGATACCTTTACCAAAAGACTGCCATGATCATTTTTTCTATTTTTCGTTCCAAGCTTTGAGTTTGTCATAACCCAACGCTTCGCTTGAGAGGTGATGTTAGCCATCTCAGCCCATCATATGTACATGCCTAACCCATTATATTCATTTTACATATACTCTTGTTAATATTCTTTTAGAATATATATTCTTGTTGTACCCTTGTTTTAGATATAGTTGTTTTAATGTGAAGACTGATACGTATCTCGGGCCATACGGAAGGATTCTACCATGGTCGGACCCATCAAAGATGTTATACATTAAAAATGGCAGCCCTTTGTGATATTGTTGCAACACTTTCCAGATTACCATTAACACTTTGCATGGATATGCACGTGACACCTTAAAAGAGTTCCACGATTCCATTTACTGCTTTATAGTTTTCATGCATTTTCCTATTTACTAGTAGATAGTTAGTAGCATGAACTCCATGATTCCATGTTCCTAATTTTTAGCTAGCACTTTCATTTCTTTTGTTATATAAATTGGTGTAAGTTTCATTAAGGAAAACTTAGATACAAATTGAACCAAATTCTAGTGTCTTTATCTTTATTCTTTGGAGACTAGCCATCTTGAATTGGCCTTATCTTGGGAGGTTGACCACCTCAAATTGGTCTCTATCATTTTGTGCTCTCATCTCCCTTACCATGCTTCCCAAACAAGAAAACAAACCCGATGAACCCCCTCTCCATGCAAGACCAAGTTCAAGCTCGCATCCACCTTACCACTGTCACCAACAGCCGACTCAACAAACTCACCACATACATGGCTACTCTCGTCAATTTCCTCACCAGCTAACATGTCAACCACCTGCCATCATCGCCACCCCCACTACCAACTCTACCATCGAATTAACAACAACCAAGGTCATCAACAGTGTTATCCCCACTGTCGCCGCCTCCACCAAAGTCAATGCCATCAAATCTGTCACCACAACAACTAACATCGTCGCAACCACTCAGAAATCAAAAATTATCTTCAAGAAAATCCAACTTGTCATATTCAACATTCAACTGTGTGGCCAACGATTTTCCGGTTTCATTCCTCTATAGACAAACTTATCGGACCTCGAGGACGAGATCAATTTTAAAGGTGAAGGAATTGATTTGGGTCGTACCGAAGGCTTCCACCAGGATCGGACCCATCAAAGATGGTATACATTAAAAATGGCAGCCCTTTTGCGATACTCTTGCAACACTTTCCAGATTGCCATTAACATTTTGCATGGATACGTGACACCTTATGTAACATCCCGAATTCAGGTGTTTCTCTTAAACCCACCTCCTTTTCCCAAGTTGTCAAGTTAAGCCCCTAAAATGAAATGTTAGGCAAGTGAGTACGCTGGGCGTACTGAAGAGTACGCTGCACGTACTCGCGCGCTTAAGTTGGATGCAGACTCGCCTAGGTACGTTGGGCGTACCCAGGGTTACGCTGGGCGTAGCGAGCCCAGATGTAAACCCTAATTTGTGGCTTGTGCACTATAAAAGGAATGCTAAGGCCTTATCCTCCGCCACCATTTCAGAGAGTGAAACCCTAATAGAGAGTCCTCCTTCGTTTCTAGCTAGTGTGTTTGTGTTCTAAGCTTCAAAGTGCCATTTTAAGGTAGTGAAAGAGAAGAGGAGGCCATTGTGGGAGCTAGGAGTTAGTGGACAAGAGTGGATCCGAGATTTTCAGAGGTTGGAGCTTCGTTATGAGGTAAAAAGCTCAAAACTTTCTTTGTCATTTGTGTTGTGTGCTTCTTGGACCAAATTCTAGGGTTTTTGGTCCCAAGGTGGAGACTTTATGAGCAAATGGTCTCCATTGGCCTAGATCTACCATATTTCAAGATTATAAGAGTTCCGTGTTCATAAAAATACAATCTTGGACGTGAATATTGAGCCATGCATGAGATCTAAACCTTTTGAGGAAAAAGGAAAGGTGTTAGAGTGTTTAGGGACCTTTCCAGCCATACAAAGGCTTAAAGGTTCCGACTATATGGGATAAGAGGCTTAGGGAAAGTCAGATCTGAAAATTGAATGAGTGTCTTAACCGTTTAAGACTAAAATCCAAGGAAAGGCTGAAACTGAGACTGACGCTGGGCGTAACTCTCAATACGCGCAGCGTAAGGGGTTGAGACCCCGATTGTGGTTCATCGGCGTACGCCCCACGTACAGAGAAGGTACGCGCCGCGTACTGCCTCGTGTTGACTTTTGTTGACTTTTAGGGTTTTGGTCAACCTTTGGACTTTTGGGTTAGGGAGGGGTAAAATGGCCTTTTACCCTTCTGTGGAATTGTAGGAGTGAATTTAATCTAGCCTTTGAGAGCCATTATTTATTAAGAGTGTTGTTTATGTGTTTAGGCGGGGGCTAGACTAGTGTGTTCGTGTGCGAGATTATTCGAGATACCCGAGGTGAGTATTCTCATTATACATTACCTAGAGTGGTATTTATGTGTAGACCGAAGGGTCTTGTATATTATGTGTATGTTTGAGATTATGTGCATTTTAGTTGTATGTATGTCGTATGTTGTATAGACTGGACCGGAGGGTCCAACTATATAGACTGGACCGAAGGGTCCAACGATACAGACTGGACCGAAGGGTCCGCCGAGCTATGACCGGACCAAAGGGTCCAACGAGCTACGGGACTAGAGGGTCCCACTGAGACACATCGACGGGAGGATCGTACTGTACCCTCGAGTGGCGTATGTGTTGTATGTGGTATTTTGGGGAACTCACTAAGCCTTTGTGCTTATAGTGTTTGTGTGATGTGTTTCAGGTACCAGTGAGGATCGCGGGAAAGCACCGACATGACCAGTACACACTATCGGAGTTTCATACATATGATCTTGGGATGTGATTTTATGGATTTGTTATGTGATACATTGAGAATTGAGAATTTTTATGAATGAAATTACATTATTAAAAAGTATTAAATTGTTTTGAAATTTACGTTGTTACAAGTTGGTATCAAAGCCTTGGTTTGAGGGATTCGGATGCACCTTCGGGCATGTCTGAACTCAAACTGGGGATTTGAGTAAGTTTTTCATAAAATAAACAATTTTTCTAAAAAAGTAAAAGATTTTGAGAAAAACAGGAGGAAGCAGTGCGTACGGTTAGCCAACGCCCGAACGGTGATTTCCCAAAATATCCTTGCATTATGTGTTATGAGATATGTTATGATGTGTTCTGCATGCTAGAGTAGGCTAGGTATTCATATTAGGACTAGAGTGGCCTGATTTGTGATGCCTTAGCCTAGGAAGATTTTGTTGTCATTAGATACTTGAGAGTGATTAGGTAGCAGTGAGGAGCTTATGAGAGGTCTACTGAAGGGTAGCCTATGCTAGCAATATGTAGAGTACTTGTGATCCGGGATCCAAGGAGGAGGACTTGGGGTGAATACTAATGTGGTGTGGGCGGTAGTATAGGGCCCGTACTACTGAAGACACCGTATTAGTGCCCAGTCCAAGTAAGAATACTTAGGGTACTAGGAAACAAGTAGGGTTGAGTTATCGAGTGCGAGTAGGCTCGAGCGGATCTCTGATATTTTGTGTTGTATTTCAGAAAGACATCATGATTGGGACACGCCACACACCTGAGAGCAGTGGTGTTAGTGATGAGGAGATTCGCAGGTTGATTCATGAGGAGGTGGCTGCTGCCATCCGAGCCGAGATACCGGTGATGTTTGGGTCTATCAAGACCACTCTGATCAAGAATTTTGACAAGTGTTACGCTGCTCTTACTAATGTTGTTGTTGCTGCGGCCACCGCAGTCGTCGCTGCTGCGAGGCCACAGGGGGGTGACTTGTTGTTGTACCGAGAGTTCAGCAACACGAAGCCACCAGAGTTCGACGGGACGCAGGATCCGATCGCTGCGATGAGATGGATTTCTGATATTGAGGGATGTTTCTATACCTGATCGTGTTCGGATCATTTGAGAGTTCAGTTTGCACTGAACCAGCTTCGCTTAGAGGCGAAGGACTGGTGGAAGTTTGTGACGGCAGACTTCACTACGTCAGAGCTTACTGCGGTGACCTAGGAGAGGTTCACCGCGATGTTTCGAGATAAGTATGTTCCCCCTGTGGAGAGGGAACGTCTATCCCAGGAGTTCTTGTCCCTTAAGTAGGGAACTGAGTCTGTTACGGTGATCACGAGGATGTTTCATGAGAGGGCGTTGTTTTTCCCTGAGCATGTGTCGACTGAGCAGGCACGTATAAGTCGGTACTTAAGCATATTGAGGAGGGATATCCGTCAGTTCGTAGAGAACTCATTATACCGAACATTTTCCGAGCTCCAAGCAAACGTCCGGAAGAGAGAGATTGAGATGGAGACATAGGTCAGGTAGAAGGCCGAGTCTTAGAGGAAAGACAGGCGACCGGCACAGGCGCAACCAGCATCCAAGCGGGCAAAGCCCACTGATTCGAGATCTGGGGGGGGGGGGGTCCGAAGGGCCGCACTTGTGGGAAGTGTGGCAAGAGCCATGAGGGAGTGTGCAGAGCTGGGATGTGTTACAAGTGTGGGAAGGAGGGACACTATGCGAGGGATTTTTCCCAGGGATTCATGGTTTGCTTCCATTGCAACCAGACCGGCCATCAGAAGGCCGAGTGCCCACAGCTGCGGCAGGGATCGGCACAGGGATCTGCACCTGCTGCCCGAGCTACTGAGGCTCGGCCAGTGAAGGCCGAGGCACCGAAGGCTCGCGGGAGAGCCTTCCAGTTGACAGCGGAGGAGGTCCACGCAGCGCCCGATTTCGTGGCTGATATGTATTCTTTCATTTATTTATGCTAAGTTATGAGATATTGTGCTTATATTGCGATCTACGTAGGTACTTTTCTTGTGAGTTTTGTACCTGCTTTGGTGTTATTTGACTCGGGTGCGAGTCGGTCATTTGTGTCTTTAGCATTTAGTTAGCATATCAGTACCCAGCGGGAGGCGTTGAGTTGGCCTCTATGAGTTTCCATAGCTAACGAGCGAGCGGTGTATGCCACTGATGTGATTCGAGGATGTGTGCTCGAGATTTTCGGCGTTGAGTTTCTGATTGATTTGGTCCCGATTGCGATGGGATATGTCCGTGTCATCGTGGGCATAGACTGGTTGAGCAGGTTTGGAGCGGTTATCGACTGCGAGCGACAGCTGGTGACCATACGAGACCCTAGTGGTGGAGTTCTTACGATTTATGGCGAGGGTACCCGTTCTGGGTCAGCATTTTGTTCGGCTGCCAGAGCGAGACAGAGTTTACAGCAGGGCTGCAGTGGGTTTGTAGCCTATGTGATGGATACGCGAGTGGTCGCTGAGAGGTTGGGTTCGATTGATGATGTTCCGATAGTGCACGAGTTCCCGGATGTTTTTCCCGAGGAGTTGCCAGGTGTGCCTCCTGAGAGACAGGTAGAGTTTCGCATCGATTTGGTTCCGGGGGAAGTGCCTATCGCCAAGGCGCCTTATCGCCTTGCGCCGCCAGAGATGCAGGAGTTATCCTTGCAGCTTCAGGAGCTGCTGAGGAAGGGGTTTATTAGACCGAGTAGCTCACCGCGGGGAGCGCCGATCCTTTTTGTCAAGAAAAAGGATGGTTCACACCGGATGTGCATTAATTACCGGGAGTTGAACAAGTTGACGGTCAAGAACCGTTACCCATTACCGAGGATCGACGATTTGTTCGATCAGTTACAGGGAGCGTCTTGGTACTCCAAGATTGATCTGAGGTTGGGATATCATCAGATGAGAGTGCGGGATGAGGATATATAGAAGACGGCATTCAGAACTCGTTATGGGCATTACGAGTTCGTGGTGATGCCTTTCGGATTCACCAATGCACCGGCGGCATTCATGGATCTCATGAACAGGGTGTGCAGGCCGATGTTGGATCGTTCGGTGATCGTGTTCATTGATGATATATTGGTGTATTCGAGATCCAGAGAGCAGCATGAGGAGCATTTGAGGAAGATCCTCGGAGTTCTGAGATCAGAGAGGCTTTATGCCAAATTCTGCAAGTGCGAGTTATGGTTACGGGAGGTCCAGTTCTTGGGGCATCTCATCAACCAGAGTGGGATTTTGGTCGATCCGGCCAAGATTGAGGCGGTTATGAGGTGGGAGGTGCCGAGATCACCCACCGAGATCAGGAGTTTTCTAGGGTTGGCTGGCTATTATCGGAGATTTATCAGGGATTTCTCCAAGATCGCCGTGCCACTCACCAGGTTGACCCGAAAGGGTGTTACTTTTTCATGGGGTCCAGAGCAGCAAAACTCGTTTGAGACACTTCGACAGAGATTATGCGAAGCACCGGTGTTAGCCCTCCCGAAATGGATGGACGGTTTTGTGGTGTATTGTGACGCATCGATATCGGGGTTGGGTGCAGTACTTATGCAGAGGGGGCATGTGATAGCATATGCATCGAGGCAGCTAAAGCCTCATGAGACAAGGTATCCCACCCACGATCTGGAGTTGGGGGTAGTAGTGTTCGCCCTCAAGATCTGGCGTCACTATTTGTATGGGGTTCGGTGTACCATTTACACAGACTACAAGAGCTTGAAGTATTTGATGGATTAGCCCAATTTGAATATGCGCCAGAGGAGATGGATGGACGTGGTAAAGGATTACGATTGTGAGATCCTGTACCGCCCGGGCAAGGTTAATGTTGTAGTTGATGCTCTGAGCCGTAGGACGGAGAGCACCCCGATTCGAGACATCTGTATGCGGTTGACAGTGATGACTCCGGTGTTGGACACCATTCGGGAGGCCCAGGAAAAGGCCGTGAGACCGGAGAACTGTAAGAGAGAGCGGGTGATTGGGCAGGTACCTGAGTTCGTTACCGATAGCCGCAGGCTTATGACCTTTCAGGGTCGGATTTGGGTGCCGTATGTAGGCGGGGCACGCACCACATTGATGGAGGAGGTGCATAGATCGAGATTCTCGATCCATCCCGGGGCCACTAAGATGTATTTGGATTTCAAGAAAGATTATTGGTGGCCCTGTATGAAGAGGGATGTAGCATGGTTTGTTGAGAAGTGCTTGACCTGTCGCAGGGTTAAGGCTGAGCACTAGCGTCCGCATGACAAGTTGCAGCCACTTGAGGTTCCCCAATGGAAGTGGGAACAAATTTCTATGGATTTCATCACCAAATTGCCGAGGACCGCGAGGGGTGTCGATGCAATTTGGGTGATCGTCGACCAGCTAACAAAGAGCGCTCACTTTCTTGCTATCAGTGAGAGCTCTTCTGCAGAAAGGTTGGCAGAGTTGTATGTGAGGGAGGTGGCATCACGGCATGGAGTGCCGATATCGATTGTGTCAGATCGGGATGTACGTTTCACTTCCAGATTCTGGAAGAAGTTCCATGAGGAGTTGGGCACGAGGCTGCATTTCAGTACCGCCTACCATCCACAGACGGACGAGCAGAGTGAGCGGACAATCCAAACGCTCGAGGACATGCTCCGAGCATGTGTGTTGCACTTCGGAGGAAGTTTGGACACGCACTTGCCGTTGGCTAAGTTTTCCTATAACAACAGCCACCATTCGAGTATCAGTATGCCTCCCTTTGAGTTGTTGTATGGGAGGAGGTGTCAGAATCCCATCTGCTGGGGAGAGGTCGGGCAGGGAGTGTTGGGTAGCACTGAGTTAGTGCTTCAAACGATAGAGCAGATACATCAGGTCAGGCAGAGGTTGTTGACAGCTCTGAGTCGCCAGAAGAGTTACACGGATAGGCAACGATCCGAGCTCAAGTTTCAGGTCGGAGATTTTGTACTCCTGAAGGTGTCTCCTTGGAAAGGAGTGATCCGATTCAGGAAGACGGACAAGTTGGGGCCTCGGTACATCGGTCCCTTCAGAGTGTACGCAAGGGTGGGCAAGGTAGCATATCGTTTGGAGCTACCTGGGGAATTGAGCCAAATTCATGATACCTTCCACGTGTCTCAGCTGAGGAAGTGTATAACCGACGAGTCGGCAATGCTACAGCTGGAGGATATACAGGTGGATGCGAGCCTGAATTCTGTTGAGAGACCGATCGCGATCTTGGACAGGAAGATCAAGGTTCTGAGGAACAAGGAGGTGCCTCTGGTTCAGGTCCAGTGACAACATCGGAGAGGGTCCGAGCTGACTGGGAGCCAGAGTCAGAGATGCTGGAGCAGTATCCAGAGTTGTTTGCGGCATGAGACTTCGAGGGCGAAGTCTGGTTCTAGTGGGGGAGAATTGTAACATCCCGAATTCAGGTGTGTCTCTTAAACCCTTCTCCTTTTCCCAAGTTTTCAAGTTAAGCCCCTAAAATGAAATGTTAGGTAAGTGAGTACGTTGGCCGTACTGAAGAGTATGTTGCGCGTACTCGCGCGCTTAAGTTGGACGCGGACTCGCCTAGGTACGTTGGGCGTACCCAGGGTTACGCTGGGCGTAGCGAGCCCAGATGTAAACCCTAATTTGTGGCTTGTGCACTATAAAAGGAATGCTAAGGCCTTATCCTCAACCACCATTTTAAAGAGTGAAACCCTAATAGAGAGTCCTCCTTCGTTTCTAGCTAGTATGTTTGTGTTCTAAGCTTCAAAGTGCCATTTCAAGGTGGTGAAAGAGAAGAGGAGGCCATTATGGGAGCTAGGAATTAGTGGACAAGAGTAGATCCGAGATTTTCAAAGGTTGGAGCTTTGTTCTGAGGTAAAAAGCTCAAAACTTTCTTTTTCATTTGTGTTGTGTGCTTCTTGGACCAAATTCTAGGGTTTTTGGTCCCAAGGTGGAGACTTTATGAGCAAATGGTCTCCATTGGCCTAGATCTACCATATTTCAGGATTATAAGAGTTGTATGTTCATAAAAATACAATCTTGGACGTGAATATTGAGCCATGCATGAGATCTAGACCTTTTGAGGAAGAAGGAAAGGTGTTAGAGTGTTTAGGGACCTTTCCAGCCATGCAAAGGCTTAAAGGTTCCGACTTTATGAGATAAGAGGCTTAGGGAAAGTCAGATCTGAAAGTTAAATGAGTGTCTTAACCGTTTAAGACCAAAATCCAAGGAAAGGATGAAACTGAGAATTACGCTGGGCGTAACTCTCAGTACGCGCAACGTAAGGGGTTGAGACCCAAATTGTGGTTCGCCGACGTACGCCCCGCGTACAGAGAAGGTACGCGCCGCATACTGCCTCGTGTTGACTTCTGTTGACTTTTAGGGTTTTGGTCAACCTTTGGATTTTTGGGTCGGGGAGGGGTAAAATGGCCTTTTACCCTTCTGTGGAATTGTAGGAGTGGATTTAATCTAGCCTTTGAGAGCCATTATTTATTAAGAGTGATGTTTATGTGTTTAGGTGGGGGCTAGACCAGTGTGTTCGTGTGTGGGATTATCCGAGATACCCTAGGTGAGTATTCTTACTATACATTACCTAGAGTGGTATTTATGTGTAGACCGAAGGGTCTTGTATGCTATGTGTATGTTTGAGATTATGTGCAATTTGGTTGTATGTATGTCGTATGTTGTATAGACCGGACCGGAGGGTCCAACGATATAGACCGGACCGAAGGGTCCAACGATACAGACTGGACCGAAGGGTTCGACGAGCTATGACCGGACTAGAGGGTCCAACGAGCTACGGGACTGGAGGGTCCCGCTGAGACACATCGACCGGAGGGTCGTATTGTAGCCTCGAGTGGCGTATGTGTTGTATGTGGTATTTTTGGGAACTCACTAAGCCTTTGTGCTTACAGTGTTTGTGTAATGTGTTTCAGGTACCAGTGAGGATCGCGAGAAGGCGCCGACATGGCCAGTACACACTATCGGAGTTTCATACATTTGATCTTGGGATGTGATTTTATGGATTTGTTATGTGATACATTGAGAATTGAGAATTTTTATGAATGAAATTACATTATTAAAAAGTGAAAACTTGTTTTGAAATTTACGTTGTTACATCTTAAAAGTCCTACAATTCCATTTACTCCTTTATAGTTTGCATGCATTTTCCCATTTACTTGTAGATAGTAGCGTTAACTTCATGATTCAATGTTCCTAATTTTTAGCAAGCACTTTCATTTCTTTTGTTATAAAAGTTGGTGTATGTTTCATTAAGGAAAACATAGATAAAATTGATCCAAATTCTAGTCTCTTGATCTTTATTCTTTGGAAACTAGTCATCTCAAATTGGCTGTATCTTGAAAGGTTGACTACCTCGAATCGGTCTCTATCAAAAACCCAATATGGAATTACACGCAAAGTTCAAATGAATGTTAATTTTTCTTCAAATCATTTGTACTCTATAAAAAAAGGAAATTTGATTTATAGGTGGCTTTGATTTTACTAGATTTGTGGTTTCTTGTTTCACTAAAACAAAATTAGTCGCAACAATCCTTCAAATATTAAATAAAAATCAACACTATAATATCGGCTTGAATTATGTTTACTTTTTGCTTTTCTAGATTGTTGTAAATTTTGGAAAATGATCAGTGAAATTATTTAATCAATGTACTGTTGTTTTAATAATTAAGTACAACATTCGTCAACAAGAACAAAAAAACCAGGTATGCGAAATTAGTAGATAGTAATCATCTAACTGTAACTTTTTGATATTACAATTTACATATGCAATAATTTATCTAAAGTGAAACATTATATAAATATAACAATATGTTTTTACTAATATTTGAAAGACAACAATTAGAAAACATACGATTTAATGATAAAATTATCATATAGTTTTATTGCGGGGGAGTTATCAATCGCTCTATATTTGCCTAAAAAATAAAATATGATACTGGATTTTTCTCCAAGCATTTGACTTGGAAGATGGATTACCGACATATGTCAGTAACAAATTAACAAATAACAAAACAATAATAAAAGAATAAATCATATAAAGGTATACAATAATATTATATTTATACATTTTTTAATTATATATTTAAGTAAATTTCTACCAGTTGTCAATCGAATTGTTTCCGTTCACATCTTCAATAAAGGTTGAAAGATCAGCATCCTTCAAACATATCCTCATTGAATTGTCTTTTCTCGTCTTTTTCTTTTAAATTATTTTTTATACAAGTTGATTTAATTTTAATTATAATCAAACAAAAATAAAATATGCAACTAAACAAATATAAAAATTTGGTTTTGCTAAAAATTAAAGATAGCAACATAAACGAATCATTGAATTGCATGGTTTGATTTACAATTCGGTTGATTGAGTCAATTGATAGTGTGTATATATATATATATATATATATATATATATATATATATATATATATATATATATATATATATATATATATATATATATATATATATATATATATATATATATATATATATATATAAGAGAGCTAGCTTCAGGTGTTTAAAGTAAATATTATGTTATTGTATGCATAAATATGAGTCAATCAAAATTTAAAATAAAAATAAATAATTAAATAAATAAATAAGGGTAAATAGGTAATTTGATAATTAGTTTCACAAATAATAGCCTATAATTATGGTAACTATTGACTTAGCTACCTAGGTTTTTTTATCCGCTTTTTAAAACCACAATGACAAATTAAAGGGGTGTTTTGGCTCGATGACTCTTTGTGTTCCTTCTCCCATCGTCGGCAGCCCCAAAAGCAACGTAGGCAGTGGTTGTTGATAGACAAGAAATCACATGTAGAGAAGGATGGACAATCGATATGCGAAGGACTCCTCCTTGATGCATCTGCTTCGTCACCAGTAGTTACAAGCCCGATGATACAAAGTCGTCGCCACCATCATCCGCTCCAAACACCTTCTTCGCCACCGGCCTCTACACTGCTCATGCTCTTTATTCGCCAACAACACTGTCGTTTTTGATCGGTATGTAGCTTGTGATTTATCTTCATCTTAAAAACCAAGTTATCAACGGTTCTTCGTATGTTCAGAGACTGTATTTGATGAACTTGAAGCAATCGTGTATTTGATCGGTATGTAGTTTGTGATTCTTTATTTGAGTGAGGATTGTTTATTTGTAGCGGATAGAATTTTTTATAATCAGAGGAACCAGTGGGTATTGTTGATTGAAGTATAATAACAATTAATCAGGATTTTTATCTCATATTCCTAATTAGAAAGATTACGGACTCACAGAATGCATACACTCTCCACAACCTTTTAGGTTAATTTTCACCTCGTATATAACAAAAATGTTTGATTATGAAGGACAAGTTGTTGAAGGACAAATCCAACACCCCAAGATTACTCAATTGTGACAGGCTGGTAGGGAGTCCACCAAAAAGGACCGATGTCTTTAGGGTGCCCCTAGTGAATTGCTTCAACCCTAACTCTCCCCCTTTCAATAGATTGTGTTTTGCTTTTTTGGATTTTAATATATCTACTATAAAATTCTTTTTTTATTTGTTTCTTTTGCAGGTTTCAAAGAATTGAGAGGGACGAGGAAGGGTTTTGTTTCAATATTAGGTTGGTTTAGTGAATTGAAAGACAGTCTTAGGTTTCATTGAAATTTGATTGTTTATTTTGTTTAATTTTGTTAATGATATTTGTTGCTTCTGCTTATTTTAGGGCTTGATTCATTACCCAACTGGTCAGTTTGATTTTCCAATGGGGTTGTACAAGACTATAAGTTCCAGTTCTGTTGGAATCACAAATTCCAATTCTGTTGGAATCACAAATTTTTCCTCATGATCTGCTGGAATCACAAATTCCAAATAGTGATCAATTCTGTTGGAATGGAATTACAAATTCCAATTCAGTTGGAATTACAAAAGTTGATGCTTGAAGAACGGACCACAATATTGAAAGTGATTCTAAGCAACATTATTCTTTTAGAATGTATTAATGTCGTTGTTACATTTTGATGTTTTCTTACCTGTTTTGAAAGTTTTTTTAGTTTTATTCTTTAATAATAAATGTAATTCTTAACAATTGTTACCCCGTATTTTATAAGAAATAATGTATTTTTTGTTTTTATTCTTCAATTGATTGTTCAAGAATTTGTTATTCTACAAAAAGTTTTTAAAGTCACGATCAAGAAATTGGTTCAAGAATATTTTTATTATTTATGGTTCAAAAATATTTTTATTTTTGAATATACCCATAAACATATTCTGTCAGAATGTCCGAATTAAAAGAATTATAATTCGTAAAATAGGATTTTTAAAATTAATAGAATCTATGATTCATTAAAAATGCAATTTTCCTTTGTTAAATCTATACTAATTGACTAAAATATCCTTGCAATTAATTAAGATGATATTTTTCAATTATATTTAATTCAATAATATATATTAATCACTTTCTTAAAATAAGTAAATTTGATTGACCCACATTTATGCATACAATATATATATATATATATATATATATATATATATATATATATATATATATATATATATTAAACTAGGTGTAAACTCGTGTATTACACGGGTTGATTAAAGAAAATAAAATATTAAAATGTAAATAGTAAGTATTTATTAAAATAAAATTTTGAAACAAGGAATTAAAAAACATATTAATTGCAATTTAGTGGATATATATATATATATATATATATATATATATATATATATATATATATTATGTGACTTTTTTATTTTAAAAATTGAAAAAAATCATAAATTGACATGTGAATATTATTTATTTAAAAAATATCACAAAACTCATTATAAATTGACATGTGACAAAATTATATTCATTTATTATAGTAGATGAGAAGTTCTAATAGTATGACATTTTTCAATAGGAAAATAAACCTATTCATTTATTAGAATAGGAAGAGGAAGATGAGAAGCTTGATGACATCGCCTTCAACAATCATGATCATTCATTGTGTTTCCTTGATTAATTTCAACCATTGGATCATTTTGATGATCCCATTATAAAATTAATATTAATTACTAAATTAAGTCGACTACATTTGGAAAGTTGAAAACTTATTAATGGTGACTGAAATTTTTAATTGTGATGTATTGAAGTGAAATAAATGTCAGCATAATTTTCAAAATATAAATATGGTTCCTTCCTTTTTAAAATCAAGTAATTTTTATATACATTTCATAATTATAGAATTTGAAATCAAAGAATTCAAAATAGTATGATATGAATCACAGTATTAATTTCTTCATGTCATCTCCAAAATCGTTGTTCAAAATTATATATAAGTATAATCACATTAAGTTGTTATCACAATTTTGTGAAATTTGGACTTTGTAGCTTCACGTTCGAATACTAGCTTCGTAAGGTTAGCAACTTTTTTTTTGATTTACTTGATGACATCACCTTTAACAATCATGATCATTCATTATGTTTCCTTGATTAATTTAAACCATTGGACCATTTTGATGATGTCATCATAAAATAAAATAAAATTAATATTAACTAAATTAGGTTGACTATGTTTGGAAAGTTGAAACCTTATTAATGGTGACTGAAATTTTTAGTTGGAATGTAAACATAATTGTCAAAACATAAATATAGTTTCTTCCTTTTTAAAATCAAGTAATTTGTATATACTTTTCCTAATTATATAATTTGAAATCAAAAAATTTAAAATAGTATGATATGAATCACATTAGTAATTTCTTCATATCCTTTCCAAAATTGTTGTTCAAAATTATGTATAAGTATAATCTAATTAAGTTGTTATCACAATTTCGTGAAATCTGGACTTTACAGCATCACGTTCGAATACCAGCTTCATAAGGTTAACATTTTTTTGATTTATTGATTAAATTCTTACATCTGATTATAGTTTATGTGTTCAGTATATGTATCAATGACTTATTGGTAGGTTTTTGATAAACATATTTTCTATTCTCTCTCTCTCTCTCTATGTGTATGTGTGTGTGTGTTTGTGTGTATGTATGTGTGTGTCTGTTTGGATTGGATTCTATGTTTGGATTGGATGAAGTAAAATTGCAATTTAATTAGTTATGTGTTAATTGGATTGGATGAAAAAATAAATAAATAAAAGTAAAAAATGGAGTACCTTCCCGAAGGGTTTAATGTGTATATACGTACATATTCTTCAAAATTATTTATTTAGACTTGCTGTAAAAACTACTTTTTATTGGAATGATTTGTATATTCTTTAATATAGGTGTGTGCCTGTATTTCTCAATCAACATATGCATTTTTGTCCAAAGGTAAAAAAAAAAGGCTAATGTAATTTTGATATTGTCATATTATACATACTTTTTGTAAAATGACCTATTTACCCTTGTTGTATGTCTCTTTGTGTTTCAATGTGTGTGTGTGTGTGTTTGGATTCGATTCTGTATTTGTATTTGATGATGTAAAAACCAGTTTAATTAGTTCTGTGTTTGGATTTGATTATATGTTTGGATCGGATGAAAATAGAAATAAAGAAAAGTAAAAGTAGAGTACCTTTCCGAAAGGTTTAGTGTTTACATATATTATTTCTTCAAAATGACTTATTTACTTGTGTAGTAAACACTACTTTTTTTGGGAAAGATTCATATATTTCTTTAATATATGTTTGTGCCTGTGTTTCTCAATCAGCATATACTTTTTTGTCCAAAGGTAAAAAAAATGTAGTGTACTTTTGATATTGCCTTATTATACATACTTGCTGTAAAATGATTTTTTTTACATCAAAATGATAATGCAAGTGTTATTATCCTCCTACGTATGGAAAAGCTCAAAACTTGGGGTGGTAAGATTATTTTTTTATTATAAATGTCCATGTCATTACATTAATATTTTATTTATAACTTTAATTGTTATTTCCAGGTCAGCCGGGTAACTATTTATTTGGGTCGAGATTGCATATTAATGATGACATGTCTCACATTATTCATAAAAGTGTATGTCTTTTATCATTAATTAATAGCTCAATGTTTGTTTTTCCTTATTCTTAATCATTAATTATTTATATTGTTTAACTTCTTCATTTTTTTCTTCTTATATGTAGTATTGCTGATATGCATTTAAATGTTGAGTCTTCCTTTAGTATAACACAACTTAACACCGATATTGTTGTGATCAAGGCAGAGGATTACTACATCCGTTTCCCAATCAAGAGCATTGATGATATTTCATATTACAATGAGGTATACTTAACAATATTAATATTTTCCATTAGTTTTATAAATTTATGGCGCATAACACGATGAATATATATATATATATATATATATATATATATATGAATTTTTTTTATATATTTTTAAAAAAGTTTATGAAATAGGAAATTGGTTTGTCCATCATTGCTACTGTCATCGATTTTGATTTAAACGAATGCCGGTATTTCTTTTATTGTTGTGACTGTTCAAAAAAAGTAAGTAAAAATGATGATGATACTAATGATGAACCATTTACTTGTGATGGTTGTGGTGGAGTTTCTGATGTTTACAGCAAATAAGTTCATAATTTTACATTTGTAAAGTTCTTGTGTCATTAATCTATATTCAAATGTTTCCAATTTTATTTCATTGTCCAATAAAGTATCATTTTATAATTTTTAGGATGAGGGTCGTAATTCGTGTTCAATATGAAACTGGGTCTGCTTCTCTTGTATTGTTTGACCGTCACGTTAAAGATGTTATTCACCGTGGTAATCAATGGCTGCTGGAAAAGATATCAAAGGTAGCGTTAATTTTTTTAATTGTCAACTCATATCTTATTTTGTTTTATGATATTAATTTTGTTTAATATATGTATTGAAGAATTGAATAAGTTCATTTTAACCCGTTAATGCATCCAATTCTTTTTAACATAAAAAGTTGTCTACAAATATGTCATTCAACGATTTGTACTTTTTTATGCGCTCCCCCGCGTTTAATGCGAGTTATAATCTAGTTTCTTTTATTATTTTTTATTATATTTATTATAATAAGTGACTGAAAAAAACGACACCATCAAATACTTTAATTTTTTTTGAAGGGCGAATATATTAAAAAACTAACAAGACACTAGACAAAATTACAGAGTACAAGCATTACAATGATCAATACACCACTCAAACCAACTAGCGAAATTAAAAGAAAATTTATGCTTAATCCAATTAAACGAAACTAAGGCCATCCGTAATGCTCTCCACAAGCAAGGGTCGTGGAGAGCTTCCAAATCAGCAACCATGAACCACCCAAACAATCGGGGTACTCTCCACGACCACGCAGAGAGACAAAGAAGAGTCGGAGAAGAAGAAGTCAGAGAGAGGAGAAGAGATTGATTAGGCATTCTCCTTCGTCCTGCCTACCACAATCGACAATGAAGATGAAGGATAACGATGTATAGGGGTGGTGTGCACGAACCACTCTCGTTGCCACGAAGCCTCTCGTGCTTGGTATACCGGAGGGTCTAATTGGATATCATCCACCAATTTTAAGGGATAGCATCTCTTTTTGTTAAACATAACTGATTACTAATGTCAGATCAACAATGTTACAGGGAAACCTATTAAATTCGAGAATAATGGTTTAAATGATAGGTCAATATCGAGTTTAACGGTCTATTGCGCAAAAAATAGTTTAGTGACCAAATTGGACAAATGACTAAAGTTTAATACGCTACGGTTACATTTTCCCAAATAGAAAAGAAGGAGCAATAAGGAGGCTGTCGGGGCAGCCCTCACTACCACTATCGACAACAGCTTTCTAGGCTTCCTTTAGGTTTATTTTTCCTTGCCTTGTTGAAGCTAATCATCTCTATCATCCCCCTTCTCATTGGTTTTCATAAGCCAAAACAATCACCGGTCTTCTTTAGTGTTGGATTACGGTTTGACGCAGAAAGCTTCCTGAAAACGAACAAATTCTCAAGCCTAGATCAAGATCACACATCCAGGGTGATTTTTCATAGCCCCATTTTATGTTTTTAATGATTGGGAGAAAATACATACTTGTTTTGCTAAATATGAAAGAGTGATGCTATTATATGTTTATTTCATGTTTTGGTTGCATGACTAAGATCTTGAAATATTGCTTGATCATTTGAGTCATTATACTTCATAATTGTGTTGAAATTTAAAGAAACATGCTTGGAATCATCTAAACAAAATATGTGACATGTTATGTGTATATTTTGTCATAATATGATAATGGATAAGTTGTTAGATGAATAACTAGTTTATAAATGTTCACATGTCTCTTTTATGTAAAATGATATGTTTTAAGTGTCTATATTTGTCATAAACATACACATGTTTTACATCATATGTTAGACATATAATGACAATCTAGAATGTTTATTTATTGTTTATTATGACAAATAGACAAATAGACAAATAAATACTTTTAGCTAAATGAAATAGAATCTAATATGTAAATACATGATTATTTGTTAAAATTATGTATTTGGTATATTTATATAAAAGATTTGCAAAAATAGTCAAAATGTGGTTTTTATATAAAAAAGGATTATGATTTTATGTAAAAATGGGTTTTTTTTATATAAAAAGATGTCAAAATAATCCATAAATGATTTTTATATAAAAATGATGATAAATATCACTCACAAAAGTTTTTATATAAAAATAGAACATTAAAGATATTTAACATTTGTTATAATATATATATATATATATATATATATATATATATATATATATATATATATATATATATATATATATATATTCACATTTTAGCTAAAATGTATATCATATATGTATATATTAAAGTGTTAAGACAATTTAGCCATAAATCAAGTTTATACATGAAATAACGATATGATCATATATTTATATATTAATAATTATAAAAATATATACTTTGTAAAATATCAAATCATATTATATTATATTATATATATATATATATATATATATATATATATATATATATATATATATATATATATATATATGAAATTATCATTTCGTGAACAAATATTATTTAACGACATTTGAATCAAAATATAATAGAAGCGATTTTATTATGGTATTCAGTTAATAACTTCTTAGTTCATATGTTTGTGTTTCAAATTCTATGTTTATTGGTTTATTGCACATTGGTTGAAATATGGATTTCTTCAAAAGGCGGCTGTTACGCTACCCATTTTTGTTAGAAAGTAATTATAAAGCTTAAAAACTTTAAGTATAGAGAACTTAATAATTTATGTTTTGAAGCTTGATATTCTCTCTTGAACGATTTGAACTAGTTAGTCAATAAAACTTTTATTGAAGTTTGAGAGTAAATCATATGCACAAAATCGTAGACTTGTTAAATACGGGACTTACTATGCGAGAAACATGTCATCCACTAAGAACATAAAACTTAGTACAAACCCTCTATGCTATAACAATTAATTTGTGAGGAACATGCAACTTATTGATATAGATCTATACGGGTTGATAGCCCTGCATGGGTTGTTAACTACAACCATTGTCTGACAAGACGAAACGGACGCAATTGTTCTTTCTTTTCTCATTTCACAACATCGATGAAGCGTTGATGATGATCGCGACACATCTTTCTCGGTCGTAGTTCGGTTATAGGCTTATATTGGAACTCAGAAATTCATTCTAGAATATGCAGGAATAAAATAGAATGATTTATTCAAATGGTTAAGTGTTAAATACTTATTAATCCAATTAACGTTTTCTAAAAATTCAGCACAACACACTTATTAATTATAGCCTATGTTTAATAAATTATAATTAATAAGAAAATCTCTTTTAGTTGTATGAGATTAAAAGTGTAAACAAATTGAAATTTACTCTTTTATAAATCATTGGTTTTAAACACACTTTTGATTATAAAAACATTGAGTCTAAACCTATAAAGCTCACCAACATTATTGTTGACGTATTGTTTTAAATATACGTATCTCCAAGAACTTAAAGAGTTGGAAGAACACACACCCTGTGTGTGTTATGAAGGATTTATTTCCTTATAATAAATGGTTGGCCAATTTATCAGGTCTTTTGTTCATTTCTTACGCTTTGTTGAACTTATATTTAATATTTATCTCTTTTGGATTTATTAAACAATGTAATTCTTCATACTTGAAATATGGACGAATATAATTTTATATACATCATGATATTATTCAATATATGTTGTTTAACTATGAACCAACGTTTACGTCGCAACCCCGACGTTTCGCCGTCGGTCGGGGTGAGACAAAATCACTAAACTTTATGCTTATAGTTGTGGGTTAAATGTTTTCAAGTACTTTTCGAATCATTGGAAGGTGAAGGCATGACTATACACTCACATATGTAATTTTATGATTTGGGATTCCACAATACTTTTCTTATAACTTTGATTATGGATTTTGGTTTATTGAACAAATGGTTTCACCTTGATTATTGTAACACCCCGACTCCCAGGTACATTTAAAAAGTTTTTTATTCATTTTATTGAAGGGACTCGATGAATTGGAGGCCCCAACTCGTCGTGTCGAACCTAGTCATCCCGCATGGGTTTTGACTCCTACTCGACGAGTCGGAGGAACCCGACTCGACGAGTTGAGGTTATGCATGGAAACCCTAATTTTTAGGGTTTGCACCTTATTTAAAAGACCTTAAGTCCTTTTCTCCAGCCCCCTTATCACCTTTTGACGACCAAAAGAAGCCCTAATCAATCCAACCTTGTTCTTGAGTGTTTGAGAGGCTAAAGTGTGCTTTGGTGCTCTTGATTGAAGAGGCTTGGAGTTTTAGAAGCCTGGAACGAGAAGAAGAGGGTAGATCTAGTATCTACATTGCCTTGGCTAGCATTTTGAGGTAAAAAGCCTTTACCTTGGTCTTTCATTTGCTAGATCTCTTCTTAAGAGAGAATATGGGCATTTTGGTGCAAAAATGGAGTTACTTGCGAATTGGAGCTTGTCACAAGGGCATAGTTTCAGATAAGGACTCCTCTAGGTCCTAAATTCATAAAGTTATCAAACTTATCTCGTATTAACCTCTCACCATGCCCTAAACCTCATTCAAGAGTTAGTTTTGGTGTTCTAAGCCATTAAGACACTGCATACACGTAAAGTTTGCAACTTTACGTGGAATCTGTGCCTTAGGAAGCTAGATCTACAATTTGGAGCTTTGGGGTAGCTTAAAAACGTTGGAATGAGAAATGGACTGAAGGGACTCAACGAGTTTCATGGTCAACTCGACGAGTCCGATGAAGATTGGATGTTGTTAGTTTCTGCATGGACTCGGCGAGTCAGTGTGACGACTCGACGAGTTAGTTAGGGTTTTTCTCGGGTTTTAGGATACGCATGGACTCGACGAGTTGCCTGGGAACTTGGCGAGTGAACTAGGTTTTTTGCGATTTCTCGAGTTCTAGAAGGACTCGACAAGTCAGTGAGCTGCACTCGACGAGTTGGGTCAACATGGATTATTGACCTTGACCGTTGACTTTGACTTTGACCAAGGGTAGACCAGTTTGACTTCTGGGGGTATTTTAGTAAATTGGGAATTTATGGAAGTGGGTTTATGGTGAATATAGGTGGTGGAGTTCGTGGCTATGATTTGAGAGTTTGACCTTATCACTACAGTTCAACATTTGTGAAGTGAGTTATCCTCACTATACTAATGGGTCTAAGGCACCAAGGCCGACCCATTGGATTGATATCCTAATAGTTATTGATATGCTGAGTATGAGTTAGATATGCATGTTAGTTTGATATGCTAGTCTGGTAGATCTGTAGGATTACCTGTGATACTATATGATTATCTGCATGAACGTTATCTGTTACACGTCGACACGTTATGTGGGTAGGGTTGAGGTTGCACTGCTTCGTGCGGTGACCAACAAAACCTGGAGTATGCCAGATATGAGCTGAGTGTTAGGGAGGGCATGCCAGACTCATACTGAGGAATCCTAAGCATTCCAGATGCGACCTGTAACGCCCTAATTCTTAGGTATTGATTAATGTAAGATTTTATTGCCTACTGGACGATTTGGTTTCCCTACTTGTCTAGTAGCATCGAGTTTGGTCCACGTGTTTTAGTAACCTACTCACTGAGCCCAAAGAGGGACTCGACGAGTAGGAGTTGGGGATGACACCCTAATTTTTGGGGTTTTGCACCCTATTTAAGGGTCATTTATTCCCCCTTAGCCTCTCTTACTGCTCCCCTCGAGTCAGAAACCCTAATTTGTGTTGCTCTCTATATTGGCGCGCTTCTTAGCTTGGAAGAGGAATCTTGGAAGTGGAAACCTTGGAGTTCAAGAAGTTTGGAGCAAGGGGTTGTTGTAGATCCGGATTCTTCTTTGTCATGGCATCATTTTGGAGGTAACAAGTTGTTACCTTGGCTCTCCTTTATCTAGATCTTTTCATCTATGGGATTAGAGCTTTTCTTTTAGGGTTTTGTGGTGGTTCTCTGCTTTGGGTCAAGATCTGAGGTTGCAACCTCAGATTTGGACTCCTCCAGCCCCTCGTTGTTATAAAGTTTCAGTCCTTGTCAAGAAATGACCTTTCCCTTACCTTAAGCCTCTCCTTTAGCTTGTTTTGGGTCATTATCATCTTACATGCACGTAAAGTTTGCAAGTTTACGTGATAAACATGCCCTATGAGCTTGGATCTACAATATGGAACCTTGGCATGGCTTAAAGAGCCTCTGTATGGATGAAGGACTGAATGGACTCAACGAGTCGGATGAATGACTCGACGAGTCCGATGAAGTTTGCCTTGGGCTCGACGATTCGGTCGAATGACTCGGCGAGTAGGCTAGGGTTTTCCCAACCTTTATACACGTATGAACCCGACAAGTATAAAGGGGAAAACTCGACGAGTTGGCCAAGGAGTTTATGGCCACGGACACCAAGAAATCGACGAGTCACTCAGGTGACTCGACAAGTTGGCAAGTTATGCAAGGAACTCGGCGAGTGACTGGATGTACTCGATGGGTTAAGGTCAACATGGACTGTTGACTTTGATAACAGACTTTGACTTTGACCAAGGGTTGACTTTTGGACTTCTGGGACATTTTGGGAAATTGGAAATTTACAAGCATGGTTTTATGGTGCATTTAGGTGGTGGAGTTGTATCGGCAATCCAAGAGCTTGAGTTTATCTTCTATTCGAGTTATCCTCACTATACCAATGAGTATAAGGTACTAAGGCCGACCCTTTATATATTTGTATCTGGATTATTGCATGATATGATATTGATTACATCCTAGTAGTTAGGATGGTGGTATGCTTATGCTTAGTGGCCTGGTTAGGTCAATGTCTTGGTTACAAAATGATGCTATGTTAGTGACCGTTTAGGTCTGTATCCCGGTTATTGGGATGTTGCTATGATTAGTAATCTGTTAGATCAGTTTGACTGTTATATGATATGAGCTAGCGTATGATATTTATGTGCACATGTTTGTTTGATTGGGGGTTGGGTTGAGGCGGTCCCGCTTTGTACTGTAGGCCAACATAACCGGTGAGCAGTCCGGATATGTTGTAGTCCCTGCGAGATGGTCCAGTCATGCCGAAGGCTCGGGAGCGGTCAAGATAGGTTGTAGCGCTGCGAGGCGGTCCAATCAGGCTGAAGGCTCAATATGCATATTTTTCTGTAATTGTTATATGATGTGGTTGTATTTGTATGGCGTTGGTATTTTGGGGGAACTCACTAAGCTTTCTGTCTTACAATTTCAGTTTATTGTTTCAACTACATCAGGGGATCGCGGAAAGCCGAAGGCATGATCGTACAGCTCCTCATGATTTGTTTATGTTTCTAGGAAAGCTCTGATATTAGATATTTTGAGAACAAACTTTGTAATGATGAATGGTTTTAAATGGTTTAAAAAAGTTTTAATTTGGCATGGAATTTTTGCGTGTTACACGAGCTGAGGGCTAGGAGAGCATACCAAACTCGCACCGAGGGCTAATCATTTTGTTACAGTGCAAGGACTGAGGGAGCAAGCCATATATGAGTTGTGGGCCTGTAAGGCAAGCCAGACTCATACTGCGGGCTCAGGGGTAATCCAGTCTGTAGAGCTGTGGACCCATTACATGCTGTTATTATGTGTACTAGTTGTTATTTATTGATATTTTGGGAGAACTCATTAAGCTTCGGATTTACAGTTTTGGATTTTGTTTCAGGTACTTCAGATGATCGCGGGAAGGCGAATGCGTGATCGTACACCTCCTCATGTTTTATGATCTGGAATTTCTGTTTTGAAAACACTTTGTAATAATTAATGGTTTTAATCGGTTGAAAAAGTTTTAAATTGGCTTGATTTTTATGGGTGTTACAATTATATTCTATGAAAAATGGGTGTTTATATTATTTTAAAAATGATATATTATTCTAAAAATCAGGACGTTACATTGGAACTCATGGAGAATTGAAAAATGCTACTTCTTACTTGAAAGAACAATTATAAATGAAAGATCTTGGTAAAATAAAATTTTGTTTGGGTCTTCAAATTGAGCACACAAAAAATGGGAATTTTGTGTATCAATCCAATTATCTAGAAACGTTTCTTAAAAAAGTTTTATATGAATAACTCACATCCATTGAGTTACTTGATGGCGGTAAGACACCTAGATGCCAAGAGGACCAATTTCAGCCTTGTGAAAAACATAAAAAACTTCTTGGTCCCAAAGCACCATATCCTGGTGCTATTGGTGCACTAATGTATGTTGATAATAATACAAAACCTTATATATCCTATTCTATAAACTTATTAGTAAGATATAATTCTTGACCAACAAGAAGACACTAGAATGGAATCAAACATGGTCTTTAATATCTTCGTGGTACAATAAATATATACTTATACTACTCAAATTCATCACAAGTAGAGTTAATCGGTTATGTAGATGCTGGATATTTATCCGATCCATAAAAAATCTCGATCCCAAATAGGTTATTTATTCACCTGTGGAGGTACAACAATATCTTGGAGGTACAACAATATCTTGGTGTTCTGTTAAAAACAAACTTTAGTTGTTGATCCTTCTAACCATGCAAAGATTATAGTAATTCATGGGACAAGTTGTGATTTTTTTTAGAACGACAACATTATATAAAAACCTCACACTAGCAAGAAGCTAGAGAAAATAATACATGCAATCCGTGAATGTATCTAGTTAAGAAATTTAACCCACCATATTTGCGAGAACTATGGTCTAATTTCTAACAAGGATGTTCCAACCATACTATATGAAAATAATACGACTTGTATCACCCAATTGAAGGAAGGGTTTGTCAAAAGAGGCAAAACCAAACATATATCACACAAGTTTTTTTTCACTCATTATCTTCAAAAGGAGGTAACGCCTGTTGGATTAGTGTCTAAGTCCATAACTATTTTTGGTATGTACTTGACCCGATGGTGCATGGTCCTTTTGGGTTGCCTTCACCAAAGCAACTTGATAGGATGAATTATGAAGATAAAGGATTAATTATGATTTATTAATATATTATGAGAATAATATATTAAAGGAGAAATCATATTGTTTAATTAATATTAGTCAAGAATTAATTGATAATTAATTTTGTGGATAAAAGAGATTAATTAAACTTAAGGGACTGGAACTGTAATTATAAGATAATTGCATTTGGGCTATGGATTACCTTGGAATAATAGGTTGGATGAATTCTATGGGGAAACCCATTAGAAATCGTCCAAGGGATATTCTAAAAGGGTCCATGGGCTGCTTAGGGCTTAAGTAGTCAGATTAGGGTTTCCTAGTTGAAAACCCTAATAGCCTACATGTATATGTAGTACCCTTAAGCCCCAAAAACGTGGCTAAGAGTTTCACTAGGGTTTCTGGACGTTTTGGGCAGCCTCCTCTCTCCTTATTCTTCATCCTCTTGCTCTTGGTGTTTGTGAGCCATTAGAGGAGTGACAATTCTGACTCTAAGCTTTCTAAAGTCATTACAAGGAGGATTTGAGATTGTTATTGCTACATAACAATCAAAGGTAATTCTCTAAACCCTAATTTCAGTTTAGAATATGTTAGATATAAGATTGTAAGTCTTGGATACATTGCATGTACAATAGAGAAACCTAGATCCAAGCATTAGGGTTTGCATGAGCACATAGGATGTTCTTATGGCTAAAACCCATCAGTGGTATCAGAGCCAGGTTGGTTTCTGTTGTATGTGATGCTATGTTAAATTATTAACTGAAAATCGAATTTTGGCCTTCTGTTCGAACTGACTCGGTGAGTCACTACATGGACTCGGCGAGTTCCAATGTGTGACTCGGCGAGTCGGAGCGTCAGACAGAGGGAATTTCGGATTTTATTGCTGTTTTGCTTAAGGATAATTACCATATTCGTTTTAAACTTATAAAATATGATTTTTAATGTTTCTAAAGGATTATCCTTGCCAAAACACAAGATAATTACCAATTGATTAGATAATAACTTTCTTATATGATTAAAGATTGATTATTTGTATTGATTGGGTAACTTATCTTGCAAGAAATTGAAATTATGTCAAATGTAGATAATGACAAAATTAATTGTTTAATTTCTATTATTTGTTATTTGATCCTTGTGCTGTGAAAAAGTTTCATTTGTGCCCATGTAAGTTTTATGGTTTAAATTTGAACTTAAAGGTTTTGTTTTGAAATTTAAATAGTTGAAACCCTAATGTTTTGAAATGTTTCAAAACTTGCCCTCAAGTTTTGGAATTTAAAAATTGATTAAAAGTTTAATTTAGAAATGTTAAATTCTAAAACCCTAGTATTGTTTTGAAAAGTTCAAATCACACCCTTATGGTTTTATTAATTAATTAAAGTGTATAATTATTAAATTTGACCACCTAGTATTTTAAAAGTGTAAAATACACCCTATACTATATATAACATTAAAAGTCTAATATATATGTATGAGTAAAAGTCAGTCTTACCGTTAGTAGGCCTCATTCATGAAGCTGGTCTATAAGAGGTGTTTAAGGAAATTGCCTATAAAATGACGATTGAATGGGTATCCACTCTTACCCACCGCACTCTTGAATAGTGGAGGGTCGTTAGCCGAATGGGTAGGATAGGACATAAACTTTCCATTATAAGTATAATGAAGTACAAAAGTAACTAAATGCTTTTACAAATTCCCAATCTTAGTTACTTTAGGCAAAAGTGAATTGATGCAATTCCATGAAATTACACTTTGTTCCCTTGAGAAGACGTTAGTGGAACGTGTGTGGGTAACCGTCACACTAAATGGTTCTAAGCAAAGGTAGCAAAGGGTGACTCAATGTTTGTCATAGTTCGGTAGAGCGTGTGTGGTTAACCGGCACATCGAATAGGTGACTGTAACATGTGGGGGCACCATGTAAGTCTGCATGGTTATTCACACCCGCTTTGTGATCCTCGGTATCCCAGTCACAAACTAGAGGGGCATATCGAGATTTAAACATGCCATTTAAAAGTTCAATGAATCTCACAAGATCTAGGAATTTTCAATAGATTTAAAACTTAAATTTCTTTTTCGTTTTTCATGGTGGAAATTAGTGAATCGTCATTCACTTACCTTCAAATATTCTGCAACTAGATTACGGCATCCCTTTTCTAGGTTGTAGAGTATTGTGTTGGGTACTAGCCTTAATATCTCATTTGGGTGATTTATTAAGGACTCAATCAATCAACTAACTTGAATTTAATTTTCTCCCATTTTGTAGATGTCAAAGTATGACAACTATGGTCTTTCCAAGTCCCGTGGAACAAGCTTTTCACATGAAGATGATATTCCACGATTTGATTGAGGAACACGAGATCATGCTTCAATTCCTCCACCTCCTCCTATTATTCTCCCTAACCCACAAGTTCAAAAGATTGAAAAGTTCATACTCACTCAAGACCTTTTGGCAAGTAAACATGAAGAAGGAAAGTCAGTGTGTGTACACATCCTAGAGATGAAGTCACACATTGATAGGTTAAGAATGTTGGGATCTGTTGTCTGTGAGGAGCTGGCTATTGACTGGGTTCTTCAGTCACTTCCTGATTCATATAGTGAGTTCGTAAGAGAGTACTATATGATGAACCATGACGTAACCCTCATTGATCTCACCTATATGCTTATTGTTGTTGAATCAGCAATGATTTGGCGCACTGGAAAAACAAAGTTGAATGGTGGATCTGCCTTCCAGACCTCTGTGATATAGGCAACGAAATGCATTCCATGATCAAAGGGTTTGATCATAAGAGAAAGACAAAGTCTGAAGTAGTTCCATGCGCTGTTCCAAAAGAGTCAATTTTCTTTTATTGCCAAGAGAAGGGGCATTGGAGACGAAGCTGTCCTATTTACCTAAGAGATCTAAGAGATGGGAGAGTCAAAACATATGGCTCTGCTTTAGGTAAAATCCATTAACTAACTCTTTTAAGTTCCTATTCTAGATTCTTGATACATGATGTGATAAGATTACAATTGATGTTTTGTAGGATCGAAGAAAGGAAAGGAAACTTAAGGGAAGAAGTGAGCAGAATCTAATCGTGAAGAAATGGATTTCGATCGCATTGCTTGAAGATTGGATTCTTGAGCTACTACTTAGAGTTAGAATAGATTGCTAAGAAATATGTATTAACATAGTTTTTCAATGAATTGCATTGTAAGGACAAATTTTTCCGCAATAAAATAGATTTTGATTTTATATTTATCCTTGAAATGGCGTGTATGAAAAATTGATGTTTGAATGTTTCTGTTATTAGCAATAATGGATTTGTTTCTTAATTATGTTATTTGTGGAAATGTCAAGAATTTACCAAATAGGGAAAGTTTCTCATCGCCCAAGTTTCAGTTGGACAGAAACTTGGAATCATACAACTTGGTTGCATGATGAATGAGAAATTTCATATTTGGAAATTAGACTAATTCGTTGACAAAGTGTCAAGTGAAGGACTAGGAGATTGAGTACACAAGGTTGTGTGTTGATCAAGTCCACCACAAGAGTAACAAAGATATTCGTCATGATTTACTAAGGTTAAGTAAATATGATTATACTTATGAGATTAAGTGTAATTCTCAGTTGATTGAAAGAGTTTCAATAAATAGCAGAACGAATAAAGAAGAATCAAGTAGGCAGAAATATAAAAGTTTCTCTATTCTAAAAAGAAGGGAGAGTATCTTTTATTATGTTTTATGATAGGTCTTAATGATTAAGAATCATATCTCAATTGATCCTCTAAGTGAGTCTTAGTGCAATTGTATGTCAGAGAAGAGGAATCAAGAATTGAAGAAATGGTTAAATCAAGAAGTCAATCATACTTCGTTCCAAAACAAGTCTTAGAGTTAAGATTGTGACATTGAGTGACAAGTCTTAAGAAGGTTTATAACATTCATCAAATGTGGAAAGTTTTGATGTCTTGGATAAGACAAAGACCAACTAGGACCAATTTTGTGAAGTGTTTTGTCTTGATAAAAGCTACACTAACTCTTGAATATTTGTTTGTCGAGAAATGTTTATTAATAAGAGAATCTTATATGTCAAGGAGTCAGTGGGAGTCTTAATGGTCTCGAAAAGTTTCAAGAACTAATCAAGAATAAACCTTATCGATCATCACTAGCACACGAGTTGAGGTTTACAACCTATCGTGTTGACACTATATTGTTTCTGTGCGGTTCCAATTGAGTTAATTATGCATGTGAGTTCTATGAGTTCTCATTTGAACACATAAAAGGCAAGCACTTTGATCAATGAAAAGTACATTGATAGGAAAGGGTGAGCTGCTTAACTACTTGGAAGACATGGTGGGCAGCCGTGTTACCATAAGGCAAGAAATCAAGATTGAGAAGGTTCGGTCCATATGAGTTTGGGTTTGTCGCAAACTTTGGTTTTGACAAATTCGCATGGTTAATTAGGAACACATACACCATTAAAATCTAAGTGTCATAAGATTCCCTCCTTCATGAAAATGACTGTGAGGAAATGCTTTCACAAAGAGAGATTTTAAGAAGATATTGATTGTGAAAATTGTATTCTCGAATTCGATTATGGTTACAATATCCCTTTCCATGATTCGATTTGTGAGATTTGGCAATTAATCTGAATTGTTTAGACACACATATGAGCTATCTAAGACAAAGGTGTATAAGGTATTAGAAATATAGAAATTCAATAGGTATTGTTTTTTCTGGAAGTTAAGTTGGTTTCTAAATATATGTCAAAGCTAGTGGGAGCATAAGTGTTATGCTTATATGATAATAATCATCATGATAGTGGTAGCATAAATGTTGTGCTTATATGATTATTAAGGCAAGTATTGCAAGTTAGCAATATTAATTATAGAAAACAAGAGTTATACTTTGCAAAGTCGTAAGGGTTGAAAAGTTGTTTTGCTATAATTAAGGGAGAGAATATTATGCTTCATTTCAAATCTAAAGGCTTAGGTTGTGGAATGTTAATAAATTTAGTCAAGGATACATATTGTGTTCTCAAAATATCGATTATGATTATGGCATCCCTCTTCATAGTTCGAATTGTGAGAACGTGACACATAAAATATTATGGCAAAAGATTGATAAAGTATCATATCTTTATGTATGACATTATGCATCGTGTCCCATACGCTTCGGGTAAAGGATCAATTGCAAGTGCTATAATATTTGACCATTCTAAAATTTTCCAAATGTCTAGCACATTAAGAGGGAAAAAGGACAAGAATCGGTTTTGACTAAGATAATTAAACAACTATCAAAGGACAATCCAAAGCTCGCTGAGGATTGGTCGCTTGTGAGTAGTTCGAAGTATGGTATTGGATGGACCATATCAACATTATTATGAATAGATAAGATTCTATTAAGAATGAATTGTCATATGGCAAATATGGAAATGTTTCCATATTGGGAGTTGGATATTGAGAATCTATATCAAGATTAGAAACTATTATGCAAGAAGGATGTTCAAAGGAATGTACTTTGAGTGAGAGACATCATATCTATAGAATTGTTTCTGATAGAGATTAGCCAAGTCTTGATGATTTTGAGCTATGACTTTACGAAAGAATCATTGCATAAAATGTTAGAATCTAGCATAAGTAACAAGAATTTGATATTCTTAAACTTATGATAAGGATTGGGAGTTGTGAAATGAGTATGATTGGAAATGTGTTCATTTGATCTATTTCACAAAGTAAGGACCGTAGGTAAACATTGTGTGCATGCTGAGAGCATGGGACAAGTGTAGTAATAATTCAAGTAAGAAGTTGATTAACCGAAACAACAAATAATGAGTAATCAATATGGTGATTAAATAAAATGTTTTATTTATACCCAGAGTTTGGGGCCATATAGGATTAGTATTATTCTTGTGTTTCACTTTGCATGTTTTGACTTCCTGAATAATTAAATTGGTTCAGAACAATCAAATTATTCGAACGGACCACAGTCGTTCATATGTTGGAAGTAGGTATGAATGAAGACTGTCGTGAATTGGTGTGTGGAATGTATAAAGTGTATTAGACATAAGCAAATGTTTGCTGCAACGTTCATGAGTGCTTATGAATATGAGTTTGAGCATTGGATTAAACCCACGCTCACTTGGATCACTTCATGGATTTTATCACGAGTGATTGGTGAGACGATAATATCTTATATTCTTGAAACCGAGATGTGTGAGTTGTATCTTGTGAGTCGGTTACACATTGATAATATGCAAACGCACCGGTAACTTGGTGTTATAAAACATATTATTGTGTGTGATTCGGTGAGTGAGTGCAAGCAAGCATTGAATCAAAGTTTATCTGTTCCTTTTATCCAAAGTAGGATGAAAGCGATATCTGTGGGCCCCTCGATGATTTAGTGATGACACCTAAGCGCTTGGCCAAGCCGGGACTAATTTGATGTGTTCAATTGTAGTATGTTGTCAGTCGTCATAAATCGGAAATCGAGAAACAACACATAAACAGAGAGAATGATTTAAATCCATGTCTCAGTCTATACGATATCTAGAATGGAGGAATATATGATCCCTTATCTAAAGGATGCGGATCTAATAAGATCAGAGTTGACAGCAGCTTTTGAAAGCTACGATTGCAGATCAGGATCTGAAGTCATATGCAGAATAGTTATTAGACTTATCCAAGTGGGAGACTGTTGGATTAGTGTCTAAGTCCATAACTATTTTTGTATGTACTTGACCCGATGGTGCATGGTCCTTTTGGGTTGCCTTCACCAAAGCAACTTGATAGGATGAATTATGAAGAGAAAGGATTAATTATGATTTATTAATATATTATGAGAATAATATATTAAAGGAGAAATCATATTGTTTAATTAATATTAGTCAAGAATTAATTGATAATTAATTTTGTGGCTAAAAGAGATTAATTAAACTTAAGGGACTGGAACTGTAATTATAAGATAATTGCATTTGGGCTATGGATTACCTTGGAATAATAGGTTGGCCGAATTCTATGGGGAAACCCATTAGAAATCGTCCAAGGGATATTCTAAAAGGGTCCATGGGCTGCTTAGGGCTTAAGTAGTCAGATTAGGGTTTCCTAGTTGAAAACCCTAATAGCCTACATGTATATATAGTACCCCTAAGCCCCAAAAAACGTGGCTAAGAGTTTCACTAGGGTTTCTGGACGTTTTGGGCAGCCTCCTCTCTCCTTATTCTTCATCCTCTTGCTCTTGGTGTTTGTGAGCCATTAGAGGAGTGACAATTGTGACTCTAAGCTTTCTAAAGTCATTACAAGGAGGATTTGAGATTGTTATGTTGGGTTATGAGCATTCTAATACTCATAAGTGTACATGCAACCCTAAATACCTTGGATCTATGTTTTCTCTATTATACATGCAATTATGAACATCCAAGGTATTATCCTAATCTAGCATACAAAATAATGAATATAACAAGATAGAATACATACCTCTTTGATGTAGTATGTCTTCATGAAGCTTGAGTGCCTAGTGCCTCAAGTGTGACACCTCAAATGGTTCACACAACACCAAATACACTTGGAATAACTTGAGAGAAACTTGAACACTCCTAAAATCGGCTAGCCCTTTCTTATTATTCATAGTGGCCGATTTTTCCCAAAGAATATGATCTTATATAGTTGTTACAATTATGGTAAACTCTAATTGTCATGGCCTTCCATTTCCTTGGATCCATGGGTTCAAATACACCATGGAGCATCCATGGACCATCCTATGGGTTTTAGCCCAACTTGATTATCCATGGAGCATTAGCCCACTATATAAGTATGGATGATTTACACAATCAACCCATATATTTAATTAGTCTTCTTTTGATCACTTAATTAATTCTAGATTAATTCTTGATCAACAATAATTAAATAATATTATTAATATATTAGAACTTATAATATATTAATCAACCTTAAGTGTTATTTCTCTCATTATAGTCTATCCAAGTGCATGATGCCATGCAACCCAAATGGACCATGCCGGGTCGGGTCAAGTCTTACCAATTATAGTTATGGACTTAGACATTAATCCAACAGTCTCCCACTTGGATAAGTCTAAAACTATTATTGCAAGTATGACTTCAAGAACCGACTGGCAATCGTAGCTCTCAAAAGCTTCCGTCGAACTCTGACCTTGCCGACGAACTCTGACCTTTGTCAATGACTTGTCCATTAGATAAGTGATCATATATTCCTCCATTCTAGATATCATATGGACTGAGACATGGATTATTAATCATTGTCTCTGTCCATTTTTTGTTTCCCGATTTCTGATTCATGATGACTGACTGATTGAACAGATCAAATCAGTCCTGGCTTGGCCAAGCACTCACATGTGTCATCATTAAATCATCGAGGGGCCCAAAAATATCGCTTTTATCCCGAAGGTAAAAGGAATGGATAAACTTCGACTCATATGGCTTGTTCTGCTACTTGTTGAATCATACGCAAAGGCATGTTTTATAACACTGAGTTACCAATGCGTTTTCGTGCAATCAATGTACTATCAACTCATAGTAACAACTCATATCTCTAGGTTTGAAGAATATAAGATATTATCGTCTCATGATCACTCGTGATAAAATCCATGAAGTGATTCAAATGAGCGTGGGTTGAATCCAATACTCAGAACTTATGAGCACTCATGAGTGTTGTAGCACAACTTTGTCCACCAACTTGGACCTCGACAAGCCAACCCATGACAGTCTTGATTCATATCTACTTCCAACATATGACTGACTGTGGATGGTTTGAATAACTTAGTCATTCCGGAAGAATAACCTAGTTAGTATGGAAGTCAAAACATGCAAAGTGAAACACAAGAATAAATGAATCTAATATGGTCTCAGAACTTATGAATATAAATAAAACACCTTTTATTTATCACCATATGATTGCACATTATTCATTGTATACTGTTTCAGCTATCAACTTTATTCTTGAATTTAAAACAATAGTTGTCCCATGCTCCAAGCATGTACACTATGTTTTCTAAACACTAGTCATGCCATACACCAAGTATGCATACTATGTTTGTCTATGACCCTTACTTTGTGAAATAAACCATTTGACCAAACTTTCAATGATTCTAATTTCACACTCCCGAATTCTTATGGCAAATGCAGGAATTCCAAATTCATGCCATTTTACCGAAATATATTAGATTCTAAACTTATATGAAATGATTCTCTTGTAATGATCATGCACAAAATCATAAAGACTTGACAACAAACATTGCAGAGCATTCCAAAGGAGATCAACTCCTTGGAAACATCCTTCTTGCATTACATTTCCTAATCTTACACAGATTTATTGAACAACTTCCACCAATGGGATCATTTCCACATTCCCCTTTTGACTATCACTTCTGAACAAGAGTTGCCTCTTTTAAGAATATGTCAATATGATCCTTCCAACAATTAACACTATACTTCCAACTGTCCCTGAACAACCAATCTTTGGTAAACCTTAGATTGTCCTCGACAATTGCTTAATTGTTTTAGTCATATCCAGTTCTAGACCTTTTCCCTTCTTAATGCCCCAGGCATCTGGAAAATTTTAGACAGGATGAATATAGCACATGTAATCGATCCTATATCTGAAGCATATCGGACACGATTCATGATGTCTCACATAAAGACTAAACCAGTCTTTTGCTATAATATTTTCATTTCTATTTGCCAAGTTCTCATAATTCAGATTATGAAAAGGGATGCCGTAATCATAATAGAATTTTAGAACGCAAATAATGAACCCATATATAGAATTTCTTTATGTTGAGCCATTCCAACATGAAATTCATATATATTCTTGACTAAATTTGATTAAAATCTCAATCTAAGATTTTAGAATTGAAAAGAAGTATAATTTCATCTCCCTTAATTATAGCAAAACAACTTTTTCAACCCCTGCAGCCTCACGGATTGAAACTTTTGTTTTCTATAATTAACATTGCTAACTTGCAATACTTTCATAATTATCATGCTCCCACTAACATGATGATTATTAGCATAACATTTATGCTCCCACTAGCTTTGACATGTACTCAGAAATCAGCTGGACTTCTAGAAATCAATACTTTATTGACTTTCTTACCAAAGTTCAGATTTCTGATACTAGATTGCTTTGATAAAACTTTATCAAAATCATACACCTTGCCTTAGATAGCTCACAGGTGTGTCTAACAATTATGAAAAGGGATGCCGTAATCATAATGTTTAGACCTTTTGTCATTCCCATAATTGCTATCTACTCAAAATCTACTTAATGAAAGAGTTTCCTTACCATCATTTTCATGAATCGAAGATAAACCTTATGACACTTAGATTTTATGGTGTAAGTGTTCCTATCCATGTGAATTTGTCAAAACCATAATCGCAAGACTAGGTTAGTGACAAATCCTAACTTATATGGATTGGACTTGTGTAATCTTTACTTCTTGCCATCTGGCAGCTCAAGGGTCTGCCATTGCTTCCAAGTGGCTATGCAAACAATTGAGAACATGTAGAACTCAAATGTATATCCAACTTAACTGGAATGGGCACAAAAATGTCAACACGATAGGTTATAAACCTCACGCCGTGTGTTAGTGTTAAACTATAGGTTTTTATTCTTGATTAGATCTTGAACTTGTTTTCAGGATCTTTAAGACTCCCACTGTCCTCTTGACATATAAGACTTTCTTGTCAGATATTCAAGAGATAGTGCGGATTCTAATCAAGACAAACACTTCACACAATTGTCCTTAGTTGGACTGTTTTGTCCAAAACATCACAACTTACCAATTTCAAATGTACAAGAGTAGAAAACTTTTATTCTTACATTTGAAAAGTGTTTTAAACCTTCTTTAAGACATGTCACTCAATTTACAATCTTGGAGTATGACTCTAAGAATTGTTATGGAATGAAGTATGACTCATCTTCTTGATTTAACCACTTCAACAATTCATAGCTCCTCTTCTTAGCTATCAGAATGCACTTAGAGAATGAATTGCGATAAGGTCTCTTAATCATTAAGATGATCATATATACATGATTACTAAATACTCTCCCATCTTTTCAGATTTGAGAAACTCTTATCCTTTTGCCTAATTTGATTCTTCTTATTCGCTCTGTCATACATTGAAAATTTTCCAATGTTTCAGAATTATACTTAAGTTTGTAAGTATAATCATATTTACTAAACCTTAATAAATCATGACGAATAGTCTTATACGTCTTTTGGGGTGGACTTTGATAAGTGCACACGAAAGTGTACTTGATCCCTTAGTCCTTCACTTGACTCACACATCCATGTGAACAAGTAGTTAGTCTTAATTTTCAAATGCTTGAAATTTCTCATTCATCAAGCTATACAACTTGCATGATTCCAAGTTTCTATCCAACTGAAGCTTGGGTGATGAGTATCTTTCCTTATTTGGTAAATTTAGACACTACCACAAATGAAATAATCAAATTCATATTTCCAATATTGCTATCAATGGAATAATATAAGTAACACTTCTTTTCCACAAATGCCATTGTAAGGATATTTTAAAATAAATAAAATTAAAAAAGTTTATTTTATTTTAAAACTTTACGGAAAAACTACCCTTACAATGAAAAAGAGCAAGAAAACTATGTTGTTATCTGTTCCTAAGCAATATATCATAACTCCTAAGAAGTAGCTCAAGAATCCGATCTTCAAACTATGTGATAGAAATCCATCTACGCGATCAGATTCATCATATTCTTTCTTTAAGTTTCTTCACTTTTCTTTGATTCTTAAAACATCAACATGTGACCCAGTCACATCATGTATCAAGAATCTCAGAATAGAAACTTAGCAGAGTTAGATAGTGGACTTTACCTGAAGTAGAGTCGAACTTATTGACTTTAACATCCTTAGGTAAAATTTGGCAGCTTCGCAACTAATGCCCCTTCCTATGGCAATATAAACATACAGACCCTTTGGTAATGGTACCGGTACTATCACAGACTTAGCTTTTCTCTTTACCATTTGGTCAACCAAGTTGACTATGGCCGATCCCTTTCCATTGGGAAGAGAATGCTTTTTCTGGATTTACAGTGTCATCATTGTCAATGTCCATAAAGTTTTAGGAAGTTGATCTTAGCAAATAGATAAGATCATTAAGGGTCTTGTCATAGTCTGTTTCATAGGGGTCCCAAAGGAACTCACTATGTGACTTAGAAAGTGATTGAACATCCAACTTTCTTAAGACTATGACACCAAACTCTCCCGGCTTGTCAATATGTGACTTCATCTCGAAGATGTGATCACACCTAGACCTTGCCTTGCCAATAGGGCTTGAGTGACCTTGAACTTGTGGGATAGGAGAATCATTGGAGGAGGTGGAGGAAGTGAAGTTCCAAGAGATTTGGGAGCATCATAGATGTCTGAGCTAGACATCTTTTTGGGAGGTATTCAAGATAGTTGATTTGAAGTCCTTAATATAACACCCAATATAAAATATTAAGGCTAGGACCCTACAAACTATTTTATAACTTGGAAGAGGGATGCCGTAATGCAAGCTATAAAATATTTGAAGGTAGGTGAATGACGATTCACCAATTTCCACCAAGATAAACGAAATGTATTATTAGGTTTTAATTGGTTTTGAAACTCCTAGGTTCTTTTGAGATTCATTGAACTTTTCAATGGCATGTTTCAATCTCGAGTGTGCCCTTCAGGTTTTGTGACTGGGATGCCGAGGATCACAAAACAAGGTGTGAATAACCATGCAAATATACTTGGTACCCTTAAGTGTTTACCCCTCAATCGATGTGCCGGTTAACCACACATGCTCCATCGATACTATGATAAACATTAAGTTATCCTTTGTCTACCTTGTTAAATACGAGTTAATGTGTCGGTTAACTACACACGCTCCACTAACCGACTTAAACAAAGTGCAAAGTGTAATTTCATGGATTAGCAACTTATTCACATTTTCCTAAGTAACTAAGATTGGGTATTTATAAATGGTTTAGTTACTTAGTATTTATCATTAATACTTTTAATGAAGGGAGAATTCTAGTCCTTGTCCTACCCGTTCGGCTAACGAACCTCCACCGGTCAAGGAAGCGGTGCGTGAGAGTGGACACCCATTAAAATGCCATTTTATAGGCAGTAACCTTATACCCCTTATAAACTGGCTTCGTGAATGAGGCATACTAACGGTAAGACTGACTTGCTCTTATACATATATAAATATTATTAACTTATAATATTATAAAGTATAAGGGTTGAATTTTAACTCTTTAAAATTCTAAGGGCTTAAATTGGAATTAAAGTATTCATAAGAGAAAACTTTTTCAAATTCCAAAACTTGAGGGCAAGTTTTGAAACTATTCAAAACTAATTAATTCCATAACTTATGAGTTTAAAGTAGTTTTAATTAAAACTCTTCAAGTTCCATAACTTGAGGACAAGTTATGGAAGACTTTAAACTAATTAATAATAAAAAAAGTAACTTTTTTCTATTGTCACTTATGAAACTAATTAAGGTTACATTTTTTATTTATTATTTAATGAAGAGACTCTTGAACCTCCATAACTTGAGGACAAGTTATGGAGTCATAAAACCATTTAATTAGAACTAGACTCTTCATTTTTGTGACATCCCCATTTTCACGGCCAGAAAAGACCGATTTGTTTATGCTTTGTTTTATAAATCAGAGTGATCGTTTAAAGAAAACGGTTGCGGAATTTGTTCCCAAAATAAAATATGATAACCATTTATCAAAACGTTTCTCAAAGAGAATGTGTTTTCATTAAATAATAAAACCTCGGGATGTCATGTTCCGATACAGACCAAAAGCATAAACAATAATAAATAGACCTTACAACAGTTATTCATAACTACTGGCCTATAATCCAAAATCTCTCGTCAAGTCCACCAACTTATACTCTTGTGCCATTACCTGTAATGCAAAGAAAACTGAGTGGGTCAGGCTTGGGAGCCTGGTGAGCATATAGGGTTTTCAACCCACAATAATACAATTATTATATTCAACCATCAAACAATCAACTCAATTACTCATCCCTATTATGTTTCTTAGGATTTTACCCTAGGAATTCAACTACTCGTCATTCCTTCATTCCTAAGGATTGACCTAAGGAATTTACACAAACTTCCATTGCTACATAAGGCGCATCTGCCAACATTATCCTTTAAGCACATCTGCTATTATTATGACAATCTCTATTTGGCGCATCTGCCAAGATTATCCTATAAGCGCATCTGCTATTGTTATGAAAATCTATATTTGGCGCATCTGCCAAGATTATCCTATAAGCGCATCTGCTATTGTTATGACAATCTCTATTTGGCGCATCTGCCAAGATCACGACATTCACTACTTGGTGCATCTACCAATATTATTCCCAAGCGCATCTACTAGCATTAAGGCATGCTCTTTTAGTTTCATCTACCAATATTATAAACACATATAAATTATATTTCTAAAACAATATATCCCATCCCGTCGATCCCCACATACTAACCCTATACTATGATCTTACGAGATCTAGCCTAAGGAATCGGTATGAACAACAAACTGACGAAGCTGCTTCGGAAATTCCCTAGCAGCAAACGAGGATCAATAAAGACATCAAATGAGGGGAATAGAATGAGTTCACCACGAACCTTCGTTCGCAAAACCAAGAACCACAAGACATTTTAAGTCAGGGGTAGTTATCTAGATAACAATGCCTAGGCATGGTCTGACTATCATGAGGCATTATACCCCCAGACTTTACCTATCCCAACATCGAACTTTGCCTAGCAGTGGCCTGAATACATGAGGTATTTAACCCCCAGACGCACCCTATCCAGCAATATAACACCAAACATACCTAGCAGTGGTCTATAACCGACACACTTTATTAGGCAGTCTACGAAGTTCCCTTAATTACTTCGTGAAAGAAAACGCTGACATATGAAGCTCGGTCGATCACTTCATAAAAGAAACGCTGACTCCAAAGCTCTCTCAAAATAAAAGTATTGGGAAATACTACTAGAGTACTCCCGTACGCTCCCGTAACCGACACACAAAATTGTCAAAAAGACTTTGTACATGATAATACTTCTGGCACATTATAGTACTTTGGTACGCGAAAGAATCGTACCCGAGAACATAATAGTACCCTGGCACAAGCAGCACCCAAGACACAGAGCTTTGAAAAAGACTTCGTACATAAAATGTACTTCTGTACGTAGGACGTACTCCACCGATCATCAATCTCGCAACGCACGTACTCTTAATAAGAGACTACCCATTGTCCAAACTTAATTGAACTAAACATCCCATTTAGGTCTTAACCCATCACTAGGCAAACCTACAATACTTATAATCAATTCCCGATACTATCTCCGTTTAGGAAAAAGATTAACTAGTGTATACTTAACACAAGGTTTTAAGTAATAATATCATATATATACATCTTAACACATATTGAACCATATCTGATTCGTACGTTGTATATCATCAAATATATCTAACACGTATTTCAGAAAATAACAAATACTTCACATACATATGTATATTTCATACTTTAATCAATTCTTGTATTAAAATCACGTTCCTAAAAGGGACTATACACATGATACCTTATCGAATGAACACGTAATTCAAAAATAAATAATCCGTACTCTCGGATCTAAAACTAACCTCTTGATCTGATCCCTACTCTCGGATCTAAAACTAATCTCTTGATCTGATCCATACTCTCGGATCTAAAACTAACCTTTTGATCTAATCCATACATCCAGATCTAAAACAAGTTTATCTCTTTATTCTTTTATCTCATGGTCCAACCCATATTTTATCACCTACCAACAACCTCATCTACTCATGTTCTACCCAACATATCTTTAGATACAAAATACGTATATAGTTTAACTCATTAAAACTTATATAATTCACCCGTTCCACAATCATCTCAAATAAACAACAAAATATTATATACGTAGCACGTATTTCATAGCAAATACTTAATATTTATGTGTTAGAAGAAAGTGACCACACACTCACTTGATTAGAAGATGATCGTACAGCACTACGGCTTGCAGAAGTAGTAATCCTCAGCAGATCTGGAAGATCTCTTCAAAAATCGAACTTCTCGCGGGCAGAGCTTCGGCTCGGGAACCGCACTTCTCGGGATCTTCGGGATCTCGGGACTCGCCTCGGGGCTCGAGCATGATACCGGGGCTTCGGGGTATTTCTGGCACGCAAAACGATGCAAAAACACAAGAAAAAGGGAAGAAATGAGCAAATGAATCGGCTGCACTCGACTCCCTTTTATAGGGTCTGGAAGGCCGATTTACGCGGGGCGTAAGTTTCAGTACGCAGGGCGTAACGACGATAAGGTCGCTGACTCCCCCCATGGATAATATCAGCCAATTTTTATTTAAATTAAATATCGAATTTATTAAATAAACTTCAAAAATTCATATCTTCCTCATACGAACTCCGTTTTCGACGTTCTTTATATCCACGCGTAGGTGAGACTACGATCTACAACTTTCGTTTAGACTCTGTTGGCTAATTTTGACTTTATTTTTATTATTTATTTTTAGTAGGCCGGGACAGGAAAACTCCGTTATAAAATCATAACTTCTTCATCCGACGTCCGTTTTCGCCTATCTTTTTATCGTTTTACTACAATTAATGAGATCTTCAATTCTCATTTAGATTGTTTCGGCTAGAAACCGCTCGGTCTCAAATCGAGCATTCGGGCTGCATACTGCTAAGTCTAAACTTCGAAAAATCATAACTTCCTCATACGAAGTCAGATTTGGGCGTTCTTTTTATGCACGCTCATGGTTTAACGTATTATACGACTTTCATTTAGATTGCTAAGGCTAAATATTTCTCTAACGTAAATTCACTTTTTACGTCGCGCTGTGTCGTGCCGGTTCTGTCGCGAAACTTCGACAGGTCATAACTTCTTCGTTATAACTCGGATTTCGGCGTTCTTTATATGTACGGAAACCTTGTAACATATACTATAACTTAGTTAAGATTATTCATTCTAAATAATCTTTCATCAAAAATTCATTTTTGACGCCTATCGTCTCTAAATTGACTAGCCCTGATCTACGGGCGTTACAATTATCTCCCCCTTAGGATGATTACGTCCCGGAATCATCAACGAAAATAGAACTTGTATAATGATTCCATACGCTATCTCTTCATCCTAAGTATTAACCGTAAATTCTATGTTTCCTCGAAAGAGTATTTAACTCTATGGCTTTCTTGACCGTAGACGATGCCCAATCTTGCATCTGCTTATCGTATTATGTTGTACTTTCAATCGTAACCCTCGAGTTACCAAATAAGTCGTTATTATGGACTCCTTCGTCTTCTCAGGATAAATACTTTCCTTTATCTATTGTAACAAACCGATGGGTCGTGCTCTACTGACCTCTCATCGAATGATGCAATGCTTAGACTCAGGTCTCTTAGAGTTAAATTCCAAAATGGAATATACCTTCCTTCATATTCTAATGTGATATAATCACATTTCAGCATGTAGCATTTCTGCCTACAAACTTCTTTTAACAACGAGCGCGACACTATCAATCGCATTAACTTCAACCTTCTGACTTAAGTCAGATGTTACATCTAACTTGGTCCTCTAGACCACGTAACATACTCCTCGTAGTCGAACTCAAATTAAACATGACCACTAGGGTCGGAACAAGAACCATCTTACTAGTCATTACCGAAACAATGGTAATGACAGACCAGAATAAAATGGAATCAATCACTAGCTTCTTGGTAACCTTGTGACTTTCCCTGATCCAAGTGCGAGTCCTGTGCTTCCGGTAGTATATGCATCTACTACCTTTCACACCTACTCATACTCGTCCCAAGTATTGTCCCGTAGTCGACCAAGTCACCATACAAGAAAATCACAAAACAATTTAACACATACGAATGTGTCCAAGTAATCATAAACAATTTTCCTAGACTCTACTAGGACTTTTTCATTGCTCAATCTTCAATCATCAACTCTACTTCAACTCAATTGGCGATGAAAATATCAGACGATGAGACAACTTCAAGAATTTCACCAATCGTTCCACCATCCTGCCAATCGAAGGTGTACTTTAGACGTACCGTACTCCTCTAAACGTACTTTTATTTCATAAGACATACTCTAAAGGCAAGATACCACTCTTACGATATCTTCTGATAGGTGTCATCCACTATCATAAGCCTTCTTCATTTCCTCCATTTACTCAATTTCTCTACGAGTCTTCACCATGACCACTTGTACATCCAAGCAGACATTCGGTGTACCAAGCGAGAATTTTAAGATAAGAAAGCTTTAATTACGATAAACGTATAAATCTCCTTATCACCCCGAAACGTTTACATGCTAGTTCTAATATCGTAGCCATACGCTTAGAATCCTAAACACATAAGGTTTCCAGATCTGGTCGGCAACAGACCATAGGTCCGAACAAATAATAGCATCAATATATCTATCAAACAAAACAATTAGCACATAAAAGCTTTTTAGGCATCATTCCTAAAATAAACTAGTGCTTGTGTCAATTTAGGTGTACTACCTAACATATTTTAGACACACTCCTCACAATCATTACTTAGCATTCTAAGTTTAAGTCTAGAAATTTCCTACAAATTTCTAGTTCGCTTAAACTAATGCTCTGATACCAACTGTGACATCCCCATTTTCACGGCCAGAAAAGACCGATTTGTTTATGCTTTGTTTTATAAATCAGAGTGATCGTTTAAAGAAAACGGTTGCGGAATTTGTTCCCAAAATAAAATATGATAACCATTTATCAAAACGTTTCTCAAAGAGAATGTGTTTTCATTAAATAATAAAACCTCGGGATGTCATGTTCCGATACAGACCAAAAGCATAAACAATAATAAATAGACCTTACAACAGTTATTCATAACTACTGGCCTATAATCCAAAATCTCTCGTCAAGTCCACCAACTTATACTCTTGTGCCATTACCTGTAATGCAAAGAAAACTGAGTGGGTCAGGCTTGGGAGCCTGGTGAGCATATAGGGTTTTCAACCCACAATAATACAATTATTATATTCAACCATCAAACAATCAACTCAATTACTCATCCCTATTATGTTTCTTAGGATTTTACCCTAGGAATTCAACTACTCGTCATTCCTTCATTCCTAAGGATTGACCTAAGGAATTTACACAAACTTCCATTGCTACATAAGGCGCATCTGCCAACATTATCCTTTAAGCACATCTGCTATTATTATGACAATCTCTATTTGGCGCATCTGCCAAGATTATCCTATAAGCGCATCTGCTATTGTTATGAAAATCTATATTTGGCGCATCTGCCAAGATTATCCTATAAGCGCATCTGCTATTGTTATGACAATCTCTATTTGGCGCATCTGCCAAGATCACGACATTCACTACTTGGTGCATCTACCAATATTATTCCCAAGCGCATCTACTAGCATTAAGGCATGCTCTTTTAGTTTCATCTACCAATATTATAAACACATATAAATTATATTTCTAAAACAATATATCCCATCCCGTCGATCCCCACATACTAACCCTATACTATGATCTTACGAGATCTAGCCTAAGGAATCGGTATGAACAACAAACTGACGAAGCTGCTTCGGAAATTCCCTAGCAGCAAACGAGGATCAATAAAGACATCAAATGAGGGGAATAGAATGAGTTCACCACGAACCTTCGTTCGCAAAACCAAGAACCACAAGACATTTTAAGTCAGGGGTAGTTATCTAGATAACAATGCCTAGGCATGGTCTGACTATCATGAGGCATTATACCCCCAGACTTTACCTATCCCAACATCGAACTTTGCCTAGCAGTGGCCTGAATACATGAGGTATTTAACCCCCAGACGCACCCTATCCAGCAATATAACACCAAACATACCTAGCAGTGGTCTATAACCGACACACTTTATTAGGCAGTCTACGAAGTTCCCTTAATTACTTCGTGAAAGAAAACGCTGACATATGAAGCTCGGTCGATCACTTCATAAAAGAAACGCTGACTCCAAAGCTCTCTCAAAATAAAAGTATTGGGAAATACTACTAGAGTACTCCCGTACGCTCCCGTAACCGACACACAAAATTGTCAAAAAGACTTTGTACATGATAATACTTCTGGCACATTATAGTACTTTGGTACGCGAAAGAATCGTACCCGAGAACATAATAGTACCCTGGCACAAGCAGCACCCAAGACACAGAGCTTTGAAAAAGACTTCGTACATAAAATGTACTTCTGTACGTAGGACGTACTCCACCGATCATCAATCTCGCAACGCACGTACTCTTAATAAGAGACTACCCATTGTCCAAACTTAATTGAACTAAACATCCCATTTAGGTCTTAACCCATCACTAGGCAAACCTACAATACTTATAATCAATTCCCGATACTATCTCCGTTTAGGAAAAAGATTAACTAGTGTATACTTAACATAAGGTTTTAAGTAATAATATCATATATATACATCTTAACACATATTGAACCATATCTGATTCGTACGTTGTATATCATCAAATATATCTAACACGTATTTCAGAAAATAACAAATACTTCACATACATATGTATATTTCATACTTTAATCAATTCTTGTATTAAAATCACGTTCCTAAAAGGGACTATACACATGATACCTTATCGAATGAACACGTAATTCAAAAATAAATAATCCGTACTCTCGGATCTAAAACTAACCTCTTGATCTGATCCCTACTCTCGGATCTAAAACTAATCTCTTGATCTGATCCATACTCTCGGATCTAAAACTAACCTTTTGATCTAATCCATACATCCAGATCTAAAACAAGTTTATCTCTTTATTCTTTTATCTCATGGTCCAACCCATATTTTATCACCTACCAACAACCTCATCTACTCATGTTCTACCCAACATATCTTTAGATACAAAATACGTATATAGTTTAACTCATTAAAACTTATATAATTCACCCGTTCCACAATCATCTCAAATAAACAACAAAATATTATATACGTAGCACGTATTTCATAGCAAATACTTAATATTTATGTGTTAGAAGAAAGTGACCACACACTCACTTGATTAGAAGATGATCGTACAGCACTACGGCTTGCAGAAGTAGTAATCCTCAGCAGATCTGGAAGATCTCTTCAAAAATCGAACTTCTCGCGGGCAGAGCTTCGGCTCGGGAACCGCACTTCTCGGGATCTTCGGGATCTCGGGACTCGCCTCGGGGCTCGAGCATGATACCGGGGCTTCGGGGTATTTCTGGCACGCAAAACGATGCAAAAACACAAGAAAAAGGGAAGAAATGAGCAAATGAATCGGCTGCACTCGACTCCCTTTTATAGGGTCTGGAAGGCCGATTTACGCGGGGCGTAAGTTTCAGTACGCAGGGCGTAACGACGATAAGGTCGCTGACTCCCCCCATGGATAATATCAGCCAATTTTTATTTAAATTAAATATCGAATTTATTAAATAAACTTCAAAAATTCATATCTTCCTCATACGAACTCCGTTTTCGACGTTCTTTATATCCACGCGTAGGTGAGACTACGATCTACAACTTTCGTTTAGACTCTGTTGGCTAATTTTGACTTTATTTTTATTATTTATTTTTAGTAGGCCGGGACAGGAAAACTCCGTTATAAAATCATAACTTCTTCATCCGACGTCCGTTTTCGCCTATCTTTTTATCGTTTTACTACAATTAATGAGATCTTCAATTCTCATTTAGATTGTTTCGGCTAGAAACCGCTCGGTCTCAAATCGAGCATTCGGGCTGCATACTGCTAAGTCTAAACTTCGAAAAATCATAACTTCCTCATACGAAGTCAGATTTGGGCGTTCTTTTTATGCACGCTCATGGTTTAACGTATTCTACAACTTTCATTTAGATTGCTAAGGCTAAATATTTCTCTAACGTAAATTCACTTTTTACGTCGCGCTGTGTCGTGCCGGTTCTGTCGCGAAACTTCGACAGGTCATAACTTCTTCGTTATAACTCGGATTTCGGCGTTCTTTATATGTACGGAAACCTTGTAACATATACTATAACTTAGTTAAGATTATTCATTCTAAATAATCTTTCATCAAAAATTCATTTTTGACGCCTATCGTTTCTAAATTGACTAGCCCTGATCTACGGGCGTTACAATTTTGTAACCTTTGCCAACTTTTATGAGTTTTGTGATTCTTAAATGTGACTTTTCATATAACTTGAGGACAAGTTACAAAAACACACTTTGGAATCAACTCTTAGATTAAAATGGATTGAAATCAACTATTTCACACAACTTTTCTATTAATCTAAGAACAAGACAAATCATCAATCTTCAAGAAATTAGCATGAACATACAAACTAATACAAATCTTGAAATTATGACAATTATCTTAGAAATTGGATTAGCATGAACATTACCACAACAAAAACAAGTTTATAAGTCCAAAAACATCTTAGGGTAATGTTCCTAGTCCAATTCCAGCCAAAACAATCGAATATATGCTGTCAGGGGGTCCAACTTGTCGAGTGCACGAACCAACTCGGCGGGTTGGATGCATTTTGCCTTGGACTCGGCGAGTCTGCTGTGCAGACAACATCAAAACTCGATTTTTTCAGCTACTTTTGCAAGTATAACAAGAAAACAAGCCTAGGCTCTGATACCACTGTTGGGTTTTGAGCATTCTAACACTCCTAAGTGTACATGCAACCCTAAATACCTTGGATCTATGTTTTCTCTATTATACATGCAATTATGAACATCCAAGGTATTATCCTAATCTAGCATACAAAATAATGAATATAACAAGATAGAATACATACCTCTTTGATGTAGTATGTCTTCATGAAGCTTGAGTGCCTAGTGCCTCAAGTGTGACACCTTAAATGGTTCACACAACACCAAATACACTTGGAATAACTTGAGAGAAACTTGAACACTCCTAAAATTGCCTAGCCCTTTCTTATTATTCATAGTGGCCGATTTTTCCCAAAGAATATGATCTTATATAGTTGTTACAATTAATGTAAACCCTAATTGTCATGGCCTTCCATTTCCTTGGATCCATGGGTTCAAATACACCATGGAGCATCCATGGACCATCCTATGGTTTTTAGCCCAACTTGATTATCCATGGAGCATTAGCCCACTATACAAGTATGGATGATTTACACAATCAACCCATATATTTAATTAGTCTTCTTTTGATCACTTAATTAATTCTAGATTAATTCTTGATCAATACTAATTAACTAATCTTATTAATATATTAGAACTTATAATATATTAATCAACCTTAAGTGTTATTTCTCTCATTATAGTCTATCCAAGTGCATGATGCCATGCAACCCAAATGGACCATGCCGGATCGGGTCAAGTCTTACCAATTATAGTTATGGACTTAGACATTAATCCAACATGTTATTGCTACATAACAATCAAAGGTAATTCTCTAAACCCTAATTTCAGTTTAGAATATGTTAGATCTAAGATTGTAAGTCTTGGATACATTGCATGTACAATAGAGAAATCTAATCCAAGCATTAGGGTTTGCATGAGCACATAGGATGTTCTTATAGCTAAAACCCATCAACACCAACATCTAGAAAATTCATCAAAGAAACAACTTGGGTGATTTATTCACTAAAACACTTCCTACATCCAAATGTGTAAAGATAGTGTGAAATATTAGTATGCAACACTTCAAGGAAATCAAGTGATGTGTCTATAGGGGGAGTTGGAAGCATATTACTTTTTCCTTAGCTAAGTTTTTTCCATAAGGTTTTCTTAGCAAAGTTTTTAACGAAATAATTATTTCCAATGTCTATTATTAATCATGTACCCTTTTTCATTAATAAGAGTTTTTTCCCATGAGATTTTACCTATAAAAGTTTTAACGACACATGATACAATCGTCATTCAAGGGGGAGTGTTATGAAATATTATTTAGTGAACGACCATTAGATTCCACATATTTTCTCATCTATATTCATCATTAGTGAACATTATAACAAACATTATTATGAATTTTACGAGTATAGCTGTCATAACATAATTTACTTTCATCATCTTTTATAAATATAAGACTGAACGGTATGGTGCTGATGAGACCACAATTCCACCTCATTAATGTTGACATTTTTGTCATTTTTGCTAGAAGCTAAAGTGTGGTGTTGGAAGACAAATATTGGCAAAAGATGGTAGAATGAGGAGAGTGAGAGAATGAATTTGAACGGCAAAAGAAGATAGAGAAATCAACAATAGTATGGCGCTAACATATTGCCGCCGACAAAAAAAGAATAAAATGTCGGTGTTTGTCGCAGACACTAGATGCCACGTCGGAATGATGACGACAAAAACGTCATGACATTGTTTAGCCTAAATAGTGAGTAATATGTATCGTAAATGTTTGTTTTTTTTATCACAAAGAATGAAATAAACTTCATGTCATCTCCAACTTTATTTTTTAATTTAGCTTTATATTTTATAATAGCATTTGCTTAGTTCATTGAAAGCATATATTCAGTGTTAGTTGGAATTTATTGCTTGTTTTGCTCTTACTTGCTAAAGTATTCCAAATTTTATAATATTCAGCCGTTCTAAATAAATCATTTAAAAAGCCGATTTGGGTAACAACTCACCAAGCTTGCTCAGGTTGTTTTTGTTAGTAATAGTATCCCAATAACCAAAGATACATTAACAACTTACATATAATTTAAAGAACCTTTAACAGATTTGTCTAGTTTAGCTAATTTTAATGTCATAAAATCCCGAGTTTATATTTATAATTTTTTTTTAAAGTAAAAATGCTACTTTTTAATAAATTAACCATAATCACTTTTTTTTTTTTTTATTTTTTTATTTTATGGTCAAAAGTTTGTTTGGTAAGATAAAGTGGCTCGATTTTTTTTTTAATAATGTTATCACTTGTTTTTTCTCGTCAACTAAGAAAGAGGAGGTCAAGTCAACAAAACCCACGAGGCCACGACTACAACCAAACACAACCACGATCGACTGCTGTAGCCGGTGTAGCCGACGTTCGAGTAAACTCACCTGCATTCTTGATTCTTCGTTGACACGGTTTATAAAGGTACACAACCAACTGCTCCCCATTTCACACCCCTTTCGTGGGAAAACTCTTTCTTCTTTGTTTCTCCAGATCTCATATTATCAGCCCTTCATCCAAACAACTGTTTCTATCTAGGTCTGTGATTTTTGCACTTAGTTCGCGTTAATTAGGTATTGATTCTTCTGTTTCTTATTACTAATTTTGACTGATTCGTTACTAATTAGATCCATCGCTGGATTTTAGGGTTTTTATGTCCTTTTTTATATACGGTCTTATATATGCGATGAGTTGCGTTGTTGAATTCGTACCGTTTTTCAGATGAACTATGCTTATTTCTGGTATATTGTTGTTTCTAGAAATTGTAGTTATAAACTTTGTCTAATTACTTTTTATTTATTTTATCCAGAAGTAGCGGAAACTAAGCATCGATGATTATGGAACCGCGGCATGATGAGTTCTCTGATTACATCAATAGTTTCTCTTTGGATGATGAGAGTATCCTGCCTATCTTTGGTCAGTCGCCAGGCCTTGCTAATGGATACCGATTCAGAGAAGAACCTTTAGATCTCAGCTTTTTAGAAGCTCCTAACAGGGAACCAAATTCTGGCCCCTATACTTCAGATTCCTCTTCACGCATGTCCACACAAGTAGACTCCCCCGATGACTTTTCAGATTGTGTTGTTAGGTACATAAACCAGATTCTCGTGGAAGAGGATATGGAGGCTAAACAGAGCATGTTTCATGACCCGTTAGCTCTACAAGCAACAGAGGAATCATTCTATGAAGCCCTTGTTGAGAAATACCCTCCTTCAAACGTTGAAATCCCCGAAGAGAACTTATTCAGTAGCGCAAGTGACTACAGTACAAACAGTAGCAACTCCAATGATTCTCAATGGCCTGGTGGTGATTCTCTTGAAGCCAAATCATCATCATTTCCACAAACACATTCTCTTGAATACCCTTTGTTGTCTTCGTTTGGCTCTACCACTAGCGTTACCAATGATGGTTTCAGCACATTGAATTCAATGGTAAACACACACATCATTGAAAACATATTCACTGATAACGAATCTATCTTACAGTTCAATAGAGGGATGGAGGAAGCTAGCAAATTCCTCCCTCCTAGTAAACCCATACTCATCGATTTAGACAAATACAACTTACCTTCAAATCCAAGACAATCTCCTACAAAAGTGGTTGTCAAGGAAGAGAATGTCGAGACAAAAGGTAACTCATTCAGTGGATTCAGGGGAAGGAAAAAGTATCATCGTGAGGATACCAGTTATGAGGAAGAAAGGAGTAGCAAACAGTCTGCTGTTTTTGAGGAAGAAGTCGAGCTATGTGATATGTTTGATAGAATCGTTTCTTGTACATATAATGAATGTTCTTCCACATCCGTCTCTGAAGAACCACCTAAGCCTGTAGTAAACAAAAAATTACAGCAAAATGGACATGCTCATAGATACACCAGTGGTTGGATTGATCGTTCTTGGGGAGGAAGCTCAGGTGAACCCACAGATGTTAGAACTCTATTGGTAAACTGTGCACAATCAGTTGCTACTGATGATTATATAACTGCAAACGAACAGCTAAACCAAATAAGACAACACGCTTCCCCTTCTGGTGATGCCCCACAAAGGTTAGCTCATATCTTTGCTAATGGTCTTGAAGCACGCTTAGCTGGCATCGGTTCTCATCTTTACATGTCTAAAAGCACCATAAAGATCTCAGCTTCTGAAAAGCTGAAAGCTTATCAGTCTTATATCTCATCTTGTCCTTTCAAGAAGATTGCCATTTTCTTTGCTGGAAAAATGATATACGATGCAGCTTCAACACATTCCACTCTTCATATTGTAGATTTTGGTATTGCATATGGATGTCAGTGGCCTATTCTCATCAAACATCTTTCAGAAAGGCCCGGGGGCCCACCTAAGCTGAGATTCACCGGAATAGACCTCCCAGACCCTGGTTTTAGACCCTCTGAAAGGGTGGAGGAAACAGGGCGTCGTTTAGCTAACTATTGTGCAAGATTCAATGTCCCATTTGAGTATAACGCAATAGCAATTCAAAACTGGGAGTTGATCAAGATTGAAGATCTGAAGCTACAAAGAAACGAGTGTCTTGCAGTGAACAATCTGATTTCTTTCAAGAACTTACATGATGATTCGGTTATGGAGAGCAATCCACGAGATGGTGTTCTGAAGTTGATTAGGGACATGAAGCCTGATATGTTTGTTCAAACTGTAGTGAATGGATCTTACAGCTCTCCATTTTTTGTAACCCGTTTCAAGGAGGCTCTTTTTCATTTCTCTTCAATGTTCGATATGTTTGATGCTACTTTAGATCGTGACGATGAGGAAAGGTTGAATTTTGAGAGGGAGTTTTGTGGGCGTGAAGCTCTAAATGTGATTGCATGTGAAGGTGGTGAGAGGGTGGAAAGGCCTGAGACTTATAAACAGTGGCAAGCTAGGAATTTAAGAGCTGGGTTCAAGATCAAACCTTTGGAGAGGGCTTTTGTTTCTAAACTGAGGGGGAAGGTGAAAGCAGGGTATCATAAGGATTTTGTGTTTGATGATGATGGGAAATGGGTGTTACAAGGATGGAAAGGTAGGATTCTACGTGCTACTTCTTGTTGGGTCCCAGCTTAGGTTAGGTTAGGAGGAGTCTTCTGTTGTGTTGCTGATTCTGAATGAAAAGGGGGAATTCCTTTGGGCTTTGGGTGCGTCTTTAATGGAGCTCTCCTGTGTGGATGTTTTGAAACTTGACAGAAGGTATGTAATGTGTGGTGGGTTTCTTTTACTCTCTAAAATCATAATTCACGTAACTCTTTTCATAAGTCATGTGGCACTTTTAAAAGAATATATATATATATATATATATATATATATATATATATATATATATATATATATATATATATATATATATATATATATATATATATATATTTTTGGAAGTCATGATTTAAAAAATTTGTGAAATGTGTAGTTGTTTGGGGGATTGAGTTGGTGGGTGTTTAATGTTGTCAGATGATATTTGCTGTGGTGGCTGCTTCTCCTGGAAGTCTGTTTGTGGGTTATAAGAAGAAGAAGAAGAAGAATGACATACAATACCTTATAAGGAACAGTTTTGCGAGCTACATGTAAATTATGCATCGTATCTATCTTGTCATTAACTAGTTTTTACTTAAAACATGGATTGATCATATATATCATGGTCTGTTATATACAATATCCCAGTTGGAACAGAAGTCTTCGTTTTGTGTTTAAGTTGCTTTAAATATTCTAGTGAGATTGTGTGGAATTCTGCAACCTCCACTACCAGGCTTACATAGTGGGGGGATATTTTTAAAGGAGGTTGAATCCATAAAGCAAAGTTTTAATGAAAGGAATCGGATTTGTTAGGAACTTTAGAGGGAATAGGGTTGGTTTGACGATTGAAATTGTTGTGGTGGATCTTGTAAGGTTCACTGTGTTTAATTGATAATTCTGATTTTATGGTTGAGTTACATGAATTTCAGTACGTTACAGTCTACAAGAGGCACTTTAGGTTTTTGTTATAAAAACGAAAGTAGCGTAATGGATGAATGCGAGGACTGTTCAGATTCTTAGGGTTGCAAAAAATGGTGTATTGTTAGTCTGAAAATTGAATAAGGCTACGAAAATGGTGGTTTTAGAAGTTAGAAGCAATTTTTGGTAGTGTTGCAGTTTTTCTTGACGCCATGGAGGGAATCCTTTCATCGATCCACTCTATCCACTGTTATATCAGCTTTTATTTTTTTTTCGATTCCAGTCTTTTTCAATCCAAAAAAACTTATATTTCTCAATCCATTCAATTTTTAATTTAAAAATAAACACAAACTAATAAAACTCATACAAATTTAATTCACAATATATTAATGAAAACTATAAAATTAAGAGTAAATTACACGAATGGTCCCTATGGTTTGGGATAATTTGCGCGTTTGGTCCCTAACTTATTTTTTTAACTCGGAAGGTCCTTACTATTTGTTTTTGTTACACACTTGGTCTCTACTGTTTGTTTTTGTTACGCGTTTGGTCTCTGTCTTAACTAAAAACATTATTATTTAAATAGGGAAAAATTGTGGGTTATGTAAGGTAAGGTGAGGGGGTGAGGTTAGAGGTGTGTTTATTTAAATAAATTAAAAAATTAATGGCAAAAATAGTCTTTTTAAGTAAGACAGGGACCAAACACTTAACAAAAGCAAACAGTAGAGACCTTCCGAGTTAAAAAAATAAGTTGGGGACCAAACGCGCAAATTACCCTAAACCATAGGGACCATTCATGTAATTTACTCTAAAATTAATTCACAAACTAATTAAAAACATATTGTTACAGGTAGTTTTAAAGAATGAGGTACTTCTAATTAATGCTTTAGAAGGAATAGGGAGAGAATCTAGAGATAAATAGGGAGCGGCTTGGAGAACTGCATTTCACCCAACTAGCCTTGATCCAATGGTGTGGGACTCACATCTTGGAGGTATTGGCGGTACCTCTTTACCAAAATACTAGGGGTGTTCGTTTGGATGGATCGGTTTGATCCGATCCAATCAAGTGAATCCAAATTGATTTCGGTTTTCAAACCAAGACCCGAATAGTAGGGATGTCAAAAAGTCCCGTGGGACCACGGGAATGGGAGCCCCGTCCCTTTTGGGGGAATTTTTAAAAAAGATCGGGGGCGGGGGCAAGGTTAACCTCTGTTTTAATTTCTAGGACGGGGGCGGGAGTAGGCAATCCCGTCCCGAAACCTCCATGGGGACCCCGTTAATAAATTACATATATATTTACATATACTAATTATATAAATTAAATAAGTAAAACCATGATTTTAAGCTTCCAAAATTCATCAAAAAACATGTTTTTAAATTGTTAGTATAATGTTTTTAAGATGCCATAACTTTTTTATTTTTAATATGTAAAATTCTGCTATAAATAATTATTTGTTACCTTAAAAATAGCTTCTTTTAGTTTAAATAATAACTTCTTTTAGCCCAAAAAAAGTCAGCCTAAAATCAATCGGGGGCGGGGGCGGGGGTAGAAAGGCTGAACATTTCGGGGGCGGGGGCGGGGGATGCACTCCCCGTCCCGTTTGCCCCCGTTGGCATTCCTACCGAATAGTACAAACTAAATTCAAATCCGATCCGATCCAATTACAATTTTGTTGGATCAGTTTTTATAATTTGGTTTTTAAAAACCGAAACATTTTAAAACGATATATAATTATAATATTACCGAATTTTACACAAGAAATGAAAACAATTATGTAGTTGTGATTTGAAATTTATAAACAACTACTAAGCAAATATATTATAGTTAAATATTTTATAGATATAAAACTTTTGAGAGATAATACATATTGATGTTTTTTTTATCGGGTGAAATGTATTGAACCTATTTGAAAAAAATAAATTACAAAATTAATAGATAACCTATAGATATATTATAAATAAATAAATAATAAATGTTTATTCGGTTTTTTTAGACTATTCGGTTCTTATTTTATAAACCAAAACCAATCCGAAATCCAAAATAATAATTCGTTTTTGTTGAAAACCAATCCAAAGATCCGAATATCTGAATCATATAGTCCAATCCAAATTGTTTAATTGGACAATTCGATTTTATCCAAATAGTGAACAGCCTTACAAAATACAACGATTACGTTATCCCTTAGAATGTTTGTCATATTTTATTATTATTATTATTATTATTATTATTATTATTATTATTATTTTGTATTTCACGATAATCATTTTTTTGAAATAAAAAATCAGTAGCAATAACCGTGTAAAATATGGTCAATTTCTTAAACATGTTACTGATTTTTGTTATTTTTTGTGACTTTTTGAAATCACAATAACTAATAGACATATAGACATGAGTTCAAAAAAAAAATGAGATAGGAAAAGAAAGTGAGTTTTTGACACATTGGGGTGAGTGTCGGTTACCTAAAACGGGCTGATGAAAATAATGACAATTGTGGTGAAACCAACTAATTTTCTTCTTTATTATTTATGTTGTATGTTGTATTATTTGAGATTTAAGAAACGAAACCAACGTGCTTAATCTTTATGCCTATTCAATTAATCTATCTTTAAATTCCAATCCCAATATGTTTATGTATCATTCAAACAAAAATAAGCATAATCTCTGTATCTCCTTATTATGATAAAAAAAAAAAAATAGGTTTATTATTTTTTTGCAATGTATTCTAATTAATGTCATGTCACTTTTCAATCTATTGATTTTCTATTTTAAATTTTAAATTTTCACTCTAATTACATTAAATTAATAACATTAAAAGAAAATTAAAATAAAGTTAATATAAATTATACGTTGATATAATTTCACGTATTTATTTAAATCAATGATTATAATTTTATATTATTAAATCATATCTCTTAATTAATAATTTATTTAAAATATCTGATTAAGAAATTTGAGTTTTTAATATGAAAGTTTAATTTATTTTGTAACTGTGGTTTCTACAGGTTATAAACTAGTGATAACGAGAAAGAAACCATAGATATCGGTTTTGTTTTACACAACTTCCACTCATTAATTCCATTGCTTTACTTATTCTCCTTAATAAATGAATGTTTTTTTGCCACATGTCAATCTCTTATGAGTTTTGACACTTGTCATTTTATGGTATTTTTGAAATAAATATTATCTACTTGTCAATTTTTGGTTTGTTTCAATTTTTAAAATTAAAATCATATACTTATATATGTGAAGTATTAAATATCATATATATGATATGAAATTGCCATAAATACGTTTCTTTTTTTCTTATTTCAAAGTTTTACATTAAAACATATTAAAAAAAAATTTTGTTTACACTTTAATATTTAATATATTTTTTTAAATCAACCCGTGTAATACACGGGCTCACGCCTAGTGAATCATATACACAAATTTTCTTATATATATTTTATATATGATACAATGGAATCCACAAAAGGAAATGGATGAACACAATAGTTATATAAACAAGAAAACGGAAAAGCATGTCGCCTTTATTAATCTCAACTTGGAAAAAGTAAGTCAGGTTTAATTTATTTGTTTTTGTTATTTCACGATTGAATTTGTAAAGACGATTGTTGATTGGACTTAAAACACATACAAGATAAAGATCAAGTACTTTGAGTAGTTGAAGTGAAGCTGGGTGGCTGGAAGTGTCGAGAAGGATAATTGAAGGACTAAAACATAATAAGTTGAAATTAATATTTGTTCACTATATTAACTATCAAGTAAACACACACAAACATATCATTCAGAATTTTCAATTAATTATTCTCTCAAACTTTGGTACAAGATTTACACTCGGACCAAATTCATCCATGAAAGTTCCTATAGCCATAGTACATGATTTACTTTTGCGTACACTCAACCCTAAGTACTAGAGGAGTATGTGGATCATCCATGCTAAAATTCATCCTTTACAATCCTCTATATCAAGTTAGCTAATCGTTTAATTTATGTAATTGGTTAGTGTGACAAAATATGAAGTGTTTTGTGATCAAGGATTGAAATAAATTGCTAGAAAGTTGTCAAAGGAATCCTCAAGCTTAGCTAATCGCCTTGCCTAGCTTTTTTGTGTCTCTGAAAAGCTACATATTTGGTCAACGAAACACATGTTGCTTGTTGTTTTAGCTGTTTTTGTGTGAGAATATGAAATATTCTGGAAAGTCCAATTGGAATGATCAATGAGAATTGAAATAATCAAGGATTCTAATCATTATTAGCACAAAACTGATTGAAAAATAATAAACCATGTTTTTTCATTTTATTTTAGTATAATAGCATTATATATATTCCAGTTTCGATTATTTTTTGCAAACTACGTTAAAACTCCTAATTTCAACCCATTTATCTTGACATGAGTTGATTTGAGTTGGTATTCTTACACCGAATCAAACAAATAGCAATTGAATAGATTTTAAACACATAGGTCAAAGGATCAAAGTCAGTATAATTAAATGTTTATAATATGATTAATATACTAAAAGACCTTATAGAATAGATCATTATTTATAAATTTTGTTCACATTTATTTATTAAATTGCTTATAAAAGTTAAAAATGATAATAAAAAGTATGTAAGCCAAATTCGGCGTTTGGTCTGAAGTATCTAAAGGGATTTCACTGGATTTAATTTTAAAATGCTATAAAATCCAATGTTTGGTTTAAAAATTAGTTAGATTTATAAAATCCATGATCATTAGATAACAATAATAGGGTCATTAATTGTTAAAAAAGATTTTATCCCAGTCATTTTGTCTTATAAACATCACATCAATTTTTAATTTTTTTCTATCTATTTTTTCTTCTATCATTCCCAACCACATACATGATACGCATCTTTCTTGACCATCTGCCAATTCCGATTGAAAAAATATTAAAACAATAAACAAATTACAAAATAAATAATTTATAAAAAATAAATAAAAACTAAAATATAAAAAACATTTCATTAGAAAAACATACAAATACAAATGAAAAACACACAAATACAAATGAAAATTAAAATCATAAATACTAGAATTAAAATCTTAGATACGAAAATAAAAATCCTAAATAAGATAATTAAAACCTAGAAATACTTTTAAGCCTTCCATCCATAAAATCCTTAGTAATGATAAATGTTTTGGCTAACACTACTTGATATGTTTTGATACATGACCGATGTTTCAACTTTTGCGTAAAATTTCTTATCGGTTGAGTTGTTCTCTCTTGTGACGGGGCTCGGGTTTGAGATGGGGGTTGGGCTTTGTCTTCCTTGTGATTTTGGTTTTCAGATGGGGGTTTGATTTTGTCGTTAGATTCTTCATTTGTAGGCTCTCGAAAATGTGAAGTGTTAGGAATATACATTTCATTTGGCAATAAACTGAAACATTGGTTGTAGTCTTGAAATGATGAAATCCTTGAAATTGGTTATAGGGTTTGTTGGGATTGGAATTGTTCGAGTTGATGGTGTTGTGATTGAAACTGATTTTCATAAATTGGCATTGGCATTTCAGTTTGAAATCATATTTGGCATTGGCATTTGGGTATCGGTTTCGTGCTGAGGATTGCTTCTTTGAGCAACACCGTTTTTTTTTGGATTTTCCACGACTCAAATCCATTGGAATTGATTTTAAAACTTGAAAGTATAAAATTAAAATGAAAGAGTGTAGAAAGGAAAGAAGAAAGGGTGTGATTTTTTGAGGTGTGATAGTTTGTTTAATTGTTTATATAGGTGCAAAAGAATTATTATTATTATTATTTTGAAATTTAGTCGTTACCCAACAGCTTCAACAACTTGGTGAACCTACCCACATGCAGTTGCTTCCGAACCCGCTGGAACAAGTAACAGCGGTACTATAGGGCCTCCGGTGCCAAAATCGAGCCAATAGGCAACGACTTAATGCACCTTTATAGGATAGAGATCAATTTTTTTTTTTTTAAATTTTTTTTTGCCATATGTAATCATGTTTGTGTTCTCCCTCGATCCTTACTACAATTTCCAATTTGTCAGCTTTTTATTTTCCAATGGAAATTGAAAACACACAATATGTAACACATTAAGGGTAGTATGTAAAAGCAACACATTTTTCTTTTATCATCGATCATTCAAACATGATAGGAAAAGTTTAAGAACAAGTAGCAATTTAGGCATCGACAATATGTTGTTACCATAGGATATCAAATTGATTTGATATTTCATCTCAAAGTTCACTCAAATGAGTTGTTAGAATGTGACATGTGGTTGACATCTATGTGTATCCAATGACACCTTATCACCTCTTAGGTTTAGATCATGTAGATAATTCAGATCAATTAACTAAACATAATGGTTGACTTGACAAGTATCGATCACTAATCTCTATATATACATCTAACAATAACTCTTTTTATAATTATAAATTGAAGTTAACGGTTTATAAAATAATATTGTTGCTTTTGGGATAATGGTGAGAAATTGATACGCCGATGTGAAGAGCGAAAAATGCTGTTGAAGTAGCAAACAACTAAACATTATTAAATTAGTGATTAACAATTTTTTTAATGAAATTTTTTTATGTATATCCTTATAAACTTTTATAATTACGTTTATATTCTTATAAAACTTTAAATTACATGTATGTAACGCCCCCAATTCTCGAATACCAATTTATGGTTATGAATTCTCATGAATTCAAGATCTACTCGACGAGTTGGTTGCCTGACTCGTCGAGTAGCAACGGGTTTGGGCCACGTGTTTAAGTGACCAACTCGCCGATTCGGAAGAGTGTCTCGACGAGTTGGAGCAGGAGGGTGAAACCCTAATTTTCGGGGTTTGGCACCCTATTTAAGGGATCATTAGCCTCCCTTAGTTCCTTTGCAGCCTCTTGAGAGTCCAGAAACCTTAATTCGTGTGTGTGCTCCATATTAGTGTAAATTTCAAGCTTGGAAAGAAGACCTTGATGCAAGAAGCTTGAAGATCAACAAGTTGGAGGCAAGAATGTTTGTGGGTCTGAAGTCTATCTCAACTAGCTTCATTTGAGGTATCAATTCATGATCTTGGCCTCATTCCTTTCTAGATCTCTTTGGATGAAGTTAGGACTTCTTGGCTTGGTTATGAAGCTATTCTTAGGTATGAGCTTAGATCTGAAGTTGTAACTTCAGATCTGAACTCTCTTTAATTTGTGAGTCCATAAAGCTATTAGCATTGGCAAGCATGAACCCCTCCTTAAGTGTAAGACCCCATTTCAAGCTTGGTTTTGGCATTTTGAGTCATTAGAGCCTTGCATGCACGTAAAGTTTGCAACTTTACGTGATAAGCATGCCTTGGGAACTTGGATCTGTAGTATGGAGTCTTAACATGGCTTAAAAAGCATCTGTATAGATGAAGGACTAAAGGGACTCGACGAGTCGCATGGTAGACTCGGTGAGTCATATGAAGATGGTCATGAACTCAACGGGTTGGATGAACAACTCATCGAGTCTGGTGAAGATTGCCTTGGGCTCGGCGAGTGGCATGGTGACTTTGCGAGTTGGCAAGTTATGCAAGGAACTCGACGAGTAGCTGAGGGTACTCGACGAGTTGAGGTCAACATGGACTGTTGACCTTGACAGTTGACTTTGACCTTAAACCAAGGGTTGACCATTTTGACTTTTGAGAGTAATTGGTAAGCGAATATTTATGAATTGGATCATTGATGTTTATAGGTGTTGGAGTTTAGGGCAGTGTTTTGGGAGCGTGATTTCGTGGTTCAGTCCGACATTGCAAGGTGAGTTATCCTTACTATACTCAAGGGTCTAAGGCACCAAGGCCGACCCTTTGATTTGTTATTTGAGATAGTTACTATTGTGATATATTAGCTCGACATCCTGGTAGATAGGATGGTTATATGCGAGTATGATCGGTTACATCGGTATCCTGGTAGATCAGATGTGGTTATGCTTAGTGACCTATAGTTTGGTCTGACTGTCTGTATGATAGTAGGAGATTACATGTTATATATGCACATGATTGAGCAGTAGTGGAGGGTATCCATCCCGAGGATGATAGGGCCCTAGTATGTTGTCTTGTAGACTGTTATATGATTATCTGATATAGGTGCACATGTTTGACTCATCGTATGTGGGTAATCCAACCCGATGGTTGTGGGCCGAGAGTATTCCATCCCGAGGATGATTGGACTCAGATGGTTGTGGCCCGAGAGTATTCCATCCCGAGGATGATTGGACTCATAGTAGTTTGGCATTCCAACCCGATGGTTGAGGGCCTGTGGTATTCCATTCCGATGGATGATTGGACCCATAGTAGTTGTTGTATGTGTAGGTGTGTAGGCATTCCAACCCGAAGGTTGTGGGCCGAGAGCATTCCATCCCGAGGATGATTGGACTCGTAGTATTTGGCATTCTAACCCGATGGTTGAGGGCCAGGGGTATTCCAACCCGATGGTTGACTGGACCCATAGCATGTTGTTCATTGTTGTATGTGTATGGTTGTGTGTATGAGTATTTTGGGGGTAACTCACTAAGCTTTCGGGCTTACAGTTTCAGTTTATTGTTTTAGGTACATCAGGAGATCATGGCAAGGCAAATGCGTGATCGTACATTTCCTCACTTTTTATGACTTTGTTTATGGGATACTCTGATATGATACATTTTGAAAACAAGTTTTGTAATGGTTAACGGTTTTGGAAATGTTTTGAAAGTTTTAAATTGGCTTGAATTCTATGAGTGTTACAATGTATATCCTTATAAAACCTAAAAACTCACATATATATATATATATATATATATATATATATATATATATATATATATTATTAAGAAAATATTTTACTTGTAACATTACAATATTACTCTTCCCATACATTATTATTCTTGACCTATTTACTTTATGAATCCTTACAAAATATCGACACACATATTGACATTAGTTTTTCTGTGATTTTACATGTAACTGAAGAATCAGAGGAAAAACAATATTGTTTAGAAGAAATGAAATATATTGTTTAACAATCCATTAGGAATATGCAATCACCATGTTTTGAACCAATCAAATGTTTTCTTTTTGTTTTGTTTTTTGGAAAGGAAACTTCCCTAACGAGGGTTTTCAGGTTAGCTTTCGCGCATCGACTAATCCCCCGCTGCAAATATGAGGTTATGCATCATGCCTTGGAGTCACTGAAGACGAACCTCCATGACCACAATGACTGAGTGGTGTCAGAATTTGAATATGGATAAATAGTTATCCATTATATCTTCCACATGTCTTACCAAGTCATCACACCCAAAATTGTTTTCTTTTTATTTTGTTTTGAACAAATCAAATGTTTTCTTCATATCCTAATGTTTAAAACCACTAAACACTATAAACAACAAAAAAAGCATGAAGCTTGTGAGTCAAAACTAAAAGTCTGTTAAAAGAGAAACAAAAAATTGAGTCTCAAAAGAATATAGGGATATTATTATGGATAAAATTACTTCTAAGGTTGAAAACATTTCTAATCGAGAAAACATGAAACTAGACTCCAAAAAACAATTGTCATGTATGACGGTTTTTTCGAAAAAAACTGTTTCTCTGAAAAACTTGTCTAACATCAAAAGATTACTCGTTTACTTGTTAAAATTGTCAAATTGAATAAAATAATAAAATACAACACTGTTTCAAAAAATAAATAAATTTGAAACTTAATTCAAAAACTCAACATATATGTTCTATCTTTGGTATTTTTTTTATATATTTTATTTTATTTATGATTTTAACCCTAGTTCATATAAATCCAAACCCAAATTCAAATATACACATTTTAATAATTCATATAAATCATGATCTTTTTAACACATTCAAAAACCCAAAAAAATCCAACAATTCCCTTAGCTTCTTGACATATAGTAACATATTACAATATTTTGATTCGTTACCATCCATTTTTTTCACCATTACAAAGATTTTTATTATTTGAGAAAATTCTAATCATTAATTATCTTAGTTAATACTTAATACTTCATAATAAAAACATACATTTACATAAATTACCTTTTTATTAAAACAAGATATTGTTATTAAAATGGAATATTCAAAGTTTCAATTTAGTCCTTAAAGATATTAGTGTTTCACTAAGCTGTCCTATAAATTTAAAGATCGGCAGAAGTCCTCCCCCAAGTCCCAATATAGAGCACGCTTTGCAACGCGATCCCCTATATATATTGTAAAGTTGATTCTGAAGACGATATAATACAGGGTTTACAGGACTCGTTGCACTGAATTACGCAAAAGGAAAATAAAAAAGGCAAGGGTCTTTGAATCTTCCCTGTTCTTTCAGCAACTCCCAGATGATTTCTTTTGTTTTATCGAATCGTTTCTTTGTTATTGTTGGTATCAGATTCACACATATGTTTTCCGCAAAATAAAGTCTTCATCTTTGATGATCGAATCTGTTTCAGCGTTAATCTTGTTTAAAACTTCAGTGATTGACATTATTGATGCTGGATTAATACAGGTTTTCAGTGATCTCCTGGACGATTTAGATAAAATCAATAGTCATGGCATTGGTATGATTTTGATTTTTACTTTCATTGATACTTTGGAATTGAATTATTGTGATCATTTAGTGGTGTTCTACTCTTCATATAAAAAGTCTAGTTCAGTTAGATCATGCCCAGTTTGAATTAGGAGTTTATTTATATAATGGACGGATTCCTACATGACTTGGTCTTAAGGACATGCGATGACTGCTCATTGAATGATAAACCATGATCGATTGCAAAATAACCAATTGAGGATATATTCTTTACCAATGAGGGGTGATTAGATAATTTAACAATGTAGTTTGGAACTCATATTGGGTGTGATTAGGTTTAAGCACTCAAGGTGTTTGATAAAATTCCTGAGTGAGCTGTAGTCCTAGTTTTTTTAGTGATCAAGTGATTTTCTACAGTTCTTGAGTTTCTCTTTAGCTGGTTACTACAAAGATCCTTAAAAAAAAACATTTTCATAAAGTTATCGGATTCATTAGTCCAAGATAAAACCACTCACCTTAATTTGTTTTCTTGCCAGGAGGATGAAGTTTATGATGACCATTCTTCAGAGTTTGAACAAAATTATCGCTGTTATCCTGTTTCTTTCATTGAAAAGGTTTTTATTGGTTAATTTATATAACCACATCATGATACCACTATTGCTTGATGTTTGGCTCTTTCTAAATCTTTTCTTCTTGTATCTTATGCAGTCTCATTTGGAGAAAGGTGATAAAAGTAAGTTTCTTTTTTTCAATTTCCATTCCATCACTCCTTTCATTTGGTTTTATAAAACTAACAAGCTTTTTTTTTCTTCCCCTTTTATATAAACTCCCAGTTATAATGCCTCCATCTGCTCTTGATCGACTTGGTTAGTGAGTTTTTTTCACATTTTTTTGTTTTGTTTATCAATTATCATATAACTTCTAGTTTATTGGCTAACTTTTTATTTTGTCTCAATTCTGCAGCCTATTTGCAGATCGATTATCCAATGCTATTTGAACTCAGCAATCCTTCTGCTAGTAAAGTTTCTCATTGTGGTGTCCTTGAATTTGTTGCAGATGAAGGTTTAATATACATCCCTTATTGGGTATGTAGAGTTGTTCTTTTATATAATAACATGAAAAATACTACATATATATTTATATCCAATTCTTTATTTTGATTTTTTTTAGATGATGGAGAACATGCTTTTACAAGAAGGAGATATTGTGAATGTGAAGAATGCCAGTTTATCAAAGGGAACTTATGTGAAACTTCAGCCTCACACTACAGATTTTCTTGATATATCCAATCCAAAAGCCATGTTAGTGTTTTATGATACTGCATTTAATCTTTTTTTTTTCTTTGTATTTTAACATTTTATCTGGTTTTGAATTTCCAGCTTGGAGACTTCATTAAGAAGCTATTCTTGTTTAACAACTGGTGATACAATCATGGTGGCTTATAACAACAAGAAGTTTTATATTGATATAGTTGAAACAAAACCATCAGCTGCAATAAGTATAATTGAAACAGATTGTGAGGTTGATTTTGCTCCACCTCTTGATTACAAAGAACCTGAAAGACCTCCTGTTAAACCTAAGACACAACCAGAAGGTCTGTTTTCTCTTCTTCTTTTTTACATTTTTCCTTCATTATCTTTTATTAAAAAAGTTGTAAAATGTATCTCCATAAATTGCAGTTGAAGAAGAACCAGATAAGATAATACCCAAGTTTAGCCCGTTTAGTGGTTCAGGAAGACGGTTAGATGGGAAACCGGCTGAGCCACCGGTTCAAACCGTGGCTACAACCAGTGATGCAAATGGCTCGACCCCATCAACCTCTGGTTCAAGAAAACGATCTGGGACACTTGTTTTTGGGTCAAATGTTGACCAAAAGCCAAATGGGAAACCAAAAGTATGATCTTTTTTCAAAAAAGATTTGTTTTTATTTATTTATTAAGGGTATTGGAAGTAATTGGATGAATGGTTGTTTTGAGTTGCAGGTTATGGTGAAAGAAGCTAAACAAGAATCATCTGAGAAGGAAGAACCTAAATTTCAAGCCTTTACAGGCAAGAAATACTCCTTAAAATAATAATAAGTATATGAAGTTTAGTTTTTTTTTTCTTCTTTTTCTAAAATATGTTCATGTTCTTCATTTGATGTGCATTCCTAGTCATCTCCTTTTGAAACCCATGTAGACAGACCAGTGCATTCACAAGAATTTTTGTTTTTAAGTTATATAGACCGACCTTCATTTCTGTATTTATTTCCATAATTTTATTATTTGACTACTTGAGCAAACAACCATCGTTCTTGAAATAGTGTATAGACATCTCTTCTCTTGTTTTAAAAACTTTCAAAATACAATGTGTTCCATAATGTAATTTAGTGTTTTTACTTTATTTTAGAATATATATATAAAAAAAAAACATATTTTGGTTAAATATTGAATCATATACAAGCCCTGGAAGACAGCATATCAATGCTGCATTTTTTTTGTTTTGTTTCGGCATGTTTTTTTAATTTGTTGCTGTTTTAAAAATAATGTAACTCACTCATATGAAATCGGAATTTACTTGATTTTTTTTTCCATGTAATTTAGGTCATAGTTTTGTTAAACATTGAATCCGAAACAAGTACGGAATGATAACATATCAATGCAACGTTTTTTTTTTTTTTTTTTTTTTTTTTTTTTTTTTTTAATTTTAAAATTTTTTTAATATGAAAGTTTTGATTGTCTTTTATTTTTGGAAACCAGCTAAACTATATGTATGTATTATGAATTGCATCATCATTAGTTTCTTTTTATTTATAACCGCTTCTTGTTAGTAAAAAGAACCGAAAAACCGGGACCGTAATAGGAACGGGTGGTTTGGTTCCCGGTTCGTATGATATCACAATATCAATTCCGGTTCGGTTCCGGTCCGGTTTCAAAGCATCCCTAGTTAAAATTATGTAACGTCCAATTTCAAGAAAAAATAACAACTATAAAATTTTGATAAGAACTACCATATTTATCAAAAAAAAAAAGATCAAGATAACAAAGGTCCGTCCATTATATTCGCGTTCTAGGGTTTAAGATTTCCATCCGATTCGAGTTCTAGTGTTTTAGATTTTTGGGTTTCAATTCTATGTTCGTTTTTGAAGTCCGTTCTTGAGACTTCTTGAAATTTGTTCATTAACTTGAAGTTATAGGGTTTTCAAATTTCATTTGTTTATATTTTATAACAATGGAAGATTTTAAACTCTGATGAACAGCAAAACATCAAGAATTGAAACTTGGATGAACTAGAACATCAAGACATTAAGAATTGATTTTCTAAAGAATCGTTCATCAGATTTCTAGGATTTTTAGATTTTTTGAAGAATCATTCATCAGATTTCTTGAGATCGAAAGTGTGTGGCCTTCAAGAACTTGTAAAATTCATAAAAAATGACCTGAAAAACTCATATTTGGCTGAAAAAACGCCGAAAACAAGCAAATCTACTATGTCCTGTTATATCGGTATTTTTTGAGCAATTTCAACAAGTTAATAATATATATCAAATACAAAAATAAGTTTAGTGACTAAATGTTTATAAAATTAAAAGTCAGTTACTCTTACTCTTACAGTTTATTATTCTTTAACTTTATTTTCATAAAGACCCTATATTTTGATCTTTTTTTCCCTTTTAAATCTATTTTTTTTATTTTTCTAAAAAAACTTAACTTTTACCTATTACTTGTATTTTAGACCTCAACAAGTCACCAACAGATAAAATGATTTTTTTTTGTTTCATAAAAAACCAAACATTTTGCATTTTTTCCCGTTTTGGACCTAAAACTTTTTTTTTTCAACTAAAAACATCTTTAACTTATTTCTTATTATTTCAATAATTGAGTCGGTTACCTTTTGCCCCAACGCTAAAGGTGAACATACACCGGTTTTGAATCAATTTCGGTTTATTTAAAATCAGTTTAAAACAAATCCAATTATTTCTAGACGGTTTCGGTTATAACCGATTTGGTTTACGTTAAAAAAATCGGGTTTTCAGTTAAAATCAGATCGGTTTGGTTATAGTAGAAATCAATAAAAAAACTGGTTTCAAATATTTATTAAAACCTATTATTAACCGGTGGTTCGGTTTTAACCTAACCGTTCAGTTTTTCTTTGAGTTAAAAAAAACCTGTTTGAAATGTGTACCTCTACCCAAGAATGTGTTCACAAGATTGAGTCTTTTTTCAAATCAAGTATATTTTCATAAGGTCTAATTGTATGTTTATTTTAACAATGAGTGAGATATTTATGTAAGTAAGTTGCTATTTTTAACATTTAAACTCGTTTTGTCTCAAATATTTATTGATGTTTTACAATAAGTACTAAATTTATACGACACTGTATGCATGGAGGATCTCAAACATTAACTATTTTTTTTTTTTTTTTATGTTTGTAACCTCCAACATAAAATCACATATCTTCAGCACAGTATGGAAGAAAGATCTCATACATTACTTTCACATTGGAGGTTACAAAGATTATAAAAAAATAAAAAATAAAATAAAATAATAAACTAATTTCTAAGATCGTTAGCTATTTTTTAACCTTTGTAACCTCTAACTTGAAGTTAATGTGTGAGATCCTTCATCACTATAGTGGCGAAGATATGTGATCACAAAGATAAAAAAAAATAGCTAATGTAGAAGATCCTCCATATAGTGTCAAATAAATTTAGTATTTGTTGGAAAATATTGATAAATACTTGAGACAAAATGGGGTTAAAAGTAAAAAATAGCAATTTGCAAATTTCTTAGTCACTATTAAAATAAACATATAATTAGATCCCGTGAAAATAGTGTTGGCAAACATTTGAAAACACACTCAATTTTGCGAAAACAAACTTAGATAAAGGTATACCTTTCGAATCGATTTATTTAGCCGAAGGAAAAGAATCGAATCGATTTTTTGAGAACCAATTGGGAATAGTTTTTTTTCCTGATTTTTCTACTATAACTGAATGAACCAGTTACCAAAAAAAAAACAGTTTTTTTAACATAATTTCAAACAAAAAATTGAATCGGATATCGAAACCGGTCTAAGAGAATATTGACTTTTTTAAACTGACTTAAAAATATCTAGTTCAAAATGGGCATACACACACCTTTAGCCTTGGGACATACGGTAAATAGAGTACTTCATCCAAAAATAGAAATTTTCATTTTCAACATTTCTTCTTAATTTTATGTTTTTAGCTTGAAAGAAAATTATGGTGAAAATCTAAATTGAGTATAGTGAAAGAAAATTATGTCCATAAAATAACATAATTTGAGTATAGCGAAAGAAAATTTTGGTGAAAACGTAATTTTTATTTTTTAAAATTTGATTAACATTGTCATTTAATAAGTGCCAAAAATTAACTTTTACTAAGACCGCGATTAAAAGGTTTTTAAGAATAATTTGAAATCGTAATAACTAATAAAAATTTAGAAATAAAAGTATAAATTTATAAAAGTTTTAAGTTATGTTAGTAAGTTTATATATATATTTTTAAAATAAATATATAAAGGATAATTAAAAAACAATTTAATTTTTGTAAGTTCATCTATTTAATAAAATCATAAGTTTGAATGATGTAGTATAGATTTGAGTATAGTAAAAGAGATAAAAAAATAATAATGAAAATGACATTGATATATGAAAAATCAAACATGATGGTAATGTAATAAACATACCTACGACCAACACAGTCAATTATAAATTAACATTATGAATGAAGTGCGATTTAATAAAGTAAAAGATGCTATAAAAAACATTTAAACATTGTATATAAATTTCTAAAAAATTCTTTATAAACAACATTCAAAGTTTTATTTGTGAGTCTACTATCATTATCTAAAATTAACAATTTTAATCTTTCTTTACTTTAAACTCTAGATAAAGCAACATACAATTGACTATGTGAAAAAAATATGATCTTTGAAAAACAAACCAACCATGGATAATGATTGTCCTTGAATCTTATTAATAGTCATTGCAAAATATACATCTAATGAAAATGGTCTTTTTTGGAATTTAAAAGGATTTTTTTAAGGACTTAAAAACATTCTTGGAATAAAAGCCCGATTTTCACTATTACTTCCAGATATGATAATTGCCTCAATAACACATTTGCCCAATTTTATCACCTCTAGTTTACTTCCATTACATAAATAATTTTTCTGATCAATGTTTCTATAACGCCTAGTTCGCATATGCTAATTATGAAGTTTAATTGTCATTTTGGGTTGGCCACGACGTGGTGAATTGATCGCCATGGTGTGGCAATGTGTAGGAAACACGTGTATCAATAGTGCCTTCAACGGCGTGGCAAGTATTGGTCACGACGTGGGAAAACTGTTTGAGCAAAAACCTAAATTTCTGGACTTTGAGCCATATATAAAGGAAGTAGTAGCTAGAGTTTCACCCATATCAGCCCTCATCATCCTCCGACACTCAGAAACCATAACACTTGCATCCTTTGCATATTGTGAGCCCATTTTGGTGATTTTGGTGATTCTTGAAGGAAGAAGAAAGAAGTGTGGTGCAAGATTCAGCTAGAGATCCATCTCCACTCCTTGTGTTTACTCTCTGGACCTTTGGTGAGCCTTTTAGTTCCATTCATGTTGGTATTATCTTCATAGATCTAGAGTTTTAGCACATTTTGGACCCTTGGTTGCATTTGGAAAGATATAAGAGATAAAGTTTGCAACTTTATGCCTCTTAAGGGTCCCAAGAACATATATCTCATCGATTTGAGATTTGGGTTGAGTTTTGGTCACCTTTTTACCCTTTTTGACCTAAAATAGATTATAGACAAGCATTGTGCATGCATGGCCATAAAGCACCCAACTTTATGCTAGATATGGTATTAGAAACTCTTCTAGAGTTGTTTGGGCTAAGAACTTTGAGGAAAGGTGCTTTATGGTTAATCCCACATCATGATTTTACCCTTATTAGACCTTTGATTAGAGATCGTGTCTTAATGGAGTGTCTTAATGGATAAAGTTGGGAGCTTTATCCATTAAGGCGTTAAGAAGGAGTAGATCTGGGTTTTTGAACCCTTAAAAAATGAGTTAAAAGCGGCTTAACTTGTTGAATCCATTCAGACGGATCACCACGACATGGCCCTAGGTCACCATGGTGTGGCGTGTTGGGATCAGTCGATAGTTTTGTCAGATTCAATGCCACGACGTGGCCCAGGATGGTCACGGCGTGGCAAGGCGCTAAAGTGAGAAGTTTGATTGTTGACCATTGAATTTTGAGGGTTGACTTTGACTTGTGGACTTTGGCCAAATGTCTACTTTTAGAAAGAAGGACTAAGGGTCTTTCATGTGTATGTGTTCAGGTGACGTTTAGCACCGATTTCGATTTATCGTGAGCTATTTGTCTTCGATCTGCTTGTGAGGCGAGTTTCCTTCACTATACTCGTGGGTCGAATGCACCAATACCGGCGCACTAAACTATGTTTAGAGGTTGGTAGTTGTCTTTGTGACAATTTCCTACTATGCTTGTATGTGCTTATTATCTCTGTGACTCTTGCTGTTATAATTGTATGGTAGCTGTAGGGGTGAAATAGACTCGATACCAGTTGAAAGAAACTGAAGGGTGGTGAAATAGACCTGATACCGGTTGAAAGAGACCGAATGGGTTGAAATATACCCAATACCGGTTGAAAGAGACTAAAGGGGTTGAAATATACCCAATACCGATTGAAAGAGACACTGAGCAGATCCTTAGCCCTAACTAGCATGTGATTCACAGATCCATAAATCAAATCATATCATATAACATGTATGAGTATTTTGGGAAAAAACTTACTTGAGCTCGGTCGATTGCGTGCACCACACCCGTTATTGTATTAGAAAACCCTTTTCTTTAAAAACATTTATTTTTGAAAAACTTTGCAAAACCCTCAGTTTGAGTTCAAACGCACCCGAGTGTATGTCTGAATCTCTCAAACCAGGGCTCTGATACCAATTTGTAACGTCCGAAAAATAGGACCCGAAGAATTTTCATTTTTCCATTCATAAAAAAATAAACCATATCATTGTCATAAAACCAAGGTAATCAAATTTTATCAGTACATTATCACTATCAGAGTAAATCACAAACTGTGGAATTTAGTGGTGTGTGCTTTGCAATCATGCCGAGCTTTTCCCTTTGAGACCAGAAGTACTAAAACATAAACTGAAAATCATAAGCACAAAGCTTAGTGAGTTCCCCAAAATACCACATACCATACATACATAAATAAACATATAATGGGCCCTGCCTAATATCGAACGCCGCTCGGTATACAAATCTTTCAGTCATCAGGCCCCGCCTGGAATCGGGTCCCTCCCTTAAAACATATAAACATATAATCATATAAACATTCAAATACATTGGATAATCACAAAGATAATAGCATATAGTACAATCATCAATCCCCGCCCCGGTAAACATATACACATAACACATGCAAGAGTCACACAGACAAATAGCATACTAACATATCAACCATGGGCCGACATTGGTGCCTTCGACCCGCTAAAAATAGTGAGGAAACTCACCTCAAACTGCCGGATATCTCAGATAAAAGCTCGGACTACCGATCTGGAAAATCCCTATACGCTAGCACCAACAAATAATACCAAATTAATAATTGGCCCATAACCCAAAGCTAGGGTTCAAGCCCGATTGTTCAACACTCAGGGTAAAAGTCTGTTTTACCCTTTCCTCACTTGGCCCAAAATACGAGGTCCACCAATAGCATCAAAAGCCCACTAAGGCCCAATTTCCTAATGGAATCTTCATGCAGCCCTCCTTACGTCGTGAGCTCTTATTGCTCACATCGTGAGCTCAGTCCCGAATGGAATCTGATGGGTTTTGTACATAAGAACATCCTATGTGCTCATACAAACCCTAATGCTTGGATCTAGGTTTCTCTATTGTACATGCAATTTATCCAAGACTATAAACCCTAGATCTAGCATATGATAATCAATATAACATATAATTAGGGTTTAGATCATACCTTGATTGTTATGTAGCAATAACAATCCCAAATCCTCCTTGTATTGACTTTAGAAAGCTTAGAGTCACAAATGTCACTCCTCTAATGGTTCACAAACACCAAGAGCAAGAGGATGAATAGGAGAAGAGAAGGAGGCTGCCCAAAACGTGTGGAAACCCTAGAAAGAAAGCTTAGAGTCACAAATGTCACTCCTCTAATGGTTCACAAACACCAAGAGCAAGAGGATGAATAGGAGAAGAGAAGGAGGCTGCCCAAAACGTGTGGAAACCCTAGAAAGAAAGCTTGTCCACGTTTTTGAGGCATAAGGGCTCTATATATAGTGAGGCTATTAGGGTTATCTAACAAGGAAACCCTAATTTGGATGCTTAAACCCTAAGCAACCCATGGACTCCTTTCCTTAAAGGCCTTGGACGATTTCTAATGGGTTTCCCCATAGAATTTGTCCAACCTTATAATATAAGGCAATCCATAGCCCAATTGCAATTATCTTATAATTACAATTCCAATCCCTTAAGTTTAATTAATCTCTTTTAGTCACAAACTTAATTCTTATTAAGTCTTGACTAATATTAATTAAACAATATGATTTCTCCTTTAATATATTATTCCCATAATATATTAATAAATTATATTTAATCCTTTCTCTCCATTATTCATCCTATCAAGTTGCTTTGGTGAAGGCAACCCAAAAGGACCATGCACCATCGGGTCAAGTACATACCAAAATAGTTATGGACTTAGACACTAATCCAACAGTCTCCCACTTGGATAAGTCTAATAACTATTCTGCGTATGACTTCAGATCCTGATTTGCAATCGTAGCTTTCCAAAGCCGCTGTCAACTTTGATCCTATCAGATACGCGTGTCCTTTAGATAAGAGATCATATATTCCTCCATTCTAGATATCATAAGACATGATTTCTAATCATTCTCTCTGTACTATTTCTCGACTTCCGATTTATGACGACTGACTAATTGAACAAATCAAATTAGCCCTAGCCCGGCCGAGCATTTACGTTTGTCATCACTAAATCATCGAGGGGCACAAAGATATCGCTTTTATCCTACTTTGGATAAAAGGAACGGATAAACTTTGATTCAATGCTCGCTTGCACTTACTCACCGAATCACACACAACAATATGTTTTATGACACCAAGTTACTAGTGCGTTTACATATTATCAATGTGCAACCGATTTGCAAGATACAACTCACACATCTCGGTTTCAAGAATATAAGATATTATCGTCTCACCAATCACTTATGATACAATTCATGGAGTGATCCAAGTGAGCGGGGGTTTAATCCAATGCTCAAATCATATTCATAAGCACTCATGAACGTTGCAGCAAACATTTGCTTATGTCTAATACTCTTTAGACAATCCACACACCAATTCATGACAGTCTTTATTCATACCCACTTCCAACATATGCACGAATGTGGCCCGTTCGAATAATTTGACTGTTCTAAACCAATTAAATTATTCAGGAAGTCAAAACATGCAAAGTGAAACACAAGAATAATACTAATCCCATATGGACTCAAACCTTTGAGCATAAATAAAACACTTTTTATTTATCACCATATCGATTACTCATTATTTGTTGTTTCGGGTAATCAACTTCTTACTTGAATTATTACACTTGTCCCATGCTCTTATCATGCACACAATGTTTACTTATGGTTCTTACTTTGTGAAATAGATCAAATGAACACATTTCCAATTATACTCATTTCACAACTCCAAATCCTATTTCATAAATGAAAGAATATCAAATTCTTGCCACTTATAGAATATGTTAGATTCTAACATTTTATGCAATGATCCTTTTCGTAATGTCATAGCACAAAAATCACAAAGACTATTGCCAACGATATTACAAAGTCCTCTATCGGAGATTGTTACAATACAATTCCTTAGATATGATGTCTCTCACTCAAAGTACATTCCTTTGAACATCCTTTGCATAAAAGTTTCTAATCTAGACATAGATTTTCAATATTCAATTTGTTGAGAATTATGGTGTTGCGTCTTAGGCTCTTTTGTATTGTAATCAGATTGGGCTTGTCAATCCGTGTTTATCTAGATTAGTTTCCTTTTATTTAGATAAACTGTTAGGGTTTCATTATAAATATATGCATGCATGTATGCGTATAAAATAGAGAGAATAGTCGATTACGTTGATTCTTGTAACCCTAATATACCTCTACAGTTGAAGTTCTTTATCGAGCTCTTCTGGGGTATTTTGCATTAATCATTCGACATATTCAGTGCAATACTTGTGTTCTTTATTACGTTCTTACTTATATTTTGCTTAGAATCTTACGATCCTGATAGAACATTGTTCTAACAATTGGTATCAGAGCAGGAGATTGTGTGATCAATACACTCTTCTTCTGTATTCTCAAATATTTAGGGTTTCCGCTTTTATCGAAGCTGTTGTCTTCTTAACGACGACTACTAAGTTTTTGATAAAACCCTAATCTCAAGTTTACAGGTAAGATTCTAGCAGCTCACCATGTCTCACGACGATACGCATACAAACCCAATTAACATCTCAAACAACATTGGATCAACAACTAGAGTTCCCATACTCTATACTCAAGACTACGAAGTATGGGCTCATCACTTTGAAGATTACGTGGTCGGATCTGAGGATAATGGCTATCTCATTTGGGAAGCTATCATTCTTGGACCGTTTGTGCATTCAGAGACAAACACAATCGTCAAGACACAGAAGGATTACAACAAGTTGGTGACAGATGTTCAAAAGATGCCACAGGATGAGAAGGATAAGCTCCTGTGTAATGTCAAAGCCATGTGAATGATAAGATTCGCCCTACAATCTGACACTTTTAGGCTTGTAGGATCATGCACAACTGCTAAGGAGATATGGGATAGGTTGAAGGAACTCTACTCCACTGATGAAGATCTGGAACACTCCATTCAAACTCTGTTGCTGTCAGAATTTGGAGTTTTTGAACAGAAACCTGAAGAGAAACTCATTCAGACCTTTGATCGGTTCAACCATCTTCTAAGTAAGATGATCAAGCACGGAATTGAGAGGAAGCTGATCGAACATAAAGTTACATTCATGAACGGTCTCAGACCAGAATGGATGGCTGTAGTTTCCACTGTGAAGGCGCATGAACAATTCAAATCCTACTCACTGGCGAAACTAGTTGGGATACTAAAGTCACATGAAAGTGTTGTAACCAAGGAGGCGAAAGGGGTCTCTAGCGTGGGATCTCTGGCTCTTATCTCTAAAGGAAAAAAGCACTGTTGAGGAAGAAGAAGAGTCAGACATGTCAGAATGTGATCTTACGAGTGAGGAGTACGCTCTAATGATAACAAATCCAAAGAAATTCGCAAGAAGAAAATTTCCCACCAATAAGAATCGAAATTGGCAGGGAAGTTATAGCTCTGAGAAAGCAAAAGAGGAACCGAAAGTCTCTTCTCAAAAGGTGGAAGAGAAGAAGGAAAACAAGCTTGCAGGAGACTCTGGATTCGACTACAACTATTGTCACGGCAAAAACCACTTTGCCAAAGATTGCATGTTGAGAAAGATGGCTGAGAAGAGAGAGGGTGAAGATGATGAAGCGTATTACATGATGGATTTTATGCATAAGAACAATCCTATGTGCTCATACAAACCCTAATGCTTGGATCTAGGTTTCTCTATTGTACATGCTTTGAATCCAAGACTAATAAACTTAGATCTAACATATTATAAACTGAATTAGGGTTTAAAGAATTACCTTTGATTGTTATATAGCAATAATAATCAATTCCTTGCTTGAATTGGCCTTAGAAAGCTTAGTGCCTCAAGTGTTGCACCTCTAATGGAGTCACAAACACCATATACAACTTGGATGAAGAGGAGAAGAAAGGGGAGGCACCAAAAACGGCTGGAAACCCTAATGGAAGACTTGTCCACGTTTTTGGGGCATAGGGGCCCTTTATATACATGTAGGCTATTAGGGTTTACAACTAGGAAACCCTAATTTGACTGCTTAGGCCCTAAGCAGCCCATGGACTCCTTAAACATATCCCTTGGACGATTTCTAATGGGCTTCCCATAGAATTCGTCCAACCTATATATTATTAGGTGATCCATAGCCCAATTATAATTATCTTATAATTACAACTTCAGTCCCCTAAGTTTAATTAATCTCTTTTAGCCACAAAATTAATTAACAATTAATTCTTGACTAATATTAATTAAACAATATGATTTCTCCTTTAATATATTATTCTCATAATATATTAATAAATCATATTTAAACCTTTCTCTCCTTAAATCATCCTACATATTGCTATGGTGAAGGCAACCCAAAAGGACCATGCTCATAATCGGGTCAAGTACATACCAAAATAGTTATGGACTTAGACACTAATCCAACAGTCTCCCACTTGGATAAGTCTAATAATTATTTTCCGTATGACTTCAGAACCTGATCAGCAATCGTAGCTTTCAAAAGCTGCTGCCAACTCTGATCTTATCAGATAGCGTGTCCTCTAGATAAGGGATTATATATTCCTCCATTCTCAAGATATCGTATAGACAAAAGACATGAATTTCAATCATTCTCTCTATACTGTTTCCCGACTTCCGACTTATGACGACTGATAACAGACTACAATTGAACACATCAACTTAGTCCCGGCTTGGCCAAGCGCTTAGGTGTCATCATTAAATCATCGAGAGGCCCACAAATATCGCTTTTATCCCACTTTGGATAAAAGGAATGGATAAACTTCGACTCAAATGCTCGCTTGCATTTACTGATCGAATCACACACAACAATAAGTTTTATAACACCAAGTTACTGGTGCGTTTACTTATTATCAATGTGTAACCGACCAACAAATAACAACTCACACATCTCGGTTTCAAGAATATACAATATTATCGTCTCACTAATCACTCGTGATAAAATCATGAAGTGATCCAAGTGAGCGTGGGTTTAATCCAATACTCTAATCTTATCAAAGCACTCATGAACTCTGCAGCAAACTTGTGCCATGTCTAAACACTTCAGACAATCTACAGACAGATTCATGACAGTCTTTATTCATACCTACTCCCAACGTATGACCGACTGTGGATGTTTGAACAACCTAGTTATTCTGGAAGTCAAAACATGCAAATTGAAACATAACAATAATACTTAATCCTATATGGCCTCAAACTTGTGAGAGTAAATAAAACACTTTTATTAACCACCATATTGATTACTCATTATTTTCGTTTACTGTTTCAGAAAATCAACTTATTACTCAAATTACAACAATAGCTATCCCATGCATAAAGCATGCACACTATGTTTCCTATGGTCCTTACTTTATGAAATAGATTAATTGAAAAACCTTTTCAATGATGCTCATTTCACAATTCCCAATCCTTATCATTAGTGTAAGAACACAAGGTTCTTTGCTACTATTAGAATATGCTAGATTCTAACATCTTATGCAACGATCCTTTCGTAAAGTCATAGCACAAAAGTCACCAAGACTTGGCTAATGAAATTATGAAGTACTCTATCGGACATTGTTACAAGACAATTCCATAGACGAGAAGTCTCACATTCAAAGTACATTCATTTGAACATCCTTCCTACATAAAAGTTTCTAATCTAGGCATAGAATCTCAATATCCAACTCCCAATATGGAAACATTTCCACATTTGCCATATGACAACTCATTCTTAATAAAATCTTATCTATTCATAATAATGTCGATATGCTCCATCCAATACCATACTTCCAACTACTCACAAGCGACCAATCCTCAGCGAACTTTGGATCGTCCTTTGATAGTTGTTTAATAATTTTAGTCAAAATCCATTCTAGTCCTTTTTCCCTCTTAATGTGCTAGACATTTGAAAAAATTTAGAATGGTAAAATATTATAACATTTGCAATCGATCCTATACCCGAAGCGTATAGGACACGATGCATAATGTCTTACATAAAGATATGATACTTAACCAATCTTTTGCCATAATATTTTATGTGTAATGTTCTCACAATTCAAACTATGAAGAGGGATGCTGTAATCATAATCGAATTTTAAGAACACACAATGTATCCTTTGACTGAAAATATTAAAATTTCTCAATCTAAGCTTTAGATTTTGAAACGAAGTATAATATTCTCTCCCTTAATTATATTAAAACAACTTTTCAACCCATGCAACTTTGCAAATTGAATCTTTGTTTTTCTATAATTAATATTGCTAACTTGCAATACTCGCCATAATAATCATACAAGCATAACACTTATGCTCCCACTATCATGATGATTATTATCATATAAGCATAACACTTATGCTCCCACTAGCTTTGACATGTATTCAGAAAACAAATGAACTTTCAGAAAACAATGCCTATTGAATTTCTGAAATTCATATTTCTAATACCAGATGCTTCGATAAGCCTTTATCTAGGCTTCTTAACCTTATACACCTTTGTCTTAGATAGCTCATATGTGTGTTTAAACAATTCAAAACTTATGTTACTAAGTTCCAAATGTTGAAACTAATTGCCAAATCTCATAATTCGAACTATGGAAAGGGATGCCGTAACCATAATCGAATTTTGAGAATACAATTTTCACAATCGCTATCTTCTTAAAATCTCTTTTAGTGAAAGCATTTCCTCACAGTCATTTTCATGAAGGAGGGAATCTTATGACACTTAGATTTTATGATGTATGAGTTCCTATCCATGTGAATTTGCCAAAACCAAAGTTTGCTACAAATCCAAACTAATATAGACTGAACTTTCTTAATCTTGATTTCTTGCCTTATGGTAACACAAGTGCCCACCATGTCTTCCAAGTAGTTTAGTAACTTGTCCTTACATATCAATGTACTTTCCATCGACTAAGGCTTTAGTATGCATTCAAATGAGAACTCATAGAACTCACATACACAATTAACTCAATTGGAATGGCATAGAAACAAAATAATGTCAGCACGATAGGTTGTAAACCTCAAGTCGTGTGCTAGTGATGATCTATAAGGTTTATTCTTGATTTGTTCTTGAAACCTTTTAAGACCATTAAGACTCCCACTGACTCCTTGACATATAAGATTCTCTTGTCAAGAAACATTTCTTGACAAACCAAATACTCAAGAGTTAGTGTAGTTCTTATCAAGACAAAACACTTCACACAATTGGTCCTAGTTGGTCTTTGTCTTATCCAAGACAGCACAACTTACCAATTTCAAATGTGCAAGAATAAGAAAACTTTTTCCAAATTCCACATTTGATGAGTGTTATAAACCTACTTAAGACTTTTCACTCAATGTCACAATCTTGACTCTAAGACTTGATATTGGAACGAAGTATGATTGACTTATTGATTTAACCATCTCTACAATACTTGATTCCTCTTCTTAGACATGCAAATTCACTAAGACTCACTTAGAGGATCAATTGAGATATGGTTCTTAATCATTAAGACTTCATCATAAAACACAATAAAAGGTACTCTCCCTTCTTCTTAGAATGGAGAAACTTTTATCTTTCTGCCTTCTTGATTCTTCTTATTCGTTCTGCTATTGATTGAAACTATTTCAGTTAACTCTCAATCTTATAAGTATAACCATATTTACTAAACTTTAGTAAATCATGACGAATATCTTTGTCACTCTTGTGGTAGACTTGATCAACGTACGACCTAGTGTACTCGATCTCCTAGTCCTTCAATTGACACTTTGTCAAAGAATTAGTCTAAATTTCCCAAATGTGGAAGTTTTTCATTCATCATACAATACACGTTGCATGATTCCAAGTTTCTGTCCACTCGAAACTTGGGCGATGAGAAACTCTCCCTATTTGGTAAACTTTTGATATTTCCACAAATAATACAATTAAGAATCAAATCCATTTTGCTAATAATAGAAGTACACAAACATCAATTTTTCATATATTTCATTGCAAGGATAAACAAATAAGATAAAAACCAAAATTTATTTTATTCATAAAACAGCGGAGAACATTTTGTCCTTACAATGCAATTCAATTGAAAAACTATGTTATTACATATTTCTTAACAATCTATTCTAACTCCAAGTAGTAGCTCAAGAATCCAATCTTCAAGTAATGCGATCGAAATCCATTTCTTCACGATTAGATCCAGCTCACTTCTTCCCTTAAGCTTCCTCTCTTTTCTTCGATCCTACAAAACATCAAAATGCAATCTTATCACATCATGTATTAAGAATCTAGAATAGGAACTTAAAAAGAGTTAGATAACGGATTTTACCTGAAGTAGAGCCATACGTCTTGACTCTCCCATCTCTTAGATCTTTCAGGTAGTTAGGGCAGCTTCGTCTCCAATGCCCCTTCTCTTGGCAATAAAAGCAAATGGACTCATTTGGCACAGCACATCGGACAATCACAGACTTAGTTCTTTCTGGACTTCCAATGTTGCCAGTGTCCATTGAAGTTTGGGAGTTTGATTCACTAGACAAATTTGCTTGACCAGTACGCCAAATCATTGCTGATTCAGCAGCTATAAGCAAATAGGTGAGATCAATTAGGGTCACGTCGTGGTCCATCATATAGTAGTCTCTAACGAACTCACTATATGATTCAGGAAGTGACTGAAGAACCCAGTCAACATCCAACTCGCTTGAAATCTCGACACCCAACATGCTTAACCTATCAATGTGTGACTTCATCTCTAAGACATGTGCACACACATGTTTCCCATCTTCGTGTTTACTCGCCAAAAGGGCTTGAGTGGGCTTGAAATTTTCAAGCCTTTGAACTTGTGGGTCAGGGAGAACAATTGGAGGAGGTGGAGGAAGTGAAGCATGACTCTCATTTCCTTGATCGTATCTCGGAACGTCATCTTCATTTGGAAAGCTTGTTCCAAAGGATTTGGGAAGACCATTGTAAGATGTAGGCATCTACAAAACGGGAGAAAATTCAAGTTAAGTTGATTAGAATTCTTGATGTAACACCCAAATGAAACATCAAGCTAGGATCCAACACAATACTCTACAACCTAGAAAAGGGATGCCGTAATCTAGTTGCAGAATATTTGAAGGTAAGTAAATGACGATTTACCAATTTCCACCATGAAAAACGAAAAAGAAGTTTAAGTTTTAAATGAATTGAAACTCCTAGATCTTTTGAGATTCATTGAACTTTTCAATGGCATGTTTAATCTCGATTATGCCCTACTATTTGTGACTGGGATGCCGAGGATCACAAACAAGGTGTGAATAACCATACGAATCACGTGGTGCACCCAATGCTACAATCACCTAATCAATGTGCCGGTTAGCCACACACGCTCCATTGATCTATGACAAACATCGAGTCACCCTTCGCAACCAATGTCATCCCCAAATTAGTGTGCCAGTTAACCACACACGCTCCACTAACGTTTGACAAGGGTACGAAGTGTAATTCTATGGATTAGCATACAATTTCACATTTTTCCTAAAGTAACTATGATTTGGGAATTTGAAAAAGCATTTAGTTACTTTGTACTTCATTATACTTATAATGGAAGGTTTCTGTCCTATCCTACCCGTTCGGCTAACGACCCTCCACTAGTCAAGAGTGCGGTGGGTAAGAGTGGATACCCATTCAATCGTCATTTTATAGGCAATTTCCTTAAACACCCCTTATAGACCAGCTTCGTGAATGAGGCCTACTAACGGTAAGACTGACTGTTTACTCATACATATATAATATTAGACTTTTAATGTTATATATCGTATAGGGTGTATTTTACACTTTTAAAATACTAGATGGTTTAATTTAGTAAAATTATACTTTTAATTTAATTAAATGTAAACCAAAAACTTTATGGGATTATTAAATCACTTTTAATTATACACTTTAATTAATTAATAAAACCATAAGGGTGTGATTTGAACTTTTCAAATTACTAGGGTCTTAGAATTTAACATTTCAAAATTAAACTTTTAATCAAATTTAAAATTCCAAAACTTGAGGACAAGTTTTGAAACATTTCAAAACATTAGGGTTTAACTTATTTAAATTTCATAAACAAAACTTTTAAGTTCAAATTTAAACTATAAAACCTAAAGGGTGCAATTGAAACTTTTTCACATCACAAGGGATCAAATAACAAATAATATAAGTTAAACAATTAATTTATTCATCTATATTTGACCTAATCTTATTTTAGTCATTAGATAATTACCAAATAACTTTAAATAATCCATATTTATCAAATAAACAACTAATATTTAAAAGATTTGAAATTATCTATTGTTTTGGCAAGGATAATCACTAATTTAAGATAAAAATCGGATTTTAACTTCAAAAAACGAATTAGGCATCAAATCCAAGTCAAAACAGCAGCAAAAACCCGAAATTCCCTCTGTCTGACCCCTGGACTCGCCGAGTCAGGGACTGGACTCGCCGAGTTCCTCCACTGACTCGCCGAGTCAGGTCGGGCAGAGGCCAAAAATCGTTTTTTTCAGTAAATAATTCAACATAGCATCACATACAACTGAAACCAATCAAGGCTCTGATACCACTGATGGATTTTATGCATAAGAACAATCCTATGTGCTCATACAAACCCTAATGCTTGGATCTAGGTTTCTCTATTGTACATGCTTTGAATCCAAGACTAATAAACTTAGATCTAACATATTATAAACTGAATTAGGGTTTAAAGAATTACCTTTGATTGTTATATAGCAATAATAATCAATTCCTTGCTTGAATTGACCTTAGAAAGCTTAGTGCCTCAAGTGCTGCACCTCTAATGGAGTCACAAACACCATATACAACTTGGATGAAGAGGAGAAGAAAGGGGAGGCACCAAAAACGGCTGGAAACCCTAATGGAAGACTTGTCCACGTTTTTGGGGCATAGGGGCCCTTTATATACATGTAGGCTATTAGGGTTTACAACTAGGAAACCCTAATTTGACTGCTTAGGCCCTAAGCAGCCCATGGACTCCTTAAACATATCCCTTGGACGATTTCTAATGGGCTTCCCATAGAATTCGTCCAACCTATATATTATTAGGTGATCCATAGCCCAATTATAATTATCTTATAATTACAACTTCAGTCCCCTAAGTTTAATTAATCTCTTTTAGCCACAAAATTAATTAACAATTAATTCTTGACTAATATTAATTAAACAATATGATTTCTCCTTTAATATATTATTCTCATAATATATTAATAAATCATATTTAAACCTTTCTCTCCTTAAATCGTCCTACATATTGCTATGGTGAAGGCAACCCAAAAGGACCATGCTCATAATCGGGTCAAGTACATACCAAAATAGTTATGGACTTAGACACTAATCCAACATTACATGCATAGGCTTGAAGAAGTCAAGAAGAAAAAGGCTTCCAACAGCTCAATGAATGCACTAATTGTACAAGAAAATGCAGGTGAAGATGAGTTCGGTGGTGTGGAAGTCCGGTCAACAGACTCTGAAGATGAAGAGGTTAGAAGACCCACTCATGGAAAGGCGTTTCTGGCAAATAATGCAGGTTCTGGTGGAAAATGCTTTGTCTTCACAACTGGTCCATCAACCGAAAGTGCAGACACAGAACCGAACATGACTGAGAACAAGTGCTTTGCAGCCAAACCGGTGAGTGAGAAGATCAACGACTGCGATCGATTGATCAAAAAGGTAAATTCTATCCTTGAATCTCTTAAAATTTCCAAAACTGAATATCTAGAAGAATTAAATGAACTAAACTTTAAATTTTCCAACCTAAGTAGTAGCCTCATGCAAACCCGCTTGGCAAACTCTAATCTAACTGACCAACTCGGCAGGGTGTCATCAAAAAGTGAGGAGAGAAGGATCTGGATTGAGCAGAAGGAAGCAGAATTAGTTAGGGCTAAGGACGAAAGTATTTATTTGCAAAGAGACAATTTAAGATTGTTGAAACAAAGAAATGTTTTCTGTTTAATAGCTAAGCGTCGTTATACTAATATTGCTCAATTACATCTTAATTGCGAAATTGGAAAGAAAATACATAAAATGATATTACCTTTTCTTGAATTTAAAGAAGATGATGTTATAACAGAATGTGAATCAGAAGTATCCTCTGATGAAACATCCATGTCATATAGGCTAGGTTTAGATAAGATAGAAGCTTTCATTGACTCTAAGGAACATAAAAGCATGTTAAAAGATATCTTAGATGAAAATGACAGGCTAAAAATCAAAACCGAAACTATACAAACATTCGATGAATCAAATGCCAAAATTGTCAAGGATAATAAAATAAATGTTAATAATTCTTCTGAATTTGAAACCGAGAGTGAAATGAGTGAAATTTCAGTAGAGGATGTTGTTGACTGTTCTAAGTTTGTGAACAATGAAACCAAGAGCGAAAAACCTCTTATTTCAGAAAATTCAGTTGAGTTTGCGCGTTTGTCAAAGGATCAAAAACCGAAACTCAAAGAAAAGGCCTTGGTCTATCAAAAGGTACAGACCGTGCCAAACCAAGTTTATGCTGTGACCGGAGTCACTCAAAGACAGACAGCAGAATTAAAGATAATAGTTGACGAGGATAACGCTGAAGGTTGTGAAGACTACTTCTGGTCTGCTCCCATTGACAATGCAGATGAAACTGTGGGTCTGTCTGAGAAAAACACATGGAGAGTCAAAGGACGATACATACCAGAACCCATCAATAAACCATCCAGTTTTGATATTCCCAGCACAAGCGGAACTAAAGATGTTCCAGAAGAACCATTGATGCAACCTGATGTTCCAATCGAGAGGAAAGAATCGAAAAGTCCACTCATGAAACAGGAAGCACGGGAAGCTCAAACTAAGGAAAGCACCAAAACTAGAATGGAAGATAAGACAACTGCAACTCAGACAGAGAAACCAAAGGCCAACTTCAATGTTCACAAGTCTCAGAAGGAGCTAGCTGAACAGAAAAGACTTAGAAATCAAAGATATGCCTCGAATCTGAATGAACGTAAAAGGCATTGGAATTCTCGAAATCCTAACTATAATCCTCATAGGAAAGAACACATGGATAAAGGAAAGGAAAAGTCAAAGGAAAATTTCAGTCCTAATTCCTATTATTCCAAATCCCAAAACCGAAAGTCAAGTCTCGGTTCTGGACCCAAGTTTGGTCCTCAAACCAAGTTCGGTCCTCAATCTAGATTCGGTTCTAACACCAGTTTCGGTTCCAATTCCTGAAATGGATCCTCCAGGTCCCAAAATGAAACAAATTCCTCTAAGGACATCAAAGGAAAAGGAAAACTGGTATCTGAGAATAAAAAGAAGAGATCCCCCCCACAACCTAAGAATCAAATGAAAAACACGAAACCATCTAATGACAATAAATTAAAATTCAAAGAAGATAAAACTAAAATCAAAGTGTTTACGATCAAAAGAAAAGATCAAACAACTCTTGTTAAACGAACTTATTTAGTTGATGCTTCTATTGTTATTCCCTTCTCTGTGAAAAACTTACCAGGAGCCAAGAAACTTTGTGTTCCTAAATCTGCTTGAATTTGCAGGTAATAAGTGACGAGCAGTTTGACGACGAATGGTATATAGATAGTGGCTGCTCGCGTCACATGACAGGAAGAAAGGAGGAATTAAGGGAATTTCGGTCTCTAAAGGATGGTGGATCAGTAAAGTTTGGAAACAACTCTTACGGCACAATCAAAGGATATGGGATGATAACTAATGGAGACTTCTCTATCAGAAAGGTGGCTTATGTAGAGGGATTACAACACAACCTCATCAGTGTCTCGAAATTAGTTGTGGGAACAGGTTTAAAAGTATCATTTGATGATGCAGGCTCAGAGATAATAGAAAAACAAACCAAGAAAGTTCTGCTGAAATCTGCACGAAAAGGAGAAATGTATCCTCTGAATCTTAATCCTATTCGAGGGACACCAGCTATCTGTTTGCTATCAAAGGCAAACTCTGATGAAAGTTGGCTCTGGCATCGACGTTTATCTCACCTGAACTTCAAAGATATCAACAAATTGGTAATTGGTGATCGCGTTCGAGGTCTTCCTCTTCTCAAGTTCGACAAGGAGCATTTATGTGCAGCATGTGAAATGGGTAAACAGAGCAGAAAGAGCCACCCTACACGCATAAATACGAAGATAGTGGAAGCTCTTGAACTGTTGCATATCGATCTGTGTGGACCTTCTGCTATAGAGAGTATCGGTGGAAGTAAGTACATTCTGGTTATTGTCGATGATTTTTCACGCTTCACGTGGGTTTTCTTTCTTAAATAGAAATCAAATGCAACTCCCAAGCTGAAGATGTTCATCAAACAAGTAGAAGTGCAATTAAAGAAGACAGTGAGAAACATCAGAAGTGACAATGGGCTGGAATTCAAAAACAAGGAGTTTGAAGACTTTCTGGCTAATAAGGGGATCACACACAATTTTTCGGCCCCTTATACACCACAACAAAATGGGATTGTTGAAAAAAGAAACCGATCGCTGTGTGAAGCAGCTAGAACCATGCTCAGTTATGCCTCTCTGCCTCTATACTTTTGGGCTGACGCCATTGCTGCTGCCTGTTATACTCAGAATCGGTCCTTGCTCAACAAAAGATTCTTGATAACTCCATATGAGATCTTGAATAATCGGAAACCGAACGTCAAGTTTTTCCACATTTTCGGTTCCAGATGCGTTATCTTTAATTCTAAAGAAAACCGAAATAAGTTTGATGTTAAAGCCGATGAAGGGATCTTTCTGGGTTACTCTCTGTCATCAAAAGCATATCGGGTGTTGAACAAGCGTTCCACACGAATTGAAGAAACTGATTATGTCACCTTTGATGAATTTACATGAAGAAGATTCAAAGAACAGAAGATACTTCAGGAAACATATTTCCAGAATCTGGGCATGTCTCGGTTCCAATATCCAATCTGTTTGATGAATACATTCGGTTATTTGATGAACCAGAAAAGGCAATACATTCGGAGGCAACAACAGCAAATAACAAGGTAGATAATTTGAAGAAAGTAATAGATGAAGCTGCTAAATCAATGGAAACTGAAACACCTACTCCTAAAACATCATCTAGTCCTTCAAACACCGATTCGACATTCCAGGGGGAGAACTCTACAACTTGTAAAACATCTGAAATTCCTGTTAAGGGGGAGAATCACAATTATGATCCAATTTATACAAGTTCAACTCCCACTCAAACACCTGAACCGAAATCAACAGGTGATAGTCCAATCGAGGGGGAGATACCCACTGTCGATTCTGCTGAAGGCACAGGCTTCACTTCGCCAGTCGAGGGGGAGAAAACAAGTGATAGTTCAACTGACGAAAATGAAGGAAATCAGTCAGATATTGAAATTGAAGTTGAAGCAGAACTAAATCCAGAATATGATCCAAGCTATCCTCCACTAACAAAATGGACAAAAGACCATCCCAAAGAGCAAATTATTGGTGAATCGTCCGAAAGTGTTCTTACCAGATCTCAAGTGAAGGCGAAACAAACAACATTATTCTCTAAAGTGGAATTTTGTATGTTTAACTCGTTTATCTCCAAAATAGAGCCAAAAACCATAAATGCTGCACTTGATCATTCTGATTGGGTTCAAGCAATGCAGGATGAGCTCAATGAATTCGAACGGAACAGAGTTTGGAGATTGATTCCTACACCGAAAGATGCCTCAGTTGTCGGCTTGAAATGGGTGTTTAGGAATAAGTTGGACAAAGAAGGAAATGTCATTCGTAACAAGGCTCAGTTGGTTGTTAAAGGCTATTGTCAAGAAGAAGGGATTGATTATGAAGAAACCTTTGCTCCTGTGGCAAGGTTAGAATCTGTTCGAATATTTCTAGCATATGCCGCTCACAAGAACTTCGAAGTTTTCCAAATGGATGTCAAATGTGCTTTCCTAAATGGAGAATTAGAAGAAACTGTATATGTTGAGCAGCCACCTGGTTTTGTGAATGAAAAATACCCTGATCATTGCTATGTACTGGATAAAGCTGTCTATGGGCTGAAGCAAGCACCAAGAGCCTGGTATGAAACGCTTACTCGATTTCTAAAAATGTCAAAATTTAAACAAGGTTCGGTTGACCCAACCTTGTTTCGAAAGAAGGAAGGCGAACACTTAATGATTGTTCAGATTTATGTCGATGATATCATCTTCGGCTCCACGAATCCATGCTTAACTGCTGAATTCAAAAAGTTGATGGAGACTAAATTTGAAATGAGCGCAATGGGTCCAATTAACTTTTTTCTTGGCTTAAATATTAGACAGGGACCAGAAGGCATCTTCATAAACCAGGAAGCATATACCAAGAATTTGTTGACTAAATTTGGAATGAAGGGTGATTCAAAAGTAAAGGTTCCTATGGCATTCGACACCAAGCTAACTCCATCACTAGAGAAACCGGCTGTGGACATAACCCTTTATCGACAAATGATAGGATCTCTTATGTATCTAACAGCTAGTAGACCAGATATCATGTTCTCTGTTTGCTATTGTGCTAGGTTTCAAGCTAATCCAAGAGAACCTCACATCCTCGTCGTGAAGAATATTTTTCGATATCTGAAGAAGACTTCATCTCTCGGTCTCTGGTATCCTGCAAAATCTGGATTCTTCATACAAGCCTTTTTAGATGCTGATCTTGGAGGATGTAGACTAGACAGGAAAAGCACTACCGGAGGATGTCAATTCCTTGATGGAAAACTTGTCAGTTGGCAATCAAAGAAACGAACTTGTGTTTCCTTATCCATTGCAGAAGCTGAATATATTGCTGCTGCATCATGTACCTCTCAGGTTGTTTGGATTCAAAGTCAGTTAAGAGATTATGGACTGAGTATGAAAAGATCCCTCTTTACTGTGATTCTGAAAGTGCAATCAGGATTTGTCATAATCCAGTGCAACATTCGAAAACCAAGCATATTGCACTTAGGTATCATTTCATCAAGGATCATGTAGAAGACGGGAACGTAGAAGTGCATTTTGTTTGTTCTGCTGATCAACTGGCTGATATCTTTACTAAAGCCTTACCAGAAACAACTTTCAATAAAATCTTACAAGGTTTAGGTTTGATGGAAGGAGAGTCGGTACCGAATCCACAAATCTCTCTTTAAAATTTAGACAACCGAAATAGACAGACCGCTCGGTCTATCTCTGCTCTAGATTTTTAAGGAACCGAAATGCACAGACCGCTCTGTCTATCTCTGCTCCATAATTCTTCGGAACAAAGGAAAATTGAATGATCAATTTATTTCGCTGCTCTCATCAATAAGATAAGGTTTCGGTTGTATTTTAAAGTCTTTCTGTTTATTTTATTTTATTTTTATTTTTTTTCAGAAAATCCGAAAAATCCAAATATATTTTATATGTCTATTTTTATTTCTTTTTCAGAAACTTACTTAAAAATTATTTTCTTTCTTTCAAATTGCTTGTTTGTTTTGTTTAGTGTTTGTTATTAACAGGTAAATACAAGTATAACCGACGATCGATTTAAAGTAGGTATGTTTCAACTTTCACACAACCTAGTTAAGGGTCCCTCGAAGCATGCTGCTGTATGTTGTCATAAGCCTCTAAGATCTTGAGTAAGCCTTAATGATTCGATTGATACCCATCGTTTCTTCCAAATCAGGCTATTTTACATCACTCGGTCTAGAGCTACCTTACTCTTCTTATTTGAGTTAAGAGTCTCTCTGCTCTGTCACGCTTATTTAGCAGAAGGTACATTCGGTTTCTTAACCACCTCTTTATATTCTCCATCTACCTTCGGTTCACTAACGTAACCCTTGATACTTTCGGTCTTTACCACTGAGGTTTATGGTTACACAACATCTGTGTTTATGATCTTGGATACGATTACCATGTTCTAAGTGAAACCCAAAATCCGACACCTAAAATGAATTGACGGTGAGTGATATACTCAAGCAGTAACTGGTTACCTATGGAAATCTCTTTTTATTTTGCATGATCTTTTATGAAATCGTCTAAAGCCAAGACATTTCTTCCCAAAGAGGTCCAGTTTATTTTTTTTTAGATTTCTGCTTCTTACAAGTCATTAACAAAATAAATCCTACCTACCTGTTCAATAGATCACATCGGTCTCACAGGTACATCTACCAACAATCGGTTTTATGTCGAAACTTGATGTTCGGTTAGAGGACAGCCACCCAAAGCCTATGATCAAAAAGAAGCCTTTCATTGTTTATTAACAAACAGTTGATCGTATTTCTCGGGAAACCACACAAGCACTTCAAGTTTCTCTTGACTTTGAAGGAAGTGATTCTTTCCCGGAATCCTCTGCTTTCTGTCTTCTAAAAAGACATCACTCACATCCAATACACACTTGCTTTATTTCTTTATCTTTCACACCCTTATGCACGAAAATTAATTTTTCCAACATTCTTATTGCTGTTTGGTATAGTTTTCAGTTGTGACCAAACAAGGGTAAAGGGAATTTCAAACAGTACGGAGATAAGATTTAGGCGCGTGAATTTGATTCGTTTCAAACCCACGTGTGATGACGTTTTCCTGGGATAAACCATACTATCAAATCGCGCTTTTTCAGGCGACGTTTTAGTTACCTCATCATCACGATTTTCCAGGCAACGGTATAAATAGGGGTGATCGTGTTATTCGTCACTTACCAATCACGAATCATCTCTCTCTTAAAAAGTTAACACTGTTCATCTTCTTCTTCGTTCAACAATGGCGACTTCATCCTCTGCACACGATCAAACTGCAACATCATCCCTACTTACAATCAAACCCAATCAAAATATGATCATAGAAATGACACCATTCCTGTATGATTCCTACATGCTACACGTTGTGGAGTGTTTGAAGTATTCACCTCTGTTGTTGGCCCTAACAAAGGTAGAAGCAGTTCTGATGTCATTGCTGTCACAAGTTTATTCATCCGCAACCTATGACAAGAACAAAGATCGTATCTACTTTACGATACATGACAAGAAAGCCTCTGTTTCGAAGGCGAAGTGTTGTTCGCTTTTAGGGCTTGCAGTTGATTCTTCAATTATCTCGCCTGATTTCATCTCTACAGCGTAGCTTTTCACAATGATGTATGAGATGGGCTACACCGATGTTCTTACGACGATTGCGAAGGTCAAGAAGTCGTGCCTACCATCACAATGGAATGGGTTGCTGACCTTGCTGATCAAGGGTTTGGCGGAACGATGTGGTGGTTCTGATACTACGAGCAAAGGATTTCTCACAATTCTCTATGGTCTATACAACGAAATCAACTTAGATTATGGCTCAATTATCTAGTCTCAAGTTGTTCAGAGTCTAAACACAACGACCCGTCACTCGGAAATTTCTTGTGGTCCTTTCTGGACGCTAATTACAAAGAAGGCTATGGAGTCTCTGGAGATACCTGTGATGAAAAATGTTCTTCTTGCCTCAATCGCCTCATTCCACACCAAGAAGATCATCATCTCTGATCCAAGTAAGTTTCATCATTATGGATTGATTCCAGAATCCATGTATAGGTGTGTTACGACACAGAGCAGAGTAATGGCTGATTACAACAAAAGATCTCCTCTTGGTCCAAGGGTTCTGTCTGAAGAACAACAAGCTGCCTTGGATGCTTTGGATCAACCTGCTAATAGAGGAAAAAGGGTTGTGAAGAAAGAAAAAGAAGAAAAGAAGGAGAGTAAGCCAAAATCTTCGAAAAGAAAGTCTGGTGAAGAAGAAACTTCTCGTTCAAAACCTAAGAAGTTTAAGAAGATGGCTAATAGGCCCAAGGGAGACTCTTCTCCTGGACCTGATAATGTTAAAGAACAGGAAGAAGAAACAGAAGATCCTCATGTTTCCACCAGAGAGCCAACCCCTCCAAAGTCTCCAACTCCACCAGCATCTCCCAAAATTACAAAACTTCCCACTCCTCCACTGTCTCCTAAAATTCCAACCCCACCTCCATCACCGAAACAGAAAGTTCCACTTTCTGTTCCTACCGATATACCACCTATTACAACTGAACCAACTTCTCTATCCACTTCAACCATCATTTCTTCTGTTCCTATCTCAACTACCTCAATATCAACTCCACTTATAATCGAATCCATCACTACCACCATTTTCCAAATCCCGGTAAAAGTCAATGTATGTGATACAGGGGCTACTACTGTGATTGATACACCAGTTATAAATATACCTTCGTCACCAACCCCATTCTCTACCTTTGGTGCTACTCTTGGTGGAGATGATGAGGACTACGATTCCCTGTATTACAGTCCATACAGGATTCCAACAGACAATGATGCTGATGCTCCTGTCACCAGTCAACAGATCCAGGACATCAATGAGAAATTGGATAGCCTGCTTGCAGATAACAAAGCTTATAGCGGTGTTGTGTTGAAAGCTTTCATAGAAACCGCCATCAAACAATACACAGATGCTCTAGATCAATCCACAACAGCCATTGATAAATCAGCTGCTTCGTGTTCACAGGCCACAAAAGAGGTTTCTGAGGTTGTTCACACAACTCAGATCGTTCTTGATTCTCTTAAGGCACATGCTGATGTCAATGCGGCTAAATATCAAGCATCAGTGGACTCCTTTTCTAACACTCTTCAGAGTGAAACTACTAAGTTTGAAGCTCTCCGTGATGATCTCAAAACAGAATCCACTTCTTTTCTTCAATCCTTGGATTCTCGTTTTGCTTCCCTTGCAGCAGAGAGTACCCTGAAGGAGGATCTAATCAAACACCAGGCGACTATTGATCTTCAGAAGGTTCAACTGGCCCAGGCAGAACAAGAGATATCTTTGTTGAAGACTCAACGGGCAGTTCTTTATAGTTGTGCCGGTGATGTGAAAAACATCCCGACTACTCTTATCGAAACTCATGATCCCTTCCTCACGTTGACTATCTGGAAGCATCTCCAGGCCAAACTCCTTCCTGCAATTACCATTCTAAGTGAAATGAAGGGTGTCTCGGAGAAGGTCATTCTTCCAAGACAAGGGGGAGAAGAGAGTGTGCTCAAAACAGAACCGAAGGTTAATTTAGCTTCGAGTTCTGGTAAGAAAATTCAAGTTGACAGTGATACCGATACTGATGAAACCATCGCTGAATCCCTTCAGAGAAAGAAGAGGGAAAAAGAGCTTGATGAAACCATGAAGATAGCTTAAGAGGCAGAGGCAAAAGAAGGAAAGAATAAGGAGGAAGAGGATGCACTTAAATGCAAAAAGACTCTGTTTCCAGAATGGGACAGAGACACACTTATCAATCAAGCGATTGAGTTTCCTTCCATGTACTGGCTGGAACCGATTGCATCATTCAACTGTGAAAATTCTAAGGACTCACAGTTTGACATGCCAATCACAAGGCTTTTACGTTTCATTGTTTTGATGTCACTGCTGAGGTTCCTCATCCTAACTTGAAGGTTGACAGAGAGTTAATTGATTTTTATTTGAAGAATGGTCAACCGCAGTACTTGACATGGAGCGCACAGAAAATCGTGAAAGTCAAAGTACTGAAACCGACGCCAGCTGGGAAGTTTGTCAATGTAAACTTCAAGATCAACAGAGGAACGGTGAACACAGAATACTTCATTTCTCTGGCAGATCTTCCCAATCTGAATCCTCATGATTGGATTATGCTATACAACATTCTTCTCTCAAATCAAAGGGAGTATGAACCGATTTTGAAGCATCTCAAAAGAATGTTGGCCTCCTATATCCATGAGCTTGCTACTATGGATCAGGAGATAGCAAAAGTAATGAACAAGAAACCGACTGTCAAGCCTACTTCCAAGCCTGGTGATGTGCATAAAATGGAGTTAGGGCAAATCGATTCTACAAATTTGACGGTTATGTTCACTAAAGGTGAAAGGAACAAGTTTCTATTTGCTTTAGTAGACAAGCATTTGTTTTCAACAGATTGTCTGGAGCATATTATAAACATCATTCACCGATGCAAGCAGAACTCAACAGTAGACAAGAAGAACTTCACAGACATGCTTCGGTGGTACATTACATTTAGACATCACATTCTGGCCATCATACCGTGGATATTTGAAACAGTGAAGAGAGCCTATGTTGTGAAAAGGAATTAAAGTCTCTGCTCCAAAGACGCAAAGGGGGAGATTATTGAGAATTATGGTTTTGCATCTTAGGCTCTTTTGTATTGTAATCAGATTGGGCTTGTCAATCCGTGTTTATCTAGATTAGTTTCCTTTTATTTAGATAAACTGTTAGGGTTTCATTATAAATATATGCATGCATGTATGCGTATAAAATAGAGAGAATAGTCGATTACGTTGATTCTTGTAACCCTAATATACCTCTACAGTTGAAGTTCTTTATCGAGCTCTTCTGGGGTATTTTGCATTAATCATTCGACATATTCAGTGCAATACTTGTGTTCTTTATTACGTTCTTACTTATATTTTGCTTAGAATCTTACGATCCTGATAGAACATTGTTCTAACACAATTCCCAATATGGACACGTTTCCATATTTTCCATATGACAACTCATTCTTAATAGAATCTTATCTATTCATAATAATGTCGATATGGTCCATTCAATACTATACTTCCAATTACTCACAAGTGACCAATCCTCGGCGAACTTTGGATTGTCCTTTGATAGTTGTTTAATTATCTTAGTCAAAACCGATTCTTGTCCTTCTTCCCTCTAAATGCGATAGACATTTGGAAAATTTTAGAATGGTCAAATATTATAGCATTTGCAATCGATCCTATACCCGAAGAGTATCGGACACGATGCATAACGTCTTACATAAAGATTTGATACTTTATCAATCTTCTGCCATAATATTTTATGTGCTACGTTCTCAAAATTCAAACTATGAAGAGGAATGCCGTAATCATAATCGAAATTTGAGAACACACTATGTATCCTTGACTAAATTATTAACAATCCACAACCTAAGCCTTTAGATTTGAAATGAAGCATAATATTCTCTCCCTTAATTATAGCAAAACAACTTTTCAACTCTTGCAACTTTGCAAAGTATAACTATTGTTTTCTATAATTAATATTGCTAACTTGCAATACTTACCATAATCATACAATCATAACATTTATGCTCCCACTATCATGATTATTATTATAAAACATAACACTTATGCTCCCACTAGCTTTGACATGTATTCAGAAACCAGCTTAACTTCCAGAAAAACAATACTTGTTGAATTTCTTAAGTTCATGTTTCTAATACCTAATGCTTTGATAATCCTTTATCTAAGCTTATACACCTTTCCTTTAGATAGCTCATGTGTGTGTCTAAACAATTTAGACTAATTTTCAAATCCCACAATTCGAATCATGGAAAGGGATACCGTAACCATATTTGAATTCGAGAATACAATTTCACAATCACTATCTTCTTAAAATCTCTATTAGTGAAAGCATTTCCTCACAGTCATTTTCATGAAGGAGGGAATCTTATGACACTTAGATTTTAATGGTGTATGTGTTCCTATCCATGTGAATTTGTCAAAACCAAAGTTTACGACAAATTCAAACTCATATGGACCGAACTTTCTTAATCTTGATTTCTTGCCTTATGGTAGCACGGCTGCCCACCATGTCTTCCAAGTAGTCAAGCAGCTCACCTTTTCCTATCAATGTACTTTTCATTGATCAAGGTCCTTGCCTTTTATGCATTCAAATGAGAACTAATAGGGCTCACATGCATAATTAACTCAATTGGAAGGACATAGAAACAATATAGTGTCAACATGATAGGTTGTAAACCTCAACTCGTGTGCTAGTGATGATCGATAAGGTTTATTTTGATTTGTTCTTAAAACCTTTCAAGACCATTAAGACTCCCACTGACTCCTTGACATATAAGATTCTCTTGTCAATAAACATTTCTTGACAAACAAATATTCAAGAGTTAGTGTAGTTTAAAACACTTCATAAATTGGTCCTAGTTGGTCTTTGTCTTATCCAAGACATCACAACTTTCCACATTTTATGAATGCTATAAACCTTCTTAATACTTTTCACTCAAAGTCACAATCTTAACTCTATGACTTGTTTTGGAACGAAGTATGATTGACTTCTTGATTTAACCATTTCTTCAATTCTTGATTCCTCTTCTTAGACATACAATTGTACTAAGACTCACTTAGAGGATCAATTGAGATATGGTTCTTAATCATTAAGACCTATCATAAAGCGTAAAAGGTACTCTCCCTTCTTCTTAGAATGGAGAAACTTTTATCTTTCTGCCTACTTTATTCTTCTTATTCGTTCTGCTATTGATTTAAACCTTTTCAATCAATTCAGAATTACACTTAATCTTATAAGTATAATCATATTTACTAAACCTTTAGTAAATCATGATGAATATCTTTGTTACTCTTATGGTGGACTTTGATCAACACACAACTTTGTGTACTTGATCTCCTAGTCCTTCACTTGACACTTTGTCAACGAATTAGTCTAATTTCCAAATATGAAATTTCTCATTCATCATGCAACCAAGTTGCGTGATTCCAAATTTCTGTCCAACTGAAACTTGGGCGATGAGAAACTTTCCTTATTTGGTAAATTTTCGACATTTCCATAATTAAGAATCAAATCCATTATTGCTAATAATAGAAACATTCAAACATCAATTTTTTCATACACGCCATTGCAAGGATAAATAAATAATATAAAATCAAAATTTATTTTATTGCGGAAAAAATTTGTCCTTACAATGCAATTCATTGAAAAACTATGCTAATACATATTTCTTAGCAATCTAATTCTAATTCTAAGTAGTAGCTCAAGAATCTAATCTTCAAGTAATGCGATCGAAATCCATTTCTTCACGGTTAGATTCTGCTCACTTCTTCCCTTAAGCTTCCTCTCTTTTCTTCGATCCTACAAACATCAATTGTAATCTTATCACATTATGTATTAAGAATCTAGAATAGGAGCTTAAAAGAGTTAGTTAATGGATTTACCTAAATCAGAGCCATATGTTTTGACTCTCCCATCTCTTAGATCTCTTAGGTAAATAGGGCAGCTTCGTCTCTAATGCCCCTTCTCTTGGCAATAAAACCAAATTGACTATTTTGGAACAGAACATGGAACTACTTCAGACATTGCCTTTTTCTTATGATCAAACTTTTCGATCATAGCATGTCTTTCGTTGCCATTGTCTATATCCATAGAGGTCTTGAAGGCAGATTCACCAATCAACTTTACTTTTCTATTACGCCAAAACATTGCTGATTCAGCAGCAATAAGCATATAGGTGAGATTTATAAGGGTCACGTCGCAATTCATCATATAGTACTCTCTTACGAACTCACTATACGAGTTAGGAAGTGACTGAAGAACCCAATCAACAACCATCTCCTCACAGACAACAGATCCCAACATTCTTAACCTATCAATGTGTGACTTCATCCCTAGGACGTGTGCACACACCAACTTTCCCTCTTCATGTTTACTTGCCAAAAGGGCTTGAGTGAGCTTGAACTTTTCAAGCCTTCGAACTTGTGGGTTAGGGAGAATAATTGGAGGAGGTGGAGGTAGTGAAGCATGATTTCTTGTTCCTCTATCGAATCGTGGAATATCATCTTCATGTGGAAAGCTTGTTCCACGGGATTTGGGAAGACCATAGTTGACGTACTTTGACATCTACAAAACGGGAGAAAACAAATTCAAGTTAGTTGATTGATTGAGTCCTTAGTAAATCACCCAAATGAGATACTAAGGCTAGGACCCAACACAATATGCTACAACCTAGAAAAGGGATGTCGTAATCTAGTTGCAGAATATTTGTAGGTAAGTGAATGACGATTCACTAATTTCCACCACGAAAAACGAAAAAGAAATTTAAGTTTTAAATTTATGAAAACTCCTAGATCCTTTGAGATTCATTGAACATTTCAATGGCATGCTTAAATCTCGATATGCCCCTCTTGTTTGTGACTGGGATGCCGAGGATCACAAAGCGGGTGCGAATAACCTTGCAAACTTACATGGTGCCCTCACATGTTACAGTCACATATTCGATGTGCCGGTAAACCACACACGCTCCACCGAACTATGACAAACATTGAGTCACCCTTTTCTACCTTTGCTTAGAACCATTTAGTGTGCCGGTAAACCACACACGCTCCACTAACGTCTTCGCAAGGGCACATGGTGTAATTTCATGGAATTGCATCAATTCACTTTTGCCTAAGTAACTAAGATTGGGAATTTGTAAAACATTTAGTTACTTTTGTACTTCATTATACTTATAATGGAAGGTTTTTTCCTATCCTACCCATTCGGCTAACGACCCTCCACTAGTCAAGAGTGCGGTGGGTAAGAGTGGATACCCATTCAATCGCCATTTTATAGGCAATTTCCTTAAACACCCCTTATAGACCAGCTTCGTGAATGAGGCCTACTAACGGTAAGGCTGACTTTTACTCATACATATATATAATGTTAGACTTTTAATGTTATATATAGTATAGGGTGTATTTTACACTTTTAAAATACTAGGTGGTCAAATATAACGATTATACTTTTAATTCAATTAAATGTAAACCAAAACTTTTATGGATTTATTAAACCTCTTTTAATTATACACCTTAATTAATTAATAAAACCATAAGGGTGAGATATGAACTTTTCAAAACACTTCTAGGGTTTTACAATTTAACATTCCTAGATTAAACTTTTAATCAAAATTTAAATTCCAAAACTTGAGGACAAGTTTTGAAACATTTCAAAAACTTAGGGTTTAGAATTTAAATATACATCAAGATTAAACTTTTAATCAAAATTTAAATTCTAAAACTTGAGGGCAAGTTTTGAAACCTTTTTCAAAACATTAGGGTTTCAACTATTTAAATTCCAAAACTTGAGGACAAGTTTTGAAACCTTTTTCAAAACATTAGGGTTTCAACTAAACTTTTGAGTTTAAATTTAGACTATAAAACCTAAAAGGGAAAATTGAAACTTTTCATAACACGAGGATCAAATAACAAATAATATAAATTAAACAATTAATTTCATCATTATCTATATTTGACCTAATTTCAATTTCTTGCAAAATAAGTTACCCAATTAATATAAATAATCAACTTTAATCATATAAGGAAGTTATTATCTAATTAATTGGTAATTATCTTTTGTTTAATCAAGGAGATACTCAAAAATATGAATAAAATCGGATTTTAATGATCTAAGACAGATAAGGCAAGTATCCATGATAAAAACAACAAGAAATCCCGAAATCCCCTCTTTCTGATGCTCGAACTCGTCGAGTACCCATATGGACTCGCCGAGTAGGGGCTACTCGCCGAGTCCACAATGGGACTCGCCAAGTCCATCAGGCAGGCTCACAAAAATCGAATTTTTCAAGCATGAACAAATCAACAAGGCATCAATACAATATAAACCAATCAAGACTCTGATACCACTGATGGGTTTTGTAGATAAGAACATCCTATGTGCTCATACAAACCCTAATGCTTGGATCTAGGTTTCTCTATTGTACATGCAATTTATCCAAGACTATAAACCCTTGATCTAGCATATGATAATCAATATAACATATAATTAGGGTTTAGATCATACCTTGATTGTTATGTAGCAATAACAATCCCAAATCCTCCTTGTATTGACTTTAGAAAGATTAGAGTCACAAATGTCACTCCTCTAATGGTTCACAAACACCAAGAGCAAGAGGATGAATAGGAGAAGAGAAGGAGGCTGCCCAAAACGTGTGAAAACCCTAAAAAGAAAGCTTAGAGTCACAAATGTCACTCCTCTAATGGTTCACAAACACCAAGAGCAAGAGGATGAATAGGAGAAGAGAAGGAGGCTGCCCAAAACGTGTGGAAACCCTAGAAAGAAAGCTTGTCCACGTTTTTGAGGCATAAGGGCTCTATATATAGTGAGGCTATTAGGGTTATCTAACAAGGAAACCCTAATTTGGATGCTTAAACCCTAAGCAACCCATGGACTCCTTTCCTTAAAGGCCTTGGACGATTTCTAATGGGTTTCCCCATAGAATTTGTCCAACCTTATAATATAAGGCAATCCATAGCCCAATTGCAATTATCTTATAATTACAATTCCAGTCCCTTAAGTTTAATTAATCTCTTTTAGTCACAAACTTAATTCTTATTAAGTCTTGACTAATATTAATTAAACAATATGATTTCTCCTTTAATATATTATTCCCATAATATATTAATAAATTATATTTAATCCTTTCTCTCCATTATTCATCCTATCAAGTTGCTTTGGTGAAGGCAACCCAAAAGGACCATGCACCATCGGGTCAAGTACATACCAAAATAGTTATGGACTTAGACACTAATCCAACAGAATCTTCATGCATCCCTCCTCACATCATGAGCCTTCATGCCTCACATTGTGGGGACCCATTTATCACTAAAATCTAACCTTTTGATCCTTTAAAACCCTAATTTGATTCATCCGAGAAAATGGATGATACATGATATTGGTAGGGGTTCTTCAACAGCTAATGGCAGTGTGAGGTGGGAATCCTAGGAGAGTCTAGGAAGCACCTTAGAGGAATTAGTGCGCTATTTTGATGGGTTTTAAGGATAACAAACAATCTTATATGTGCATGCAAACCTAAATAATTTGATCTACGTTTTCTCTAATTGAACATACAAATTGAACAACAAAAAAAGAAAACCCTAGAACGCTAGTGTATAATCAAAAATACAAATACAGTTATAGGAATAATACCTTAAAGATTGTTGTAGAAAACAATCTTGAGTTCCTCCTTGAAAGACTATTGGAAGCAAGCACAATAAGTGTCACACCTCTAATGGTTCACACCCAAACCCTAGAAACCAAGTGACTGGAAGAGAGAGAGGAGAGAGGTTGAAAAATCAGAATTCCTCTAAGGAATCAAGGCTTGGATAAAATCAAATAGCATAGGGGTTTATGTAGGTGATAAGGAAGGTTGCATAAGACAAGTATCTCCAAGATAACCTGAATCCCTTAGCTTCATATTTAAGGCATCCAAGGCACCCTTAGAGCCCGAGGAAACCCTAGCATCATTCTAGATTTCGTTCTCCATATGAGAGGTTCTAGAATTGCCTAATGCTCAACTATTGAACATTGTCACCTGTAGTCCTCGTACTTTTAATTAATCCAATTAATCCAATTAATTTCTGATTAATTATTAATTAAATATTACAATTTCTAATTAATATATCATTCTCATAATATATTAACAAATCATTTATTTTGATTTCTAATTATTAACCAATTAAAAAATTATTAAATCATTCTTTCTCTCTAAAAGTTATCATATTCAATTGCTAGGTTTAATGGCAACCCAAAAGGATTGTGCTATTATCAATTCAAGTTTATACTAATTATAGTTACGAGCTTAGACACCTAATCCAACAATCTCCCACTTGGATAAGTCTAATAAATATAATTTCCCGTATAACTTCCAAACTGGTCAGCAAATTGTAGCTTCCAAAAGCCGTTGTTGAACTCTAACCCAGTTAGTTACATGTCCTAAGATAAGTGATCATATATTCCTCCGTTCTACAAGATATCGTATAGTAATGAGACATGGATTATAATCAATCTCATTATCCATGTTTTGTTTCCCAATTTCTGATTTATAGCGACTGATTCAGACTACTAATTGAACACATAAATTCAGTCTAAGCTTGGCCAAACACTTTAGATGTCGACATAAAATCTTGGGGGGCCCTCAAATATCGATTTTCCTGTTAGGGAAAAAGGAACGGATAAGCTTCGACTTATATGCTTGCACTATTCACTCATCAAATTACGTACAACAATATGTTTTATAACATCAAGTTACTGATGCGTTTACGTATTATCAATGCACAACTGACTTATAAACAACAACTCATTTATCTCCGTTTCATGAATATAAGATATTATCATCTCAAAATTACTTGTGATAAAATCCATGAAGTAATTATTTGAGCGTGGGTTTATCCAATACTCAAAATCCCCATTTTCAAGTACTCATGAACATTATAGCAAAACTATTGCTACGTCTAAACCCTTAGACGATCTACAATTCGATTCATGACATTCTTAATTCGCTACTTACTTCTAAAAGTACGATCGACTGTGGATGTTTGAATAATCCAATTATTCAGGAATAATCCAATTATGGTCTCTGTTAGGCGTGTCAAACCCAACAAATAAAAGGGTACAAAAGACTCCAAATACACTACTATATTGCACTAAAAGGTAGTACAAGGCAATTAGGGTCGATCTACAGAGACACGGGACAATCGGTCTAATACCTCTTTGAGCAAGGCACTTGTTCACAAAAGATTAAATAGGTGGGTTTTGAATGCAATGATTAAACAAAAAAATTAAAAACACAAGTAATCAGCTAAATGAGTGAATTAAATTCATAATTTATAAGGGCTCCAACTTCATGTATGACAACTTAGCAAGATGATTCAAAGATGACACAATATTCGTTCAGTTCCATCTAAGTTGGTACTTGAAAGTGTTGACAAGCTCTAACACTTCCCATTCACCACATTAATTAACCAAAACAAGCTCTTTGATCAACCCTAATCTTACTAACCTAATATAAACAAGCTCTTAGAGTTAGATTAAAAGATTGCATGAAGCTTTATGTGAATGTTCCCAACAACACCCAATACTCCTCACAAGCTCGGGAGTGTAAAAGTGTATGAATAAGATTTACACTAAATTCATTCAATAGAGATCAATTTAATGTTTGTTACTTGTTTAATTTTGCAAAACAATTACGGATTTTGTAAAAGAGATAACTTGAATGACCTAGCCCTAATTCAAATGGCCAATAAGAATCACAATTAGAATCAAACATTCGATTAAAGCTAAATCAAATTCACTAGATAGAAATTAAGAACAAACATCATGTCATATGATTGAAGTCACTACCAAGAAGTCAAAACATGAAATTGGAGAAACTAGGGTTCTAGCCACACATGGCTAGAACAAGATCACAAGAAAAAGATGGAATTAAAGTGCAATTACAACTTACAAATACTAGAAATAATGTTTCCAAATGATTACTGATCAAACCCTTACAAAAACCTTCGAAATCCCCTCTCAAAATGTGCTCTGATATGTTGTGTGTTTCTCAAAATTGCCCTCATCCTGTAATATGAAAGATCAGAAAAACTGCCAAAAGTTGGTTTTTGGGTCGAACACGGCCCATGTTGAGCATAAGGTAAAAATGACACGGCCCGTGTTCAGCATGATCAACAACTTCTTTTCTTGTCAACATGGCCCGTGTTCCTTCGCAGTGTAAATCCAACACGGCCCGTGTACCTCTCTGACTCAAATTCCAAACTTGATTTTTCAAACTTTTTTGTTCTTCGCCCGATCATCGCGAAATCCTCACCAATGCTTCCCGACACATCCTAATGCGCGTTCCAACCTCCGGTTTACCTAAAAAAGACATGAAAATATGCAAATAAGGTTGTTCTAGAGACTAACATGAAATATGATGATAAGCAAGACAAATGAAGAACAATTATGCTAAACAGATGCATTAGAAGGGACTAAAATATGTACAAAAAGGTGAACAAAATGCACCTAACAGTCTCAAAACTATTGAATATAAATAAAACCCTTATTATTTAATCACTGTTTTAATTAGACTTTATTCATTGTATAATGTTTTGAGTTATCAACTAAACACTTGAATTAGACATCAGTCATGCCATGTTATAAGCATGCATACTATGTCTCTCTATGGTTCTTCCTTTGTGAGCAGATTGATCAGACACTATTCAAACAATGCTTATTTTACAATACCAGATCCTTGTCACTACTAGAATGCGTTAGATTTCAAACTTACATGAAATGATCCTTTTGTGACGTCGAGGCCTCAAATTCAAGATACACTCCTTGAACATCTTCATTGCATTAAAGTTCCTAACTCACATGTAGATTCTACTCATAAACTCCCATTATGGAAACATCTATATATTCCCATATGACCATCAATTTTGATCAAGGATTATCCCAATCTAAAACATGTCACCATGGTCCTTCCCCAATACTATACTTCTAACTGTCCACAAGCAACCAATCCTTTGGTATAACCTTATAATTTTCTTGATAGTTGCTCAACAACTTTAGTCACATCTAGTTCTAGTCTTTTTCCCTCTCAATGCCCTAGGCATTTGGAAAAATCAGAACAAGTGAATATTATATCATATGTAATCAATCCTATATTTGAAGCATATGGGATTAGATACATAATGTCTTACATAAAGGCATGATATTTGATCAGTCTCTTGATATAATATTTTTCATATATCGAATTTATTATGTTGAATCATTTCAACACGATATTCATATATGTCCAAGACTAAGTTTTATTAAACCCTTCAATCTAAACTTTTAGATTTGAAACGAAGTATGAGTGTCGTCTCCCTTGAGCCTTTACTATAGCGAAACAATTTCCAAACTTTGAAACTTGCAAATTTGTAAACTTTGTTTCCTATAAATAGCATTGTCAACTTGCAACACTTAGCATAACAATTATGCTCCCATTAGCATAACAATTATTCTTCTATTGCATAACAATTATGCTCCCACTAGCTTTGATATATACCTAGAAATCAACTGAACTTGTAGAAATCAATACTTTTTGACTTTCTTACTAAAGTACAGATTTCTGACACGTAATGCTTTGATAAGTCTTCAGTTAGACTTCTCAAGTTTATACACCGTAACATCCCAATATTTAAGGCCAAAAATTCCATTTTGATATAACGATTTAGAAAAACATTTATAAGAAAACATCACCGTGTCACATCATTTCATAAAACCATAATCACATGTCTTAAAACCATATCATGAAAATAGTAGTAATGTCAGAGTACAATCCCAAGAATCTCATAATATGGAAATCCTATGTGTGTGATGCGCTGCTACCGTGCCAGCTCCTTCCCCTTCGATGAAGAGGTACCTGAAAACAAAACTGAAAACTGTAAGCACGAAGCTTAGTGAGTTCCCCCATCATACCACATACCATACATAACACATACTGCCAGACATATGTGGGTGCCCGACCTACCATGTTGAGCATACCGGGGTGCTCAACCTACCCCTGCTAGGCATACCGGGGTGCCTAACCTACCCGACCTACCCCTCCAGTTTATCTCAACCGGTTACGAGGACTATTTCACCCCTACTACTACCACAAGAAACATAATATAATCATACTTTCAGGTATACCAGGGTGCCCGACCTACCCCTAGGCCCTATCAACCGAATATGGGGACTACTCCCTCTACTACCACTATCACATAGCATCACATCATATTAGCACATAGAACATAATAGATAGTGGCAAACCGGATAATTATCACAAAAAAATCATCCACAATTACTCCTACTTGTGGGTCGGCATTGTGGCCTTAGACCCACTTCTACTAGAAGGTAACTCACCTCAATGTCGTGAAGTGTCTGAACTGTTCTTGATGCCAGGATCAACTCCTCTCAACTCCTACACATGAAAACCTTTCTTAATTACCATTTCATACACTTAACCCTTTCAAGGGTAAACTCAAGTTAAAGTCAAAGTCAAGGTCAACACCCTGGTCAAAGTCAACATCTGGTTGACTCAACTCACCGAGTTGGTCCACCAACTCGTCGAGTTCCATAATTCACAACATCCAGAAACTTCGATCCTACTCATTGAGTCTTTCAAGAACTCGTTGAGTTCTCCTTCATACAGATTCAGGACCTTTTGCTCATGACTCGCCGAGTTCATCCTTGAACTCGTCGAGTCCTGCCTCATACAAGTTGAAGTTTTTAGTCCTTGAATCTCCGAATTCTTCCTTGAACTCGTCGAGTCCTTTTTTATATAGTTGGGACATTGCCTTGAACTTGTCGAGTTCATTCTTGAACTCGTCGAGTTCTTCGATCTTCAGGTCTATATTCACGTCCATCTTGTTGAGTCCTCTTCTAGACTCAACCAGATCGATCAGAAACCAAAACGATTCGGGAACCATAACCCGAATCGCCGAGTCCCATGAACGACTCGTCGAGTCCCCCAAAGTCCATGTCCATACAGTTGATTCAGTCGGGCTTAATGCATCCAGAACATAGATCTGACCTCCTAGGGTCCATATTACACGTAAAGTCACGAACTTTACATCCATGCATGGGTATTCAAGCTCAAAAGACCCAAAAATGAAGTCTACAAGGTGCATGGGACTCCCATGGCCATAAAATTGGCACCTTTATGCCACAGGAACCCTCAAAGGCTCAAGAGCTGAAGTTAAACCCCCCTTTTATTCATCAAACCCCGAAAATGGCTTCATAAGACTTAGAAAAGGTAGAAACTAACCCTAACTAGATATCCAAGAAGTAAATGGTCAAGGTTGAAGATTTTTACCTCAAAAAAGATGGAAATGTGACAAAACCTCTGGATCTACTTGCTTTCTCCCGATCTCCCAAGTTTCCTCTTTCTTCTCAAGCTTCAAAGACACACAAATGGCACACAAAGCTCAAGAACACTCAAAATCGATTAGGGTTTCCTGAAGAGAGTCTGAGGATGATGGAGGCTGGAGTGGAGGCCCTATAAGTTGTTTAAATAGGGTGCAAACGCTTAAATTTAGGGTTTCATCCAGACAGGTCTACTCATCGAGTTGGGTGTCCAACTCGGCAAGTAGATTTTTCCACCCGCGTCCAAACTTTGCCTCGACTCGATGAGTTAGGGCATCCAACTCGTTGAGTTCCTGAGTAAAAGTGCAAGAATTCATATTTAAATTACGTACCAGGAACCGAGTGCTACATACACCTTTATTATATAGCATATGTGTGTGTTTAAACCCTTCCAAAGCTTATAGTTATAAGTCCTGAACATTCATAGTATTTCTTTCCACTTCTCACAATTCGAACTATGAAAAAAGGGATGTCGTAATCATATTGTGAATTTAAGAATGCAATTAACACAACCACTAATCATAATGATACTTATCATATCTTTGAAATCTACTAGCAAAAGTGTTTCCTCATAATCATTTTCATGAATTAGAGTGAAACGTTTTTCAACCTAGATTTTATGGTGTATAAGTTCACATCCATGTATATCTATCATTTCCAACCTACAATCATAAGACAAGGTTTATGACAAATTCATATTCTAATTCAGCTTTCGTGGAATGAACTTTACTTGTTCTTAAATTATTTCCATCTGGTAGCACAAGAGCCTATCGTTCCTTCCATGTTGTTTAAGCAGCTCACCCATATTGATCAATGTACTTTCACTAACCAACGTTGTCACACCCCCAAACCGGAACGGCGGAAACGTACGGGGACGGATGACGTCATGTACCGTATCAAAACAATTGAATAATAGTAATCAAAGCAACAACAACCATTGTACTGATAATAAAGAGTTTATATTGTGTTTGTATAACACCAAAATGTTGGATTAGTGTCTAAGTCCATAACTATTTTGGTATGTACTTGACCCGATGGTGCATGGTCCTTTTGGGTTGCCTTCACCAAAGCAACTTGATAGGATGAATTATGGAGAGAAAGGATTAAATATGATTTATTAATATATTATGGGAATAATATATTAAAGGAGAAATCATATTGTTTAATTAATATTAGTCAATAATTAATTGGTAATTAGTTTTGTGACTAAAAGAGATTAATTAAACTTAAGGGACTGGAAGTGTAATTATAAGATAATTGCAATTTGGGCCATGGATTGCCTTTTATTATAAGGTGGACGAATTCTATGGGGGAAGCCCATATGAAATCGTCCAAGGCCTTGAGAAAAGGGCTCCATGGGTTGCTTAGGGCTTAAGCATCCAAATTAGGGTTTCCTTGTTAGATAACCCTAATTGCCTCACTATATATAGATCCCTTAAGGACCAAAAACGTGGCTAAGCTTCTTGCTAGGGTTTCACACGAGTTTTGGTAGCCTCCATCCTCTCTCCTCTTCATCCTCTTGCTTATGGTGTTTGTGAACCATTAGAGGAGTGACACTTGTGACTCTAAGCCTTCCAAAGTCAATTCAAGGAGGAATTGGGATTGTTATTGCTACATAACAATCAAGGTAACATTATAAACTTATTCCCATGTTAATATGATTACTTGAATGCTAGAATTAGGGTTTATAGTCTTGGATTACTTGCATTTACAATAGAGAAACCTAGATCCGAGCATTAGGGTTTGTATGAGCACATAGGATGTCTTATGACCAAAACCCATCAGTGGTATCAGAGACTAGACTGGTTTCTATTGTATTGATGCTTGATATGTTTGAAAAATTCAATTTTTTGGTTTCTGGAGGCTGGACTCGCCGAGTCCATAGTTGAACTCGCCGAGTCCATGCAGACTCGACGAGTCCAAGCTTGACTCGACGAGTCAACTCGTCAGATGGAGCATATCTTGGGATTTCTTGCTGTTTTTGCTTTGGGAAAGTTGCCTTATCATATTAGATCAATATAAATCCGATTTTATGATATATTTGACTATATTCTTGATCTAATTGAAGATATTTATCAATTAATAAGATAATTGTTTCCTTATGTGATAATTGATTAATTATTTTGACTAAATTGATAAATTGTTTTGCAAGAAATCATTAAATAAATCAAATATGGATAATTATGTGATTAATTGTTAATTTAGATTATTTGTTATTTGATCCTTATGTTATGAAATGTTTCATATGTTCCCCTTTAGGTTTTATAGTTTAAATTTGAACCCAAAAGTTTTGTTGTTTTGAAATTTAAATAGTTAAAAACCCTAATGTTTTGAAATAGGTTTCAAAACTTGCCCTCAAGTTTTGGAATTTAAATTTTGATTAATAGTTTAATTTGATGTATATTTAAATTCTAAACCCAAATGTCTTGAAATGTTTCAAAACTTGCCCTCAAGTTTTGGAATTTAAAAGTTGATTAAAAGTTTAATTAGGAATGTTAAATTCTAAAACTCTAGTATTGTTTTGAAAAAGTTCAAATCACACCCTTATGGTTTTATTAATTAATTAAGGTGTATAATTAAAAGAAGTTTAATAAATCCATAAAAGTTTAGGTTTACAATTTAATTGAATTAAAAGTATAATTGTTAAATTAGACCACCTAATATCTTGAAAGTATAAAATACACCCTATACTATATATAACATTAAAAGTCTAACATTATATATATATATATATATATATATATATATATATATATATATATATATATATATATATATATATATATATATATATATATATATATATATATATATATGAGTAAAAGTCAGTCTTACCGTTAGTAGGCCTCATTCACGAAGCTGGTCTATAAGGGGTGTTTAAGGAAATTGCCTATAAAATGGCGATTGAATGGGTATCCACTCTTACCCACCGCACTCTTGACTAGTGGAGGGTCGTTAGCTGAACGGGTAGGATGGGACAAAACCTTCCATTATAAGTATAATGAAGTATAAAAGTAACTAAATGTTTTCATAAAATTCCCAATCTTAGTTACTTAGGCAAAAGTGAATTGATGCAACTCCATGAAATTACACTTTGTGCCCTTGCGAAGACGTTAGTGGAGCGTGTGTGGTTAACCGGCACACTAAATGGTTCTAAGCAAAGGTAGCAAAGGGTGACTCAATGTTTGTCATAGTTCGGTGGAGTGTGTGTGGTTTACCGGCACATCGAATAGGTGACTGTAACATGTGAGGGAACCATGTAAGTTTGCATGGTTATTCACACCTGCTTTGTGATCCTCGGCATCCCAGTCACAAACTAGAGGGGCATATCGAGATTTAAACATGCCATTGAAAGTTCAATGAATCTCAAAGGATCTAGGAGTTTTCATATATTTAAAACTTAATTTTTTTTTGTTTTTCGTGGTGGAAATTAGTGAATCGTCATTCACTTACCTTCAAATATTCTGCAATTAGGGTTACGGCATCCCTCTCCCGAGTTGTAGAATATTGTGTTGGGTCCTAGCCTTAGTATCTCGTTTGGGTGATTTACTAAGGACTCAATCAATCAACTAACTTGAATTCGTTTTCTCCCGTTTTGTTGATGTCAAAGTTTGACAACTATGGTCTTCCCGAATCCCGTGGAACAAGCTTTCCACATGAAGATGATATTCCACGATTCGATCAAGGAACAAGAGATCATGCTTCACTTCCTCCTCCTCCTCAAATTATTCTCCCTAACCCACAAGTTCAAAGGCTTGAAAAGTTCAAGATCACTCAAGCCCTTTTGGCAAGTAAACATAAAGAAGGAAAGCCGGTGTGTGCACACGTCCTAGGGATGAAGTCACACATTGATAGGTTAAGAATGTTGGGATCCGTTGTCTGTGAGGAAATAACTGTTGATTGGGTTCTTCAGTCACTTCCTTAATCATATAGTGAGTTCGTAAGAGAGTACTATATGATGAGCCGCGATGTGACCCTTATAGATCTCACCTATATGCTTATTGCTGCTGAATCAGCAATGGTTTGGCGCAATAGAAAAGCAAAGTTGATTGGTGAATCTGCCTTCAAGACCTCTATGGATATAGACAATGGCAACGAAAGACATGCTATGATCGAAAAGTTTGATCATAAGAGAAAGGCAATGTCTGAAGTAGTTCCATGTGCTGTTCCAAAAGAGTCGATTTGCTTTTATTGCCAAGAGAAGGGGCATTGGAGACGAAGCTGCCCTATTTACCTAAGAGATATAAGAGATGGGAGAGTCGAAACGTATGGCTCTGATTTAGGTAAAATCCATTGACTAACTCTTTTAAGCTTCTATTCTAGATTCTTAATACATAATGTGATAAGATTACAATTGATGTTTTGTAGGATCGAAGAAAAGAAAGGAAGCTTAAGGGAAGAAGTGAGCAAAATCTAACCGTGAAGGAATGGATTTCAATCGCATTTCTCGAAGATTAGATTCTTGAGCTACTACTTAGGGTTAGAATTAGATTGCTAAGAACACTACTAGAAAATAGCCCTTTAATGACGCGCAAGCAATGACACGCGCTGATAGAGGACGCGCATTTGTGCGTGCCCTAAAAAATAATGTTAGTTTTGCAAAATTGGAAGGATAGAAGACACGCATTTGTGCATGCCCTAAAATTAATGTCCAACAAAAAAAATATTACAAACACGGAGGGCGCTTATGTTAAATGTGTGTGTAATCTAGAAATGTCGCTTTATAATTTTTTAGTTAGACGCGCGTTTTTAAGTGGGGAAAATGAAATCTCTAAAATTCTAAAATTTTTAAGTGCCCGCTTCTTCCATTATCTCCCTCTATTCTCTCTGCAAACCCTAAAAAAGTTACAAACACTCTATCCTCTTGATCTCCTTCCATTCTCTCCCTCTTTTCTCTCTGCAAACCCTAAAATTAATGAAAAACCTTGTCTCTTTTGATGGAAGACCTGTGCACTTTCCCTTTGGCGGGCCATCACCATCTTCCTTCTATCTTAGGGTTTTATTTTATTTTTACTCTCTCTCTCTCTCTCTCTCTATACCACCTATTGCTCGACAACCACCCACCACCCTTCGTCTTCTCTCTGGTGCACCACCGCCTCTAATAAAGCTCCATTATACCACCGAAACAACATATCACAAGATCACCACCCCTCTTTAGCACCACCATTGTTGGTTACTAACACCACCATTTGTATAAAAACCCTAGAACCACCAGACCACCCTTTTCCGCCATCCATGTCCTTCCTTTCTGTCTATCTCTAACAGACCATTGCAACATCACATTCACCTCTCCTGGCATGCGACTGCGACTCCCAAAAGATTCAGTGTTATGCTCGATGCTTCTCAACAAAATCGATCCAGGTGTCGTCGCTCCTATCTCATAGAGATTTAGGGCTTTCTTGGTTCAAGGTATCGAATCTCAGACATCGACGAATTAGGGTATTTTCATACAAGGTGTATCTCTGTACTTTGATTCCTCTAATGACGAAGCCACTATGTTGGTTTCAAAAATGCAAAACATGGTAATATTTGTTTCTTTTTTTAGTTTATCTGAGTTCGAAAATGAAAAGACTATATTCTTTTATTGATTTTTTTTAAAACAGGGGTAATGTGAACAAGAGAATTGGCACTATGATTGGGTTTCATCAAAAAGCTATGTGTGCTCCAGTTTCAAAAGATGCTAAATTTGTTGAATTTAGGGTTAAAGAAATGTCATTAAAACTTCAAAACTGATTGTTGGACGTGGTCTTGATTTGGATCCATGTCTGGTTCAGTAAATCAGGTTCCTCCTGCAACAAATCATATAGGGCAAGTTCAACTAACTAGTCACCAAAAGGTTGTAGAGATTGTTGCTCTATGAGAAATTGGTCATCTTATCATCCTCAAACATCAATAAACAAACACACAAGGACCACTGTCCAATCCTCTTTCAACTTGTGTCTTTCCTTCTTATGATATATTCTTGATTGTGAGGAAGTATACAGTCACTTAGGAACCATTGGTGTTACCAAAGAGGAAGTTCCCCTGTTCTGCTGTTACACCTATTTGGAAACTATTTTAAATATGCTTTTATATACTCACGCATTACTAGAAGCTGTTTTATTCACTATTTTTTATCATCTGAAGATTTGATTCAATTTGTTGAAGAAACTATGAGGCTTGAACATGCTTATAAAGAAGCTAATTTATCTAGTTGGAGATTCCTTTGGTGGATCTTTAGCTCTTGCTGTTGTTGCTCATAATCCTAGAATTAATTTAGTAATTACACTTGTAAATCCAGGTCAATATTTTTAATTTTTTTTAATAGACTTTATGTATTTATTCAACCACCCATCTTTCTTCTGTTTGCTTCAGCATCGTCTTTCGAGAAATCACAACTACCAACTCAGGCGCTCATATAGCAAATGGAGGTCCTGCTTCTGATTTTGATGAAAGATGGATCACTTTTACCGCAATGGAGGTTTGCTAGTTAGTTTCATACTTAAAATATCCTATTCTATTATTTATACAATTTATCATTTTAATTTGTTTCTTTTTTATTATTATTGTAAGAAGACTGTAGAGTCACATAACTCACCTGCACAAAATGCAGTGATTCTTGTTTTCAATAGGGCTGTTGAGTCTGGGTTTCAAAAGCGTCAACTGGGAACCAGGTTTCTGCTAGACTTAGTGATTGTGTTCCTTTTTTTTATTTATTTTTCTTTTTTATGTTAAATTTCTGGATGGATAAATGATATCTGTCTCTAGAAAGTGATGAATGAGCATATACACTGGTTATTTATTGAGTAAATGACTATTTTACCCTTCTACTTAGAAGTGATGTTGAATAGAGGTTCATAAGAATTATTTATTATTATTCTTATAATCAGGTTCAGAAGCATTATTTGCTTATCTTGGACATTTTACCATTTTACCCTTCTACCTAGAAGTGATGCTGAAATGATGTGTTCATTATTTCCTAATTTTTCTGCACCAGCAACAACCCATTGCTTGCGTGCTATGAACTTTGCTGATCTGAATGCAAATGTTTTGTGTATGCATCAAATATAAAATTTAAATTCCAGTCAAATAAAAGGGTACAATAACAGACTATAATAACAAACCTGGTAATTCAGTAACCTCAAATGATTTTACCATACTCCAGTTAAGAACATGAGAGTTGTGTTGGTAATTGATTGAATTTCTTTCATAAGAATATAACAGTTGATCTTACCTACAAATGTAAATGAAAACGTGGATTGATACTTACTCCAGATCTTGCTATATATCTAACCATTATTGCTCTTTACAATATTTCCTTGTTGTCTTTTAACCGTAAGGTATTCAATAGTATTTGCTTTATAATTAAAAGGAACACTGCAAGAAATGAACATGTTCTAGTTTTCTTATGTAAGCTTTGTTCTCTAGCTCCATTCAAGACAGTTATCTACTTGCCAATCAATGAAATGATAAAAGTTGTAACATCTTACAACATTTATGATGTTTATTTCCTTCTCTACTATAAGTTAACTGAAATATACCCATTTGGTAACAATCTTAAATGTTTCTCACAGGCAAATCCATTTAAACAAAATGATCCGTATAAGAGGAGTTGTGACCCGAAGATCTGGAGTTTTTCCTCAATTACAGCAAGTGAAGTATGATTGTAACAAATTTGGAACAGTTTTAGGGCCTTTTATCCAAAATTCTTATTCAAAAGTGATAGTTGGTTCCTGCCCAAAATGCCAATCAAAGCGTCCATTGACTATCAACATTGAGCAGGTAACATGAAAAATAACATGAAAAATAATCTATATACACTTCTCCATTGTAGTCAGCATCCTTCAACAAACCCACAACATAACTTCCAGTGCCACATCGAACGACCTAGTCAACTAACCCATTTCAATTCATCTCTTTCCCAAAACTCGCATCTTTAAATCAAACCCAAGCAACACATTTTAGAAAAAGTCGACTTCTTATTACTTTTATGATTTACTTTTATGCGCAATATTTGCAGCCAAATATGCAGTCCAAATTACAAAAGGAGGGTTTAGAGTCCAAACAATTTTGGGAAATTTTAGGTGGAAAATCTAAATACCCAAGTCAGAAAATTGCTAGAGACGTTGAAAGTGATCCCCATTTTTCACATGCACATTTTCAAAAGGTTTAAACAAACACCAAATTTTATGTTGGATTCAATTCTTTTGGTTACTTGCCAACAACCCAACACAAATACTAATTTTTTTTATTTCTTTTTTTTTTTCTGAAACTTTGCTGGTTCGGGAGATCTCAAGGTCAACTTTCTCTTTCATATGAATTTCTTTTATTACCCATTTTAACCAAATTTAATAAATTAATTATATCATTGATGCAGGTCTTCAGCAAGTGCAAAGCATACATGTATGCCATTTTTTGTATATTTTATACGTCTTCTAGTTTTTTTTATTAAATCTGTAACAAATACATCTAATTTTTGTTTTTGTAGCTTGAGAAGCTGAGTGACAAGCAGTGCCAGCCTGAATCACAACTAAAGTTCATCACAGAGGCCTGACTAGAGGTGAGTATTTTTTTATTAATTGGTGACATGTTCAGGATGATAACATATTTGTTGCGCTTAATTTATGGATTGATAACATTAAAAAAATCACATCTCATAGTATTTTCAAATATACATTTCTCCTTTTGTCTTACAATTGTTATATTGAATGTTCAGGATGATTTAGATAACATAAAGAGGAGCATGGGCTAGGGCTACATACTGCTGATATAGTGATGGAAGAAAATGCACATGGTGATGATGTAAATCAAAGTAATGAAAAAGATGAAGACGCTTCAGAGGCTGGAAATGAACTTGTAAGTATCTAATCTACTGGTTTCTTGATCCTTGTAACTTTTTATTCAAACTTTTTACTGATTCTTTTGGAGTTGATTGTAGGTAGGAGTTGTCTTTGATGAGAATTTATTGGAACTTCTGGAGTTAACAATGTCATCAAACACAGCTGAAACTGTGAAAAGAGCCAAAGAACTGATGGAATTGGGAGTTTACCCTATGGTCCTCATGTCTCAAATGGCTACACTTATTATGGACATTATTTCTGGAACATATCAAGTAATTGAAGCTAGTGCTGACTCATTGTTTGATGGTAGAAGCTGTAAGTTCTTCTCAATTTTTTTTCTTTATTATTTTATTTTGATTACTATAAACTGAAACTATGGATAGGTAAATGAAACTAGTTGCTAATTCTTGCGTTTAAACTTTTAATATTGTGTTTTTTTCTTTGTTTAAAATTTGTTAAGAGATTTTTTTAATAGATTGTAGCCTCGGAATCCATACGAGACACTGGAGCAGTTGCAAGTTCTCGGGCTGCTGAAAACAATCCAGGTGTCACCAAGTTATTAGCAATGTATTATTTTTGTTTAACATTTGAATGATTCTTTGTATGACATTATAATTTATTTTATTTTTTGAGTATGAAATTTTATTTTATATTATGCAATGGATTGTATTTTTTGTATATGGTATTTTATTTCTATTATGAGAAATTAAATGCAAACTTAATTTAAAAATTAATAAATATATAAATTTATTTTTTTAAACATTTAAATTTACAATACGCAAAAATATGTGTCATCTTCATTTATGACATGGCCTTTCTTGACAGGGGCTTTCTTGATACGCATTGCGTGTCATTAACACGCGCGTCGTAAGGTTACGACACGCGAATGCGTGTCGTCTTTTTTTATGACAGGGCCTTCCTTGATACGCATTGCGTGTCGTAAACAAGCGTCGTAATTGCGCGTCGTAAATGAGCGTCGTAAATGCGCGTCGTCTCTCTTTATGACAGGGCCTTCCTTAACGCGCATTTACGCGTCGTCTGAGCCTTTTACGACGCGCAATGAGCGTCATAAAAGGCTGTTTTTCTAGTAGTGGAAAGATGTATTAGCATAGTTTTTCAATGAATTGCATTGTAAGGACAAATTTTTTCCGCAATAAAATAAATTTTGATTTTATATTATTTATTTATCCTTGCAATGGCGTATATGAAAAATTGATGTTTGAATTAGCAATAATGGATTTGGTTCTTGTTATGTTATTTATGGAAAGTCGAGAATTTACCAAATAGGGAGAGTTTCTCATCGCCCAAGTTTTAATTGGACATAAATTTGGAATCATGCAACTTGGTTGTACGATGAATGAGAAATTTCATATTTGGAAATTAGACTAATTCGTTGACAAGGTGTCAAGTGCAGGACTAGGAGATCGAGTACACAAAGTTGTGTGTTGATCAAGTTCACCATAAGAGTAACAAAGATATTCGTCATGATTTACTAAAGGTGTAGTAAATATGATTATACTTACAAGATTAAGTGTAATTCTGAATTGATTGAAAAAATTTAAATCAATAGTAGAACGAATAAGACGAATCAAGTAGGCAGAAAGATAAAAGTTTCTCCATTCTAAGAAGAAGGGAGAGTAGCTATTATGCTTTATGATAGGTCTTAATGATTAAGAACCATATCTCAATTGATCCTCTAAGTGAGTCTTATTACAATTGTATGTCTAAGAAGAGGAATCAAGAATTCAAGAAATGGTTAAATCAAAAAATCAATCATACTTCGTTCCAAAACAAGTCTTAGAGTTAAGATTGTGACAATGAGTGACAAGTATTAAGAAGGTTTATAACATTCATCAATTGTGGAAAGTTGTGATGTCTTGGATAAGAAAAAGACCAACTAGGACCAAAGTTATGAAGTGTTTTGTCTTGATAAAAGCTACACTAACTCTTGAATATTTGTTTGTCAAGAAATGTTTATTGACAAGAGAATCTTATATGTCAAGGAGTCAGCGGGAGTCTTAATGGTCTTGAAAGGTTTCAAAAACAAATCAAAATAGACCTTATCGATCATCACTAGCACACGAGTTGAGGTTTACAACCTATCGTGTGGACATTATTTTGTTTCTGTGCCAATCCAATCGAGTTAATTATGCATGTGAGTTCTATGAGTTCTCATTTTGAACACATAAAAGGCAAGGCACCTTAATCAATGAAAGGTACATTGATAGGAAATGGTGAGCTGCTTAACTACTTGGAAGACATGGTGGGCAGTTGTGCTACCAAAAGGCAAGAAATCAAGATTAAGAAAGTTCGGTCCATATGAGTTTGAATTTGTCGTAAACTTTGGTTTTAACAAATTCACATGGATAGGAACACATACACCGTTTAAATCTGAGTGTTATAAGATTTCCTCCTTCATGAAAATGATTGTGAGGAAATGCTTTCACTAAGAAAGATTTTAAGAAGATAGTGATTGTAAAATTGCATTCTCGAATTCAATCATGGTTACGGTATCCCTTTCCATAATTTGAATTGTGAGGTTTGGCAATTAGTCTTAATTGTTTAGACACACATATGAACTATCTAAGGCAAAGGTGTATAAGTTTAAGAGGCCTTGATAAAAGATTATCAAAGCATTAAGTATTAGAAACATGGACTTAAGAAATTCAATAGGTATTGTTTTTCTGAAAGTTAAGATGTTTATGAATACATGTCGAAGCTAGTGGGAGCATAAGTGTTATGTTTTATAATAATCATCATGATAGTGGGAGCATAAATGTTATGATTGTATGATTATTAAGGCACGTATTGCAAGTTGGCAATATTAATTATAGAAAACAAGAGTCATACTTTGCAAAGTTGTAAGAGTTGAAAGGTTGTTTTGCTATAATTAAGGGAGAGAATATTATGCTTCATTTCAAATCTATAGGCTTAGGTTGTGGAATGTTAATAAAATTTAGTCAAAGGTACATAGTGTGTTCTTAAAATTTCGATTATGATTACGGCATTCCTCTTCACAATTCGAATTTTGAGAACATAGCAAATAAAACATTGTTCGTCGTGTCCCATACACTTCGGGTATAGGATCGATTGCAAATGCTTTAATGTTTGACCATTCTAAAATTTTCCAAATGTCTAGCGCATTTAGAGGGAAAAAGGACTAGAATCGGTTTTGACTAAAATAATTAAACAACTATCAAAGGACAATCCAAAGTTCGATGAGGATTGGTTGCTTGTGAGTAGTTGGAAGCATGGTATTGGATGGACCATATCGACATTATTGCGAATAGAAAAGATTCTATTAAGAATGAGTTGTCATATGGAAAATATGGAAATGTTTCCATATTGGATGGACCATATCGACATTATTATGAATAGATAAGATTCTATTAAGAATAAGTTGTCATATGGAAAATATGGAAATGTATCCATATTGGAAATTGAATATTGAAAAATCTATGTCTAAGATTAGGAACTTTTATGCAAAAGGATGTTCAAAGGAATGTTCTTTGAGTGAGAGACATCATATCTAAGGAATTGTCATGTAACAATCTCCGATAGAGGACTTTGTAATATCATTAGCAATAGTCTTTGTGACTTTAGTGCAGTGATATTACGAAAGGATCATTGCATAAAATGTTAGAATCTAACATATTCTATAAGTAGCAAGAATTTGATATTCTTAAACTTATGGAAAAGGATTTGGAGTTGTGAAATGAGAATGGTTGGAAATGTGTTCAATTTGATCTATTTCTCAAAAGTAAGAACCATAGGTAAACATTGTGTGCATGCTAAGAACATGGGACAAGTGTAATAATTCAAGTAAGAAGTTGATTACCCGAAACGACAAATAATGAGTAATCAATATGGTGATAAATAGAAGGAGTTTTATTTATACTTAAAGGTTTGAGGCCATATGGGATTAGTATTATTCTTGTGTTTCACTTTGCATGTTTTGACTTCCAGAATAATTGAGTTTATTAAGAGTAATCGAATTATTCGAACGGGCCACAGTCGTTCATATGTTGGAAGTAGATATGAAAGAAGACTGTCGTGAATTGGTGTGTGGATTGTCTAAAGAGCATTAGACATAAGCAAATGTTTGCTGCAACGTTCATGAGTGCTTATGAATATGATTTGAGCATTGGATTAAACCCACGCTCACTTGGATCGCTCCATGAATTGTATCACGAGTGATTGGTGAGACGATAACATCTTATATTCTTGAAACCGAGATGTGTGAGTTGTATCTTGCGAATCGGTCGCATATTGATAATATGTAAACGCACTAGTAACTTGGTGTTATAAAACGTATTGTTGTGTGTGATTCAGTGAGTGAGTGCAAGCAAGCATTGTATCAAAGTTTATCCGTTCCTTTTATCCAAAGTAGGATAGAAGCGATATCTTTTGGGCCCCTCGATGATTTAGTGATGACAAACGTAAATGCTCGGCCGGGCTAGGGCTAATTTGATTTGTTCAATTAGTCAGTCGTCATAAATCGGGAATCGAGATATAGTACAAAGAGAATGATTTGAAATCATATCTCATATGATATCTAGAATGGAGGAATATATGATCCCTTATCTAAGGACACGCGTATCTGATAGGATCAGAGTTGTCAGCGGCTTTGGAAAGCTACGATTGCAGATCAGGATCTAAAGTCATACGCATAATAGTTATTAGACTTATCCAAGTGGGAGACTGTTGGATTAGTGTCTAAGTCCATAACTATTTTGGTATGTACTTGACCCAATGGTGCATGGTCCTTTTGGGTTGCCTTCACCAAAGCAACTTGATAGGATGAATTATAGAGAGAAAGGATTAAATATGATTTATTAATATATTATGGGAATAATATATTAAAGGAGAAATCATATTGTTTAATTAATATTAGTCAATAATTAATTGGTAATTAGTTTTGTGACTAAAAGAGATTAATTAAACTTAAGGGACTGGAAGTGTAATTATAAAATAATTACAATTTGGGCCATGGATTACCTTTTATTATAAGGTGGACGAATTCTATGGGGGAAGCCAATATGAAATTGTCCAAGGCCTTGAGAAAAGGGCTCCATGGGTTGCTTAAGGCTTAAGCATCCAAATTAGGGTTTCCTTGTTAGATAACCCTAATTGCCTCACTATATATAGATCCCTTAAGGACCAAAAATGTGGCTAAGCTTCTTGCTAGGGTTTCACACGAGTTTTGGTAGCCTCCATCCTCTCTCCTCTTCATCCTCTTGCTTATGGTGTTTGTGAACCATTAGAGGAGTGACACTTGTGACTCTAAGCCTTCCAAAGTCAATTCAAGGAGGAATTGGGATTGTTATTGCTACATAACAATCAAGGTAACATTATAAACTTATTCTCATGTTAATATGATTACTTGAATGCTAGAATTAGGGTTTATAGTCTTGGATTACTTGCATGTACAATAGAGAAACCTAGATCCGAGCATTAGGGTTTGTATGAGCACATAAGATGTCTTATGACCAAAACCCATCACAAAAGTGTATAGCAAAAGCTATAAGACGTGACGCTATGATGCTCCGCCTTCTCAAAACCTGTAAGTGTACTTGTTTACTGGTTCCCTGAGAATACAAGTGATTTTGAAAGTGTGTCAACATTTAAGTTGGTGAGTTCATAAACATTTTTGTTTTAGTAATCTGCATTTGTTCTTTGAAAATGTTAGTATGTTCCTCCAAAAAATCCAATATTTTATTTTGTAAATGAAATGTAGTCTTAGGCCTTAAGACCAAAATGTATGTTTGTTATTATACTATGAAATAGTATACTATAGTCTTATTATTAAATAAAACCATATAAATGAATGCTTCCCAGAAATGTATGTTGTACTGTATTAGGAAAATAGTGTACTATATTGGGAAAATAATATACTATATTGTATTTGTATGAAAACCCTTTGTAGGTATGTGCCTAGAATCCACCAGCTGTACGGAAAAGTAGTGTATTGTAATGTAGTTTTATTATTAAATAAAGCCGTTGAAGTTATGTTTGTCCCATAAACCAAAATGTTTAGTTAATGCTTATTGTGAGTGATATTATAACCATGCTAAAATGACTAGTTGCCTGCATGAGATTTTTCAGGCGTCGGAATGTTATGACATTTGTCACCCCAGACCTGCTGGTCTAACTGTAGCTAACAGTTTAGGTGCGGGATTGTCAGTCCCGTATAGATGTATACACAAATTCACGCTCTCCCTCGAGGAGACTCTGGTTATAATTCAGGACTTTAGTGTGTACTCTAGTAGGTACGATGAAGTAGTGGTTTACAATCCTCTATTATCTTGTTTACGTATAGTGTGTAAATGTTCCCTTGTTCTTGTAAATGTATGTATTCCCCTTTTGTAGTGTACTCGTAGTGTAAAATAATTATTTATGTGTTGTACCTTTGAACTTAGTAAAATAGTGTAAATGTTCCATAAATTATGCCTATTATAATTTATCATGCATGTTACTGTATTGTTCCTTGAACTAGTAAAGTAGTATGTATGTTTCATAAACTATACCTATTATAGTTTATATGTATGTTCTGTGTGTACTGAAATATTTATGAAAATACCCATTTGCTCGACATGTTACAAAGAGGTTAAAGTTTTATACTTATACACACACACACATACACACGACATATATAATTGAGATTAAAAAGACAGTCGGACAAGTGATTCTACCCTAATCCCACAAATAAAAAGGAACAGGAGTAAAGGCGAAAACACCAGTCCTAAGCCTGTTGAATCTTATATATATATATATATATATATATATATATATATATATATATATATATATATATATATGTTTTGGTAAAAACAATAATTTGAAACGGTTTGAAATCGTTTGTATGTTAACACAAGATCCCTTGTGTTTTACTTGTATTCTCCCCTAAAACATTGAAAAATAGTGCAAACGTAAGGGTATGAACTCACCTCGAATGTGCGTTTTTGTTTGGATACGAAGTGGTAGCGATGATCCTCGGTTTAGAACCCGTGTGAGTAGTCCCATCCTAATAATAATAATTATACACGATATCGTTTTAAAATTATTGAAAGAATAATTTAAATAATAATTTAAAGTGTTAGACAACACTAGATTATGTAATAAATACTTACAATAATCCTTAGGAATTATTTGAAGGTGTTCTTTGGTGAAATATGAAGGTTTGAAGATGATATGAATGTTCTTGTGTTTTGGATGGTGTTCTTGAGGAAAATAAGGAGATTTGAAGATGGTATGAATGTTCTTGAGTACTTTATGAAGATTTGAAGGAAATCTAGGCAAATCTTATGAAGATATGATGATTTCGGAGTTTTGAGAGAAAAAATGGAAAGGATTTCGGTGTTGCAAATGTGAAATGGGGATGGTTTGCGGATAAACATATATATATATAAGGGAGGTTTTCGGCCTCAACAGGCCTTAACTAAAGGGTTTTCGGTCCTTTAAGTGATGATTTCGGTCCTATAGTGATTCCTTAAGGGATTTTGGTCATGGCATTTCAAAAAGCAAGTGTTTTCGGCCATCACTTCCATAAAGGAAGTGATTTCGATTTGGTATGGGATTAGATTCCCAAAACCGAAAACCATATATATATATATATATATATATATATATATATATATATATATATATATATATATTATATAAAATATCATGATTTAGTTTAAGTGTTTGACTTTTATTTGAACAAGTGAGGCTTTTATTGCCGTATATTAGCCCAAAATAACAGGTTGTTACAAACGTGCTCTGCCTTTTGCAGTCAAATGAGAACCATAGAACTCATAAGCATTTCCAACTCAACTGGAAGGTGGACTGAAACAAGAATGTGTCAACTTATCACGATAGGTTATCAACCTCAGGTCACGTGCTAGTGATAACTAAAAGGTTTATTCTTGATTGACTCCTAAAATTCTTCAAGATCAATAAGACTCCCACTGACTTCTTGACAGATAAGTTTTTCTCTCAAGGAACATTCCTTGACAAGAAAAAACACATATTCAAAAGTCAGTGTGGATTCTTGAAAAGAAACACTTCATTGAAGTGGCCTTAGTTCATCCTTTGTTTTAACAAAAAACATCACAACTTCCAATTCCAAATGTGCTATAGTAAGAAAATATTATTACTCCACATTTCATGAGGTGTTATAAACCTAATTAGTATGAAACAAGCTTCAAGATATGATTTATAGTTACTAGAGTATGACTCTAAAACTTGATTGGAAATGAAGTATGACACATCTCTCGATTGAACCATTTCAACAATATATGATTCCTCTTCTCAGTCAAAACAATTGCACTAAGACGTTCTTCGATGATCAATTGTGTGATAAAGGTGCACAATCATTAAGCTGATCATAAAACATGATACTAAAGTACTCTCCTTTCCTTTCAGATTGGAGAAAGTTTTGTCTTTCTTCCTAATAAATTCTTCATATTCGTTCTGGTACTTTTGAAACTTTTTAAAGTATCAAAATTATGCTTAGCTTATGAACACAACCATGTTTACTAAAAGCATCATTAAATCATGATGAATAAGGTTATCATCCTTTGTGGTGGATCTGAATAGTCCACATCAATGTGTACTAGATCCTTTAGTCCTTCACTTGATCCACATAAACATGTGATCAATGAATTATTCATAATCTTCCAATGATAAAGATTCTCATACATCACACTATTCAAATTGTATGACTCCAAGTTTCTATCTAATTGAAACTTGGGTGATGACAATTCCTTTTCACTTGGTCAGTCATGACACTACCACAAATGATATATTTGATAATCAAATACACATTTAACATTGCTAATAATAGAAATGTAACCACCAATTTTCATACATGCCATTGTAAGGAAATATCAAAAATTCACATTTATTGGTAATAAGCAAAAACAATTTTGTCCTTACAATGCAAAAATATGAAAACAATGTTTCTAGACATTTCCTAAGCAATCTATTAATTTATCATAACTTCCAAGTAGTAACTTCCAAAATCCGATCATCGAGCCATGCGACCGAAATCCATATCTCATGATCAGATTCATCTCACTCTTCTTAAGCTTCTTTCTTTATCTTAGAGCCTACAAAACATCAAAATGTGATCATCACATCATGTATTAAGAATCTACGAATAGGAACTTATGAAAATAATGGAATTAGATAATAGATGTACCTGAAGTAGAGTCATACGACTTGACTTTACCATTTCTAAGATCTTACAGGTATCCAGGGCAGCTTCGCAACCAATGCCCTTCCAATCGGCAATATAAACATATGGACCTTTTAGGATTGGCACATGGAACTATCTCGGAACTAGCCTTTCTCTTTACCATATGGTCAAACGGTTTGACTTTGGCCGATCGCTTTCCATTGGGAAGAGAAACCTTTTTTGGACTACGGTTGTTAATATCCATGGAAATTTGGGAGACAGATCCTTCAAACACTTTTGTTTCACTTGTGCTCTTAAGCCTTTCTGTTTCGGTAACAATCAACATATATGTCAGATCATTTAGGGTCATGTCGTGGTCAGTTATATAGTAGTATTTAATGAACTAACTATTCGAAACAGGGAGTGAAAGGAGAACCAAGTCAACGGCTAGATCCTTGGGAAAATGACACCCAATATTCCTAACCTGTCAATGTACGATTTCATTTTCAGAACATGTGCACACACAAACTTTCCATTTTCATGTTTGCATGCCAACAGGTCTTGAGTAACTTCGTATTTTTCAGCTTGAAGAAAACATGACTTGGGGAGAGTCACTGGAAGAAGAGGAGGAAGAGTTGATGAAGCATGATCTTGAGTTCCACCACTGCTTGAAAAAAGGAAAATTCTTTCACCTTGATCAACAAGCGGAAACATTTCTTGAAGAACAATGAAGACAACTTTTGTCTGAACTTGACATCTATAATAGGAGAAAAGAGAACTCAATTTAGTTGATTTTAATCATTAATTATTAACCCATAAATTTAATTTAATGCTAGGATCCATATTTTCGATTTGAACTTTGATGAGGGATGTCGTAATCAAATTCGAATCTATTTTAGGTTGGTAAAGCTTTTACTAATTTCAGTCTTATGAAACTCATAGATCTTTTGAAGTTCATTGAAGTATTCAATAGCATGTTTAATCTCAATTATGCTCTCACTTAGTGACTGAGATCCCGAGGATCACAAACAAGATGTGAATAACCATGCAAATTAGCTTGGTACTCTCGATGTCATTTATCATCTCCTTTTAATGTGCCGGTTAACCACACACGCTCCATTAATGAACGATAATTTACGAGAAACATGTTTCCAAATCTTATTAGTCCATATTAGTGTCTCGGTTAACCACACACGCTCCACTAACGACCAATAAGGTGCAATGTGCAATTTTATGGATTAACATCAAATTCACATTTTTCCTAAAGTAACTAAGACCGAGATTTTAGAAAATAGTTTAGTTACCTTTATCATTATACTTTTAATGAGTTTGTGTCCTATAAAACCCATTCGGCTAACGACCCTCAACCAATCAAGGAAGCGGTGGCTGAGAGTGGACACCCGTTCAACTACCATTTTATAGGCAATTTCCTTATACCTCCTTTATAGATCGGCTTTGTAAATGAGGCGTACTAGCAGTTAAAATAGTAAATATTAAACATTTAACTTTACATATAGTATAAGGTGTATTTTAAAACATTTTAAAATTCCAAGGGTTAAATCCTTTAATAAGTTAAACTGTTAAATTAATTAAATTAAAACAAATTTATGGATTTATTAATTATCTTTTAATTAATCACTTAATTAAATTAATAATAAAACCCATAAAGATGTGTTTTAAACTTTTAAAAATACTTGGGTTTTTTAATTCCTAAATATTGAAATTAAAAAATTTAATAAATTTAATATTAGAAACAAATGATTTAATAATTATCTATTAATTAATTTATTAAACCAATTGAGGATTGTCCAATTAAATTAATCAAGATAATTTAACCTAATCTCTCCCCACTAAATTTCGAAAATCATAGGAAGGATAAATCAAAATTTTTAATTATTTAATTAATCAAATAAGGAGATAATTACAAAAAATAAGAAAATCCCTCTCATATTTAGCAATTTTCGAAAATGGCATATCTTAAGGAGGAAGACAAGGATTTCAATCCTTGCCATATTTTGAAATCCTTGAGGTTTAAGGAACCCTTAATTCGAAATTTGATGGACATAGGGAAGGGATAAGATCCATTCCAAAAATTTTGACATTTAGGGTTCAAAAACCCTAGAATCGAAAATCCAAAGTCCCAAAAAGGGTTTAATTGCCATAAACCCTAATAGATCAAATCCAAAACAATTTGCAATTATATTAAATAGAAAACAAGCCAAGTCTCTGATACCACTGATGAGTTTTGAGCAAAACAAACAATCCTATGTATGCATGTAACCCTAATTTATATTGATATATGTTTTCTCTTATTGAACATATAACTTTTGAACATCAAATAAGAAACCCTAGAAACACTAGTGAATTATCAATAATCTAATATGAGTTAGGGTTTACATGCCTTTTAGTTATTATAGTAAATAACTAATTAAACCTTCTTGAAAAAATCTTGGAAGCAAGCACCATAAGTGTCGTGCATTTAATGGTTCACCCCCAAACCCTAGCAACCAAGGAGCTTGAAGAGAGAAAGAGAGAGGAGAAGAGTGAAATTTCGGCCTTAAGCCTCCAAAGGGAAGTTTTGGAATCAAATCTAAGGCCAAGGGTATTTTTATAGCTAAGGTAGCTTGGTGCCAAAGCTAGGGTTTAAGGAGGAAACCCTAATCCCTTTGCTTAGTGATCAAGCCACCTATTGACCTCTTTCAAGGGGCTTGGACAAAATTCCTTGGGCTTTCCCAAGAGATTTTTGTCCAACTCATCCAATAAGGTCCATGGGTTCCTTTCCTCAACTTTCAATAAATGACAAAACAAACCTTCACTTTTAATTAATCCAATTAATCCCAAAATTAATTCTAATTATTTTCTGATTAATTATTAATTAAATAATATTATTTCCAGTTAATATATTATTCTCACGATATATTAATAAATCATTTATTATGATTTCTAATTAATTTATTAACCATATAATAAATTAACAAATTATTCTCTCTCTAAAAGCTATCCTATTCAATTGCTAGGTTTTAGGGAAATTTAAAGGGACTATGCTACTATCAATTCAAGTTTATACGAATTATAGTTATGGGCTTATAAGCCTAATCTAACAATAGATACTACAAAGAATGTGGATCAACAAGCTAAGAAAAACTAAAAGCAACTCCTAAACAGTTTTGACTAAGTAAATGACTAAATAAAAAATAGAGAAAAATAGAAAATACAAAAGTGGACTAGGTCTTCTAATGCTTTGAGGTATTGTACGTTCAATAATTGGAACTTTTAGAAAATGGATGGCGTGGAATTGGTTAAAGAATTCAATAAACTACAAAGATTCCTAAAGTTCTTTACATTTCTTTCATAGATTTGATTCTAAAAATGGTGAGTCCTATTTACATGAAAGATTAAAGACCTATTAGCATTGTCAATTGTCAATATAAGACATATTAGGATTGAACCCTATGATTTAACGAAGTGAAGGACTATTTTTGTAAGATATTATTAGTTATTAATATTAACTAACGTATTTGAAGACTTAGTCAACATAAACAACATAATCTACCTTTGACAACTTAGACAACTTATTGAAGAAGATCAACAACTTTGACTAAGAAGAAGATTGTTTGACATTTGAATTATGCAGATAAATATAAGAATATCATTTATCAAGATTACCACATAATTATGCACATATTTATGGATAATCAGTTAGTTTAGAGTAGTATTTATGTAATCTATAGTCCAAGTTTCATATGTCTTTAGGGTGGAGGGGTCCATATCTCTTACCTCTTTCAACCCATTGTCATTACAATTAAATAAGTTTTTCTCTCTGCTTGCACTTTCATAATTTCTACCACACAATACATGAAAATCCATCTTTATTATCTTTTCTAACCCAAAACACATTTTAGTCTAAACTTTTGTACATAGATGGATTACAAACTAGATAAGAACAAAGAGAGAAATGGAGAACGAGTTAGTGAAGCCGCTGATCTACACATTTGGCATATCACATGAGTTTGGGACAATGTAGCCGAAGGTACCGTATGTCTCCAAACCACTGCAAAAAGTACACCTTTTATTACATGATATTTGAGATTTAATGGTTAGATTTCATAAAGTCAAGTGTGATAATAAATTGAGTCTTTGATAGCATCAACGAAGAAGATGCCCACAACAAGCTAGACAGGTCCAAGTGTAACTGGACTCTTCCAAACCATTACAAAGATTAAGTGGATGGATCACTTATCAGGCCAAGTCAATTAGTTGGTCATTCATGTTTACCTAGGACTCAGTCAATAAGTTATTACCTATGAAAATGGGATCGCACAATCTGCACATTACTCTCCATGTTCATGTTATTTCTCCTTCTTTCAAGTCAGTAAATCAAGTACTTAAGACTTGGTAGTTATAGTTTGGTTTGAGTGGTATTTAATGTGAGTTTGATTGGGATATTAAAATCAGAAAATTGCTCAATTCCTTGTCTCTTTTAACCTTTCTATCCGTGGAGTGTCGCCAACTCAAATTAGGCTATCAATTGGTGCTTTCATTGTTTTCTCCTTCCTCACCTTGCCCCTAGAAACAGAGCCGCCCACAATGGAACAGTCGATGGCATCTTTAGCTGACACTATGGCTAAACTCCTTTCCATCTCGAAAAAATCTGCCGCACAACTCGACAATATCTCCAAACAGCTTAGCATCACCGAACATAAACCCTCCCCATCCCTCCACCAACTTGGTACACCGCCGCCACCTCCACCACTTCCACCACTCACTATTCGACCACCCAAAATCAACCTGGTGTCATTTTATGGTTCATCTTCGCTTGACTGGATCTTTCAAGCCGATTAATACTTCACCTATTACAACATACCCACTAATCAACGAATTCCCCTTGCGGCCTTCCAACTTCATGGAGATGCTCTTAGCTTGTACAAATATATGCATAACAACCGTCTCCTCACTGATTGGCCATCATTCATAAGAGCCCTGAATTACGTTTTCGACCCTCTACCTTCGAAAAACATGAGGCGACACTCTTCAAGCTCAAACAAATGGGCACCTTAGTGACATTCTAAAGAAAGTTTGAATGCCTTAGCAGTTATGTGATCGGTTTGCCATCGTTTTCCCTCTTCAATTGCATCATTTCGGGACTTTTTTTGAATAATCAAAGGGAAATCGCCATGTACCACCCTATTACCATCCACCAAACATATGATCTTACTAAACTCATTAAAGACAAAATTATGGATGCCCGACAACCCACTCTTCGACCTCCATTCGTGCCTTCCCGACCGAGAGCACCAGACACAACCACAACCTCTAGTTATTGCCGTCACCGACGACACAATTTGAAAGATCTAGTATGCTAAAAAATCATATTAAAGTGATATTGCTAATTAACATATGATACTAACGGGTCACACTAAGAAAACTTGATACAATTGATTATTTATTAGAAATTTATTTTAATAAATATTCAATAAACTCTTATAATTAAATTGGAAATTATGTATTTCTAGGAAATAATAATTTTTAATTAGCAAGTAACACATTATTTCATATTGTATGAATTAATAAGTCATATACAACTTTCTGTACTAGTTCAAACTTTTTTGTCTTTTTCCTAAAGACAAAGTTTATATTTTATAAACTTAGAGTTTATAAAGTTTAAACAATTCCACTTCCTTTTTGAGGCATAGCCGAAAATTGACAAGAAGACAAAGGAATGGGTTTTTAACTTATTTAATCAAAAGTAATAAGAAGCATAGAAGACATTCTAGCTAGTAGAAGCATAGACGCTTAATGGTTAAAGACCCATATATATTGTGCATTCTATATAAATAAAATAAAGGATTTCATTAGTTTGCTCTTAATATACAAAAACCGTAACATGCATCTTATGATGCATGTTCTCCCACTTTTGATTATCTCTTGAAGATATTACTTGTTTTTATACTCACTTGAAGTTCATACTTTGGTTATGAACTTCAAGCTTAAGAGTTAAGATTTTTAGACTAACATCTACATCAAGTTGGTTTCTTGTTGGTGTCTCTAAAGTTTATCATTGTCATCAACTTCCAAGTCTCCCAAGATGAATTAAAGAACTACAAAGGTTGTTATTTGTTCTTCTTCTTCTTTGGTTGTGTTTGTATTCTTTCCAAACTTTGCAAGATGATCGTTGGTGGGTTTAACTTGTTTATGTTATTCAAAATATAATAAGTTTTCCTTTGCTAAATATTATGTTTTTGAAACTAGTTTTTGAATAGAAACCCAACAATTGGTATCAGAGCCACCTTACAAGTTTGGTTAGATTTTTTGATTTTTGGAAATCATAGTTTTTGGAAAATATGGATAACTAGGTTTTGTATAAAAACAAGTTCATACATATTTTCTATGATAACTTTATAATTGTTATTTTATGTGACACAATTTCTTCATGCATCTTTTGTGATTTAAAGTTGTCTTATAAAACAAAGGTTGTTTTATGTGTATGTTGATATGTATGATGTGCATAAACTAGCCAATGACCATTATGTTTGTTGTGTTGTTTGTTTTATAAAAATGGTGATAATAATTTATTTATTCATATGATATGTAAGAAATTAAATATATTAGTTTTCTTGGTTTATTTTTGTAAATAATAGATTAGTTGTTAGAAATAATTTATTTGTATAAAAATATAACAAGAAATGAAGTTGGAGCCATTTTCTGAAGACCAAAGAGTAATTTTTGAGCCTAAAAGGTACATAGGATTTTCTGTGGCGGTTTTTTAAAAGTGTCACCAATGTTGTTTACAAATAGTTGTTGGACTTTTAGCGACAGTTGCTGAATTTTAGCTTTCAATTTGTTCTTCAAATCTTTTGTAAGCATATGATGTTTACTCAAGTAGGAGCTTCTACAACAGCATTACAAGAATATTTTTGGTCCCCTAAAAGGTTCTTTTAGGAATGAACTTGACATTTTTTGTGTTGGCTCAGAAAAAATGTCACTAGTTGATAAATTAGTTTTTCACATGCTTAAATAATTTTGGACAAAATAAAAATTACTTGGAGTTTGGGTTTCAACATTTATAATGTGGACATAAGATGTAACAAGCTATTGGTTTAAAATAAAATCCGGTTTTATAAAACGTTAATAATGTCAAATTTTGAAATACTCAAATATAAGTTTTAAAATGGTGATTTTTATAACTTATACAAACTCCAAATATAGAAGTAATAAAATGAAGTTTTATTAAAGATATGAAAAGGTTCAAATGCACCCAAACTTAATACCGACTATTAAAAATTGAATCGTGTCGAATTATATAAAAACTAGCTTTTATATAGAACCTTTAAATGGTGGTTTTCTTTTGAAAATTGGTATCCTGGTTTATTATATGCATGTAATAACCATGATATCATATGTTTTTAAAACTAGAATTATAGAACATATAAAAGACCCTTTTTACAGACCTCAAATCTATGCAATTCGTTTTGAAGAGCACCCGCACATCTCTTGTATGCACTAATGGAATAAAGGATACCTAACCACTTAGTGTTATATTTAGATAGTTAGGGTGTCTTTGCAATTTCTATAACCAAGTTATAGGCCGATTACACAAGTTTTTCAAATTGGATGATTTGATCGGAAATCTTTTGTGATAAAGGATACCTAAGCAAGAGAGTTTCGAGCCATAGATGAGATCAAACCTGTCTAATTAAATTTGTTATTAGCAATCCCATAAATCTAAGAATTATATAGTAAGATATAATTGATAACCGATATCTACCAGGTTGAATTCAAATTGATGAGATAAAGGATACCTAACCATTTATTTGATTTGCAACTTGGACCCTAGACTTTGATAATTAATGTTTTTGGAAACTAAAAGGGTATTAATTATTAAAGATTTTAAATATGGAAAATACTAAATGAATTTTGTTAAAATATTGTAGTTTAATATTCCATTCTCATTACCATGAAATTGTCTTTTTCTTTAACGACTTAATAAAACAATAACGTTCACTAGATACAACTTCAATGAATGAGTTCAAGTCTTAAGAGAAAATCTCGTAAGAGATATGAAATTGTATACACTTAAAAGTCGAAGTCCTAAACTATTTGCTTTGAGCAATAAGCCTGAACATGATACCTAGTAAAGGCATCACTGTGATGCTAAAGATGTTTCTAACATCAAACTAGGAATAGTTAAACGCCCAAAAAGTCACCTTGTGTGATCTAGGAGGCCCATGTTTTATGGACTAAACACCTTTAAGCCTAAAAAAATCCAATAAGGCCCACATAGATGAATCTTGTTTCTTTTATGGAGAAACTGGACACAAGAAGAGGATCTGCTCCTCTTATCTAGAAAGAAAGTTTGGAAGAGACTAGTACTTCAGGTATCTACTAGATAGAACTAATACTTTTCATATAACATTTAGGTACTCGGTACTTAAATGTTAATTTAATATTTGTAATTGGTTTTCAAATATTTAAAGAAGAGTAACTAGCTGAGCACAATCAAGTTGGAACTACACTCTCAAATTTTAGTTTATTAATTATGCTAGGAACATAATTCACTTGTATTATGAAACAATGTTTGTTTTGGAATGATGTATGTTTTAATTTAGCTTTCCTAAATATATCTATCAGTTTAATTTATAAATGATTGACTATTTACTTAAATCGTTTTTCATAATGATCACTTTCATATTCAGAAATTATTAAAATTCTATTTATGAGACTAGATCTCTTAATAAGAATTATAAAGTAAATATCAATAATGTTTTATAAATAACAAGTTCTGTATGCAAAATATTTTGACTTAAACTTGTTTTAAATCTAACTCATCTTTGACATTGTTATCTTTATTATACAAATGACATTAACATATTCCAACTTCAAGAAAGGGATACTTGAAGGCAATAATGTAGTTTATTCGACATATGTAAATCTTATATATATATATATATATATATATATATATATATAAGATTCCTAATGATATTTTCACTAAGTAGTAGAGAAAATAATTATTAATGAACTATACACTATGGTGTATGACTTCCTTTCTAATAAATGTATAAGATTTATCATAAGATGCCAAATCAACTTTATTAACAACTATAGTAGTTATAAATTATATTTTACATGTTAAAACATAGTTGTGAAATCTTTTTTTATGTTTTCAAATATAAAGTTGAAATACAAACCAGTAAGAACTATCTAAGGCCTTAATGATAATAAATGATGAATTAAATCTTACTTGATATGATTTACTTTCTAATCGATAGAAATATACTCCTTTTATTTCCTTGAGATAACACCTAAAACACTATCGATTGTACCTTGAGTACAAACACCAACTAATCAGTAGATATAACATTTTTTCATAAGATTTGTATGAAAAGGCTCCATCCCTATCTTATTAAATGTTTTATGGATTTAAAGCCTATGTTGGAATAAAGCTTTTAAATCTAAAATCTACTAGATATATATTTGTATAATACTCTAAATGTGGCTTAGTTATTATAAACAAACCCACCAATAATAAGTTCTCTTATTCCTTTGATAGCTAAGTTAGCAGAAAACAAGCTTCTAATGACAAAGCAAGTAGGGGTACATGGAACTTGAAGCAACTCAAGAACCATTACCTGATATAGTTACAATTTGCACTAGTTTTAACAAGGATTTTTAAACCTGAATAATAGCTATTCACAAACACAGATTGTTCCCATTAGTGGTAGAAATCATCTATGACTTGAGCAATGTGGAATCTCTCATTGATGAGCTTTTATTGATAGTTTCTAGCAAATCCATCAAATACCAAGATGATATGTCAGATCTTGAATCTGATTAATGACTTAGCGTCATGAACATGAGATGTAATCCATGTATGATAATCATGTGTGGTGTTGATTGAACTTCCTTCCTACAGCTAGGTTGGAAGGAGTAAGTGATTCCTCTAAAAATAATGCATTACATGGATAACCATACACATTTAAAGCAAGAATTTTTATAAAAGGATTTTCTCATACTCGTATCATGACTGTGGTCTTTATCATACTCATAACATTGACTATGATCAAACTTTTTTCACAAGCAGCTATGATTAGATCAACAAGGATATTGTTTACTATAAACTCATATTCTCAATGTGAAATATAGCAAATAGATTTCAAGAAAGACCATTTTTCTTAATAGACATCTACTGGAAGATATCTATATAGATTAGCCTGGAGGTTTTCTTAATCCATGTTATCCTAACAAAATGCATAGAGCTTGAGATCCAATTGTGGATATAAAGCAAACATCTCAATGTTGTAATCATTATTTTAATATGAAACCATAAGGTATGCTTTTATATCAAAATAAAAAGAACATGTGTGTTTACTAAGAACTAGTGGGAGCATAGTGACATTCCTAATCCTATATGAGTGAGAAATACTTAATCATAAGAAAGTACATTCTGACCATGCCAGATTTTTTCACCTTGACTTAGATTGTACTTCTAAAATGAAAGACTTAGGAAGGACAACATACATTCTTGGAATGTAAAATCTATAGAGATAGATAAAATAAATGTTAAAATACTTATACATATATTGAAAATATCTTGAAAGAGATCAAGACAGAAGATTCATTTGGAGGAACCTTAGCATTGTCACATGGCACTAAGTTTGAGCAAGCCTCAAAAGGACCTAGCTCATAGGTTTGAACTAGCTGAAATGATTTATACTCGATTTTCCTGGCAATGAATCCATCATTTATGCCATATTATGCATAAGACCTAGTATATGATCATGCTATGAGCATATCATAATACACCAATTGAATACATGGTTTAGTCACCAGATGACTATAGGAACATTCTAAGAGTACTTTGGAAGAACTAAGAGAATGTATATGAGACAATTAGTTTAGAACAAAATCTTCATCTAAAGAGCTACATAATAATTATGACTCCTAAGTAAATAGAAATAATTATGAATTATAATTAGATTATGAAATCATTGTGGGATGAAGAGTAAGTTTAGTTGGAATGAGGTCCAAGCAAAAAAAATGACACAATATACTACAAAATAAGAATACACTAATTTAGAAGTTGAAATCGAATATGATTGGATGAATGAGTTCATTGAAAAGCTATGTTGATATCTGCCATTCACGGATCACATAGAAATCTTTGTGACTTTGAGAGTATACTTAATCGAGCTAAGAGACTCTATGTCACGAAAGAACACCAATAATATACTCCAAGATATTTAACTACACCTAGAGTAAAGTCAAATATGGAGATGATAGTATTCGCAGAATTCACACAAATTAGGTTTAGTTGAACCAATTAATAAAGTCCTTTTAAGCTAAGTATGAATGGTCACACTTCAGCTATTACACTTTATCATTCTAGAAATGGGATTTTGATTTTGATTTAGTATTTGGATATTGGAACATTGTAACAACAACTATTATATAATGTTTTGATATACTAGGATATGATCATAACATCAATACTTGATGTGTGCAAATTATACCTATCTAGTTTTAAATTTATAACCTAACGAACTTAACTAGCTAAAATGTACCTAGGCAGTGTACCTAGTCGGATTGTAGTGGAGTAAAGTAAGTGGGGGTTGAACACAAGAAACGAATTTAATTAACTAAAATAATTACTCTAAATTAATCTAAAATCAAGAAATAATTAAAAAGGTTTTTATCTGATTTTGCAAGTTCACTAAGCTACACTAGACTTAACATTAAGCAACCAAGTTACAATCTGTAACATGCTAGGTAATGATAACCAAACACATGCATAAACCAAATTCATATAATCCATAAAGTAAGAGACTAACTCATAGTTTTAGGTTTCATCTAACTAAACAAAAGCAAGAGTTTTAGCCCATGATCACAGCTGATAAACTCATAAACATAAGGTAAATTAAGATAAACATAATTAAACTAAGCAAACCGAATGTGTAGATGCGAATCCTTGCTCCAATCGACTTCCTAGCTTCTAAATCGACCCTAAAGGGTTCTTAAGGGTTTTTGTCGCAATACTTCTCCAGACAGTCACCTCTAAGTCCCCAATTCTTCATAATGTTTAGATATATATACTTGCCTAAAGTATGGCTACCATGACATGGTAAAAGCATCGCGTTGTGGTCCTCGTGTTTATCCCGTATTCCCCAAGCCAACTTTAAGAATCACGAAGATTTCATTCACCACGTTGTGGTGGGATCACCACGTCGTGGTTATCGAGAATCATCGTTTTCTCAAAACATGAAAGTTGTTCGAAATTGTTTCTAGTATTCAGATCATTTTGAATCTCGTCAATCGGAGTTACGAATCATGAGGTATGGCTAAAATACTGACGAGGGGTCAAGATGTCCAGCAACATCCCTCTTGTGTCTTCTTCTTGCCTAAGCTCTTCATTTCTGCTTCCAGCTTCCATATTAATTTCGAGAATGTATTTTATGCTACATAAAAATATTAAACATAATAAGTACCTTTTGTTCTATAATAAGCATAAATATAGCTAATAAGATTAAGATATGACGTGTGTGTGTGTGTGTATATATATATATATATATATATATATATATATATATATATATATATATATCAAAATACCCCACACTTATCTTTTGCTTGCCCTCAAGCAAAAATGATTAATTTTAATTCAAACCTTCATCACCACCATCACATAAAACAATCCATTTTGAACTCAACCATTATACCAAGACCGCAATGTGCATATTTGTTTCTAAATTTCCTAATAACTTCAAAATCCTAAATACTCACAATCTTTATGAACCTTCACCCCTTAGCTTATACGACACTCATTTCTGCAACCCTCCGAATCAATCATCAGAAATCTTTCTTAACCTCAAGGTATTTTTGGTTAAGCTACCCAGGCATACATAATCTGGAAAAATTACAACTTTAGATACCACAATGGAGCTCTATTGAATTCTACACTTCTTTGATATTTGATCTTTGATTTCTTTGAATTCACCACATTTTTGTTTGATTTTTGGTATCTTCAACTTTTTTAATCTTCAGAATTTTTGATCTTTTGATCTTCATACTTTGATAGCTCCAAAATTCTTCAACTTTTTGGTAATTTCTCTATCTCTCTCTCTCTCTCAATCTCTCTCTCTCTCTTTAAGCAAGTGAGCTTAACTTCAACTTCTATTGGTTAGAGTTATTAGTCTAAGTGCAATGACTACATAAGCTCTCCTAGATAGATTTCAGGTACAGGCTGCAAAACATATTATGCCATATAAACTACTAGATTACCTTTCGTATCTCATGACTTTTCACTAGAACTTGGGAAGCCACAAATATACTATAACATGTGTTGGCTCAATTAAACATTTGAGCTCTCATCGGATCATCCCACATAACACTAGAAACTTAAGTTTAAACTATTATCGCTAGATTTAATTTTTATATTATTATTTTAAACCTATAACTAAATTTTTAAATTTTCTAGAAATTTACTTTTTTGACCCATACCCTTCAATTAAATGATGCAATGTCCCCATTGCATACTAAAACAATTAAAGAACACAAAAAATTAAAATGGAAGAATTATAACAGACTCCCCTTGGTAGTAGTGGCGAGATCAAACTCTGAGTCTTGTGTGGAAAGGTTAGACTTCTCGTATATTTGCTGGAAACAATACTTCTTGACCTTATTCTTGTGAATGAAAATGCACCGCATCGAATGAAATTAAAGAACCATTCTTGAAAAATGTGTTGGATCATTGCCATGACATGGGAAAGCAATGTCACATCGTGGTGTAGTCAGATTCAATTGCGATTAATTTTTTTCCATGACATGTTGATGATGTGCACGTTGTGGTGTCTTCTCAGAAAATCTTCTAAGATTGAAACAGTTGGACATCGACTCTTTGTAATGTGTAAGACCATTCCCACTCTTCTTTTTAGTAAATATGTTTCAAAATGCTTTTCTCTTCATTATGTGGGAACCCCACACTTATTCAACAACTTGTTCTTCAATTATGATCTTCAACAATCGCACGACTTCTTCAAATTAAGCTCTTTCACTAAAACTAAGATCAAGAACTAGAGAAACACATCATCATTCGGTTAAGGTAAAATAAAACTAAAACAAAAAATAAAACTAAAACTAAATATAAAAGAAAAGAAAATGCAAACTCTAAAAACATCGGGTAGCCTCCCGAGAAGTGCTTCTTTTTGAGGAGTCATGAGCCGGACTCCTTCCCACTCTACGTTGCGTCGGGTGGAAGTGTAACCTCCCCATTCTCCGTCATCTTGAACCTTACTCATTTGTAAGCAACCCTTCTATTGACTGCCTTTCTTGAACTTTCTTGCATTGTTGGGTTGACATCTTATTTATATTTCCTCTTGGGTACTTTCCTCATTCTCGTGTATTTAGCTTTTGTCTTGTCTCTTTCCAGGTTTTACTTGTCAAATTGAGACTCATCACTCTCTCCTTCTTTTTCTTCAATCGCCTCTGTTACTGGATTTGGTGGTCTTCTAAAAGCAAACACCTCAAACATCATTGGCGTTGACACTGGAGGTTTTGAATAATTCACTTCTTTTTCCAATTGCTCTTTTATTAAAGGCTCCACCCATTCCTCCCACTTTTCTTCCTTCGTGTGTTTAAATTCATCATGCTTAAGGAAATTCGTGTTTTCTTGCTTCACCAAATTTGCATTGGCACGGGATGGGAAAGGAAGAGATGGTCGATACGGCTCAACAACAAAAAAAAATCACAATCTTCTTTTATTGACCACGACGTGGCACTATTGCCTCCACGTCGTGCCGACTGGGAAGCTTCATGACACTCTTATTCTTCTTTCTTTTTTACTTCGAGTGACTAATTAGGCTCCTCTTTAAGGTTTTTCACATGCATCAATTCATATTCTTCGTCTGTATCAACGGCCATGACTTGAGCCATAGGAATTGACTCGACGTTTCTCGAAAGTAAATCTGATAACTTTTCTTGTACAAGTTTTGTTAATTGCCCAACTTGTGTCTGGATGCTAAAAATAAATGCTTATTGATATTTAAGTGTTGCATCATGTCTCTTTTCGCTAGCTTCCATGAATCTGAATAGCATCGACTCGTGAACATCTATCTTCTCAGATTGGACTCATTCTAGTTGGTAGAGATTATGCTCTAGTTGTTGATATTTTGTCGCGTTTTGAGCTCTCTTGTATTCCGATTCACAATCCCTTACAGATTGAGGTCCTCCACAAGATTCACATATATCGTGTACCACATTAATTGATCCATCCATCTTTGTGAGCCTATTTTCCATGGCGTCAAGTTTTGTCATTACCATCATTAATACTTCAGAAATTCAATCTATATTCGCTTTTCTTCTCATGATATCCTCCCCCATTGAGTTGTGATACTCCCTTGAATGCTTGGCAAATTCTTCAATTAAAGTTGTATTTGTTTTTGAATCCTTCTTTGTCATGGGCCCTTGAGAGTGTACTAGTTGGCGAGTACACACATTGACTCCATCATAAAATATCGAGATTTCTTGTTGCACATTGAATTCATGTGGAGGGAAATGTCGTAACAATATTTTGTAACGTTCCCAAGCTTCATATAATAACTCCCCTTCTAATTGTTGAAAATTTTGTATGTTTGTTTTAGGCTTTGCCACTTTTGAAGGAGGAGTAAACTGGTTTATGAACTCAATCTTAAAATCAACCCATGTCGTGATTGCTCCAAAGGGATGTGGTTTTAACCATTCTTTTGCTTCACACTTCAATGTGACCGGTAAAGTCGAAGCATCACCGCATCTTTACTCACATTTGGTGCATTAAAATAATGAGAAATCTCCACCACCTCTTCTATATGCCCGTAGGCATCCTCGTGCTCCTTCCCATAAAAAGGTAGATCTTTTAGCATGCCAAGAATATGTCCCGGTAGTTCAAACTTTGTCGTGGTTAGGATTTTTGGTGGATCAAGACCCCATCTATTTTCGGTCCTCATATGTCGTTTGTACTCTTCCATTGTCATGGTCGTGATGTCCCCCATATCTCCTGCTAAAAAAACTAAAAAAACTGCGTAAAACGAACAAAAAAATAATTAAACTAAAAATTTACTTTAACGTAACCACAACGTGGCCAAGATGCCCACGACGTGGTTGATGATTAGACAGAAAAATAAATGTAGAAAAATTTACTTTATGCAGTTTTTATCCCACAAAAATGATTGATTAACCTAAAGCAATTAAATTAACACCTATAATAGTCGTTCCCCGATAACGACGCCAAAAACTTGATGTGTGCAAATTATATCTATCTAGTTTTAAAGTTATAACTTAACGAACTTAACTAGCTAAAATGCACCTAGGCAGTGTACCTAGTCGGATTGTAGTGTAGTAAAGTAAGTTGGGGTCGAACACAGGGAACAAATTTAATAAACTAAAATAATTACTCTAAATTAATCTAAAATCAAACAATAATTAAAAAGGTTTTTATATAATTTTGCAAGTTCAGACAAACTTAAACACTCAACAAAACAGTTGTAATCAATATATTAAAAACACTTACGTTTAGTTTTGAATCCACCTTTTCCTATGACTAGTTCTTATTTATGGATTAATGAAGTTGGTTACCAAGTTATATGTAATTAGCAATTCAAATCTAAATTTACTAATATTTTCACTAATTCATGAACTACCTTGTATGGTCATACACAAGAAAAACACAAATTAGTTATTCATTATAGATGGGCTATGTAAGATTTATCTAAGCAAACACAATTATGGTCACAATTATGTTCTCCAGCACAGCTAAGTTAGTTACTTTTATTACTTATCTAAGATTTGGTCAATCCTAGCTCTAGCAATTTAATGGTCACTAAATCAATAGGTAATCAAGTTCATGTAATTTAATGGTCACTAAGCTACACTACACTTGAAATTAAGCAACAAAGTTACAATCTTTAACATGTTAGGTAATGATAACCAAACACATGCATAAACCAAATTCATATAATCCATAAAGTAAGAGACTAACTCATAGTTTTAGGTTTCATCTAACTAAACGAAAGCAAGGGTTTTAGCCCGTAATCATAGCTGATAAACACATAAACATAAGGTAAACTAAGCTAAACCTCATTAAACTAAACAAACCGAATGTGTAGATGCGAATCCTTGCTCCAATCGATTTCCTAGCTTCAAAATCGACCCCAAAGGGTTCTTAGAAGGGTTTTTGTTGCAATACTTCTCCAGAAAGTCACCTCCAAGTCCCCAATTTGTCATAATGTTCGGATATATATATATATATATATATATATATATATATATATATATATATATATATATATACTTGCTTAAAATCCCACAAAACAACTGATAAAAATCCCAGAATCCTCAACATAGTCTCATACATGTGTGTACAATCAAGTTGACGCCTTCCTGCGATCCTAAGAAGTACCTGAAACACATAACACACAACACGGTAAGCACAGAGCTTTGTGAGTTCCCCAAAATACCACATACACAAATAATATGCCTATCATGGCTATAGCTCGACATGGACTTCGGTCATGTGTATCGGTGAGGACCCTCCGGTCTCACAGCTCGGTGTGGACCGTCTGGTCATGTGTCTTAGTGAAGACCCTCCGGTCTTACATCTCGGGTTGGACCCTCCACTTGTATCTCAGTGAAGACCCTCCAGTGTCACAACTCGGTTTGGAACCTCCGGTCCTAACTCAGTAAGGCACAAAAATATAGCATATATCACAAAGACAAAATGCATAATATCACATAACTCAATATAAGCACATAGGACCCTCCGGTCAATAACTCAAATAAGACCCTTTGGTCACACAGTATTACCGCTCAGTTAAGTATAGTAAGAAGACTCACCTCAAAAGTAAGCAAGTAGATCTAGCACCCCACGAACAGTCTAGACTCTACCTACATAATATATTATTTCTAATAAACAAATTGTAATAAACACTTGATATGCTAAGCTAACTTCTCCACTAAATCTCAGAAAGGCTGAAAAGACCATTTTACCCCTCCATGGTCCCAAAAGTCCACATTTGACCAAACCCTAAAATTCAACAAATGTTAACGCTCCAGTCAACAGTCCATGCTGACTAAACTCGTCGAGTGCATCTATGCGACTCGTCGAGTTCCTTCGTTTTCTCAGAAATATCGTGAAAGTCCAACTCAACCCATCGATTTGTCTTATCAACTCGCCGAGTTACAACATGTCCAGACTCATTGGGGAAAACCCTAACTGACTCGTCGAGTCAGCTCACCGACTCGTCGAGTCAGCTCACCGAATCGCCGAGTCCCTTCAGACCATTTCCTCATTTAGACGTTTTTAGGTAGAAATAACGTCTCATACTCTGGATCTAACCTTCTAAGGCTCACTTATCACGTCAAGTTGCAAGCTTTACGTTCATGCGTGGCATCTAGGGCTCAAAATGCCACAACAAGCTCCATAAAGGGGTTCATGCATGGAGACTTGCCCAAAGCTTGATAAAGGTTGGATGTTTGGCCTCATGGGACGTCCTTGTGTCCAGATCTGGAGTCTCAACTCCATGACAAGCTCCAACAACTCAAGAACTACAAGGTAAGGGGGAAACCCCTAAAACTCTCAGGAAGGATATCTATCAAAAGAATTGCTCAAGGTGGTAGCTTTTTACCTCCAAACTGAAGCTAGCATAGAAAAACACTTGATCCAAAAGCCTCTTCTCGTTCCAAGGCTTGATGCTCTTCAATCCTTCTCCAAATATGCACCTAAAGTTAGCTCCTCTCTCCCACACAAGCAAATGCACACGATTAGGGTTTCTCATAGGGTATTAAGGTAATAAGGGTGGCAGAAATGAGAGCTTAAGGTCCTTTAAATAGGACACAAACTCTGAAAATTAGGGCTTTCTCACTCAACACCTAATCGTCGATTTGGGGTCCTCCAACTCATCGAGTAGACTCTAGAATCACGCGGCCAATTAACTCTTCTACTTGGCGATTTGGGGCATCCAACTTGTCAAGTTGCTCTAAAAATGTGAAGATAAATTAATTAAATATTATACCTGGGAGTCGGGATGTTACACTACCAACTAAGAGTTGTTGCTGACGACACCCACACGACAACTTTTCGTACTATTGACAAGCACTACGAATTTCTCGTAATGCCTTTTTGGCTTTCTAACCATGAACAATACATTATCCACCATTGTTTGGTCTTTGAGACTCTATCCAACAACCAATACTATGCCAAAAGCTCCAAATGTGTTTTCGCTAAGCCACAAGTAAAATATTTGGGACACATTACATCCCCCACCGGAGTCTCTGTCGATAATGACAAAATCACTTATATTCTCAATTGGCCACCCCCACCACCATCTCCAAGCTTTGTGGTTTCTTAGGGCTTACTACTACTACAAATGCTTCATCCGCAACTATGTCTCCATTTTCGGCCCCCTCACATATCTCCTCCAAGCTAATCAGTTCAAATGTAGCGACACAGCTGAAGCTGCATTTTGCGTCCACATACGCACCATGAACACCCTGTTGGATATAGTTTCTAAGTCCATAACTATATTTGGTATGTACTTGACCCGACCCGACATGGTCCATTTGGGTTGCACTTCACCCGAACAATTTATGGATAATCTTTGGAGAATATTATAAGTTATGATTTATTAATATATTATAAGTTCTAATATATTAATTTAAGATCATATTATTTAATTAGTATTGATCTATAATTAATCTAGGATTAATTTAGAGATCAAAAGTATTACTAATTAAATATGGGCTTCTATATTTATATAGTGTGGGCTAATGCTTATTTGGAATGGGCTAGGCTTGCATGGAAAGCCCATGGATACTCCATGGAGCTTTAACCCATGGATCTCATGGAAATGAAGAGACATGGGTATTAGGGTTTACATGGATGTAACCCTAATCCACCACACTATATAAAGGAGGCTTTGGTTCTTGAAATCACACTAGTTGATGTGAGTAAAGCAAGAGGGCTGATTTCAAGATAGTTGTGACTATTCTCTCAAGGTTCCAAAGTTTGTGGTGATTTGTGATTCCATTTGAGGCATTCACACTATTGATGCTAGCCTCTAAAACTCCAAGAAATCAACTACAACTACAAGGTAAGTAATTCTTCTAGCTTTATTTGATTCAAGTTCCCCATGTCATGCTAGATAGGATAAGAACCTTGGAAAAATAATTATTTGCATGTATCTTAGTCAAACATAGATCCAAGGTTTATTAGGGTTGCATGTACACTTAGGAAGTGTTAGAATGCTCAAAACCCATCACACCCTTCCCACACTCGTCCTCCCGGATTTATCGAAATTGTTTGAAGTGACCATAGATGCATCCGAAATTGGCGTGGGGCGGTGCTCTCCCAAGAAAACCATCCTATCACATTTTTAGTAAGAGAATAGGACCTCGAATGCAATCTTCTTCGGCTTACAATCGAGAACTCTATGCGATTACGGAAGTTGTGCGCAAATGACATCAATATTTATTAGGGAGGCATTTCAATATTTATAGAGGCCAACACAGCCTCAACCATCTCTTAACCTAGGTTATTCAAACCCCTGATCAACATAAGTGGACTGCAAAACTTTTGGGCTTTTTTTTAAAATCCTTTATAAACCAGGCCGAGAAAATAAAGTTGCTGATGCACTTAGTCGTATGGAGGACCCACAACTTCTATCTTTCACAACACCAACATTTCCTTGCCTTATAGAAATCAGGGGACACTATTCCTCTACCACCGAAGGTCTTCAATTCTTGCAACACCTAGTGGACATGCTACACCAATTTCCATATCACAGAGTTCACGAAGGTCTTGTCTATCGCTCCGGTCGCATCATTGTCCCAGACGAGGCCAACCTCCATGAAATTTTTTTCATTGAACATCATGCCACCCTAATCGATAGTCACTCCAGCACACAACCCACCTTACGCTGCCTCTCGATCTCCTTCTACTGGCTATACATGGCAGCCATTATCAAAGATTTCATCCGATCTTGCCCTCCTTGCCAACAGGTCAAATATACGACCCATAAATCTTGCGGATTATTATAGTTGATGCACATCCCCAAACAGGTATGGGACGACCTCACCATGGACTTTATCACACAACTACCTCTATCCTAAGGCAAAACTACTATTTGGGTCATTGCCGAACACCTCTCAAAAAGTGCTCATTTTGTTGGGTTACCACCTCATTACACGGTTCTTACCCTGGCAACTCGGTTTCTCCAAACTCTGTATCGACTCCATGGCTTACCTCGCTCTATAATATCGTACCGCAACCCCTATTCCTTGGTCGCTTTTGGCAAGAGTTGTTCAGAAAACCAAGCACCACTCTCCACCACTCGATTGCTTACCACCCCAAACCGATGGGCAGATGGGGTGCTCAAACGTTGCCTCAAATCTTACCTTCCTTTCTTTACAAATGATGAACCCACCATGTGGAACCGGTACCTTTCCCTAACATAATATTGGTACAATACTAGCCACCATAGCTCTATTGGGATGTCACCCTTTCATGCTTTGTATGGCCAGGAGCCATCATCACTTCCATCCTACATGGCGGGTTAATCTACCATTGCTTCTATTGATGACACACTCTTAACTCACAACCGCCTCCTGGAGCAATTGAAAACAAACCTCACTGCATCTCAAGAACGATTGATCACAATCGCTAACAAACATTGGTTGACCAAAGAATTCTGACCAGGTGATTGGGTATATTTTAAACTGCGCATTTACAAGCAAGCCTCAGTCACACAACGAACTTCACTAAAATTACATCAACGCTACTTCGGGTCATTCCAAATATCAGCAAAAATTGGTGCAGTTGTTTATCACTTTGAACTACCTCCCGACAATCGTATACATCCAATGTTCCACATCTCCCTCCTCCGCCCTTGTTATGATGATCCTACGGAGCAACGAACTCCGCTTCCCCAGTTCACACATAACGACACGCCAGTGTTACTTCTAGATTCCATCATTCGGTTCCGATCATCCGGTATACCTACCACTAAATACTGTAGTGGTGGGTGCCACATCATCACCACTAACTACCACTAAACATATGAGATACATACCACTAAACATACTACTCCACCTCATTTTTTAATTAAATCTAAATCAAAAATACATAAAAATCATATATTTTGTTTTTAAATACTAGTTTTCATTAAAATTAAATACCAAATTACATTAAATAAAAACTACATTAACTAAAATAAAAAATAAAAATAACATTAAAAATAAAAAGTACATTAATTAAAATATAAAAAAAACTAAAAATACCAAGCATAACTAAAATAAAGTACCCCTATTCCTACGTCGGGATCGAACCAACTCTTTCATCGCGAGAAAAAGCTCCAAATCTTCGATGTCGAGGTCGTACACTTTCATTTTCAAGATTTTCATAACAGATTTTGTTTGAAGCATCGCTTGTGCCTCTTGAAACGACGTTTGCGCTTCAATCATTTTTTGTTCCGCCCGACTCATAATCTTGGCCTTGTTCTCTTGAACTTGCACATATCGATCAAACTTCTCTCCAAAATGATCCATAACACTAGATCATGTAGACTTCAAACCCGATTTTTTGCTTTGTTTCTTCCAACGGGCCGACGAAGAGGTTGCTCGTTTTCAAGATCGAGCAGATCATCGTTGATGTCGATGTGTGTTCCTTCGTTCGATTGTTGGAAAGATGCACCCGGGTTTCTTGAAAATTTTGAACAGGAAGAGGTTTGTGAAGTTCCTTCCTTTTGTTGTATCAATTTGGAGTGTTTTTCAATTTTAGCGACGCTTTCACATACATAAAAGCTTTGTGGGTTGGCGTTGTTTTTTCAAATTGGTCTAAGGCCGACTTGAAGACATCAAAATCGTTTGACCCACTTTTGCATATATTTTGGAGGTTGTTGGAAATTCCTCCAAATTCTGTACACTTTAGTCGAATATCGCGCCACTTCGAGCTAATTTGATCGAGATTTCTAGATTCACTTCCCGTTAACGCATAAAAATGTTTCGAAATTTCTCCCTAAAACAATTGAATGTTTGGTTATCTTCTTCAATTAGGTATTGGGAGGTCGAAACCCACACCTCCACTAGCTTTTCTTCTTCCTCTTTTGTCTATGGCACCCTTTCTTGGGTAGTAGTGGGTCATGTCGGATTTTTCCATTTCTTTTTTTTTTAATCTAGGTGGTGGTTTAGGTTACATTTCCAAAATGAAATCCGACGAATGAGGTGGTTGTGATTGTTGTGGTTGTGACGATTGCGGATTGAATTGTTGTTGAAAGGCCGGGAAATGTTGATATTGTTGTTGGAAAAGTGGTGTTTGGGGGGGGGGGGGGGTGTTTGAAGCAAATTAACAAAACCACCTTAAGGTGATTTCATGGTCGGGAATTACCGAGGGGTGGTATCTAACGCAATAGCGTTATCAGATTTGCGATTTCTAAAGCTTGGGGGGGGGGGGGGGTATTTTGGTCGGGATCCATGGTTTTTTGGTTGTAAAATATTGTGTGTTTTTGTGTATAGAGAAAGAAAAAAAAATGGTGTAAGAAATGAGAGTTAAAAATTTGGTATTTGTAGGTAAAAATTGTGGTTAAAAAAACATTAAAAAAATAGCAGTTCAATGGCTAAACCGGTTCAAAGTCAAGAACCATGTCCTGATTTGGCATTTGGTTTCGTGATACGCATCACGAATGGCAATGAGCATGCCAGACCATGAATGGTCGGGATAGTATGCACGAGCATATTTTGTGGTCACATAGACCATGGATCGTTTTGTGGTACCTATACCATTTGGCCTTATAGAAGAAGTATGTTTTTCACGGATAAAAGTTAAATAAGATTCTATTTACAGTAGAACCTCTATAATTTAATATTCGATAAATTAATAACCTCGATAAAATTAATAATTTGTCATGTTCCAATTTGGTACCTATACCGTTTGGCCTTATAGAAGAAGTATGTTCGTCAAGATAAAAGTTAAATAAGATTATATTTACAGTAGAACCTCTATAATTTAATATTCGATAAATTAATAACCTCGATAAAATTAATAATTTGTCATGTTCCAATTTGGTACCTATACCATTTGGCCTTATAGAAGAAGTATGTTCATCAAGATAAAAGTTAAATAAGATTATATTTACAGTAGAACCTCTATAATTTAATACTCGATAAATTAATAACCTCGATAAAATTAATAATTTGTCCGGTTCCAACTTGGGACCAGTACAAAATTGAACCCCAATCGATAAAATAATAATAAAATAATAATTTTTTTTGAAATCTCAATGTAAATATATTGGTCCCAGCAAAACTATAAATTAATAATAACTAAAATATTCCAAAATTTTAGAATTGTCTAGTAAAAAATGAATCTATAGTCACTTGTTTTTTTGTGAACTTTAAATCAATATTGAGTTCATCTTTAAATCTTCCAATTGCACTTAAGAGTTGAAGCACTGTATTTTCATATTGCAACAAAGAGTTGTAAAAAGTTATTGTCGTTTGTAATGCTTCTTTCCGAGTGACAAGTTCTAAAGGTACTAAATCATCATCAACTCTATCATCAACCAAATTTTGAACGATATCCGCTATAATTTCTTCAATGATTTTGTGCTGATAACGCATTCTAACCTCGTAACATTAATTATTTTCACCTGGATAATCCAACAACTCATTCACATCCATTTTGTGCTGATAACGCATTCCCGTAATCAAGTTCTCAAGCTCACGAATGTCTTCTCCAAAATTTACATCGTTTAAATCATTTGAGCCGGTTGGATTAGCCGAACAAATTTTACAGTGTCAAAAACAATTTGCTATGGACTCTTGTTTCACATTTCTTCATGCCGAGACAACCAAGTTGATGACATCTAAAATATTAATCTTTTCTTGGGAAGAAATGTTCAACTCATAACCTTCCAAAATCTTACGATAAAACCTTTTACGGTAGTATATGTTAAAGAATCTAATTATCCCAACATCACATGGTTTGAGAGTTGCTCACAAATATAAGCCAACTCCTTAAATTAATAATTTATTAATTTATCAATATAATAATATCGTGTTAAATTAATAAAATATTTCAGTCCCAATATTATTAATTTATATAGGTTTTACTGTATGGCTTTATATAAATTAAAGAATCTAACCTGGCTTTCTCTCGTTCAATTTGTCACATGTAATTTTGTCATAATTTTGACATACGTTTATTTTCCACTTGTCATTCACTTTATTTTTTATTTATAATATGTTTTTAATTTAGTTTACATAAATTAAACCTATCATAATGACTATTAATTTCAAATTCCAAATTTGAAATTTCAATTTTAATTTCAAATAAAGTTATAGTTTAAACTTTATATTTAATAGAATTTTGTTACAATTAACCTGTTTAGTACACGGGTCACACAACTAAACACATAATTTTATTTTATTTTTTTATTTTTTGGATATTTGTTTTTCTCGTAATTTTCCTTTATTTCATATTTCAAATTCAAATAGGCTTTTCATTTAATCAATTCTATTTATCATTTTGTTTTAATACACTTGTATAACTCACAACTTTTTTCAATAATAAAATGCATTAGGCCAACTTCAACCGAAAACTAAAATATTGGAATGATGGGAGACGGATGGACGGAGGTACGATACAGGAAAAATCTGGCGAGGCAGCAATATAGAATGGAAGAAACAAGTTACATCGTGTCGAATATCCCCACTGGCGCCACAAAAGAGGAATTCCGAAGAATATTCAACTCCCATGGGAAGCTATCAGATGTTTACTTTGGAGGAAGGAAAGGGAAGAATGTCAAGAACTTTGGTTTCATTCGATTCAGAGGTGTTTCAGACAAGAAGGTACTAGAGGCACACTTAAATGGTACAATATGCCGGAACAACAAGCTTGAGATTAACATAGTGAGACACGAAAGGAAAGTGCACAAGTCGATCCCCTAGAGCAGGATAAATGAGAAAAGTCATCTTGCAAAGTTCCCAATCCAGGGTGTTGGAGGGTTCATCGGAAGTAGATCCTATGCCAAAGTCACTAGAGCTTGACACGGTGTCTCAATACACCAAAAGCAATCGCCCATAAGCAACACTTCGATCCATTTAGAGGCTGATGAATGGATGGTGAAAAGAATGAGAGGGTATAGATTGATCCGGGAGGTAAAGTCATTGGATCATCTCGGTCATCTGCCGACACTGGTATCCATTCACAGTGACATTGGAGCAAAAGTCAAATATGCAGGAGGCATGAGGGCATTTATTGAATTTGGTTCCTCAAGTCTAGCCAGGGACTTTATGAACAATGAACGAAAATGGAAGAGCATATTCAATTACTTGAAACCCTGGGATGATGTGGATCAGAAATTCGATCGGATTGCATGTGTAAGGATAGTTGGATTGCCTATCAGCCTATGGAGTGTCTCAAACTTCTCTACCATTGCAAGGAAAATTGGGAAAATCATTGTCCCCTTCGATCATTTTGCAGAACGAAATGATCTATCGGTGGTAAAAATCGGTATTCTTACAGAAGAAAAGAAAAAAATCAATGATGTGATTAAGGTAGAGGCTGCTGGAATGACATTTGAAGTAGGGGTGGTTGAATATGAAGATGAACTGTGGTTTCCCTTCAAGTTTGAAAGTGAAGAACAGCCTTACGAATCAGATTCTGATGACAAATCCGGCTATGCAACTACTTTGGCAGAAACAGACGATGATGATGGCGCATTAAGCGAAGGAGAAGAAGGTATTTCAGACATCTGGATGGATGGTGTTGAAGAAGGCGAAATTGTTGGAAACGGAAAGGACATGAAAGAATCAAGGAATTAAGATCGGGACGAGTTTGATGTATACTCCGGTGAACTGAATGCGGAACCGATCAATCCAACTCAAGCGTCTCCGATAGCCTTGGAAGCTTAAAAGGTTCCGCTGGTGACTGATGTTAAGGAAGCGGGATCATCCCCATGGAGAGACCGAGGTAATTAACGTTAATCAAACATGTGATGGGAATATTAGCGAATCTGGTCGGGTCATGTGGAATCAGCTCTCATGGGCTCTCCCAGGCCCATTCCCTTTCCCACAAACTTTGACCAATCTGGGTGCTGTGGACCTTTCCCATTCAAATCGCACACTCCACCTTCAAATGGTCAAACCTCAGATAAGCAGGCAAATGAAATTGGGTGTTCATCTAAGAATAGGCGCCGTACTCTTGAACTTTCTCCGACCACCGATACGGCAAACTTCCCTGTACGCACTCTGTTTGTTAAGGAAAGCAACAACCTCCCAGATATTGATCTCCCTCGCTCGGATCGGAACCCTTTTACCTTCTCAAACCTATTAGAGTGCAACACAATTCCGAGTATAAGTGAGATTGAGGCCACTGCAGAAGTTGGAGCTATGGTCGGCTTCGAGATTGACAACAGAAATAAATTGCTGGCTGAAATCCTTGGGGTATCCGATGAGGCTACAGTGGCCAAATGAATTTTCTCTCAATAAAGACAAGGGGAATGGGTGAGAACTATAAGGTGGGTTGGGTCTGGAGGCTAAAGATGAGGTACCCAATTTCTTTCTTAGCAATCCAAGAAACTCAGCTAATGGAGGCTGGAAACATTGATGTACGTTCGTGTTGGGGTGATGATGAATTTGGTGTTAGTAGAGTTAACGCATCTGGGAGGCCTAGGGGTCTCCTAAACATGTGGGACAGGAACGTGTTTACCTCTAATGAGGTTATCTCCTCTAGGCATTATATTATCAATATTGGTACATGGGTTGGCATTAGTGAACCTTTGATCTTTGCTAATATTTATGGGCCACAACTAATTACTGGAAAGGCAGAATTATGGAAGGAACTAATTGAAATTAAAAACACTAAAAATGGCATTTGGATTATGATGGGAGATTACAATGCTGTGAGGCACAGAGGAGAAAGATTCAATTCTAATTTCTGCGAAAGAACTACAAGAGATTTCAACAACTTCATACACAAGATTAGGCTTAGTGATTTGAAAATGGGGGGTCATAGGTTCACCTGTTTTCACAACTCAGACCTCAAGTTAAGTAAGCTTGATCGGTTCATGGTCTATCCTACTTTCCTTAATCTATTTCCTTATATCTCTGTTACTGCTCTCCCAAGGGAAATTTCCGACCATTGCCCTATCCTCTTATCTACTTCACGTAAGGATTTTGGTCCGTCTCCATTCAGGTTCTTCAATTCTTGGATGCTCAGGGAAGGTTTCAAAAATACATTCATTTCTAATTGGAATAATTTTGTAGGATATGGTACACCTGATCTGTACTTAACTGCGAAGATCAAACACATTAAAAATGGATTGAAAAAATAGAGAGCATCTGATTATCCAAAGGAGGAAAAAGAACTACAGAGACCCAAGAAATTGGTGGAGTTTCTGGACCATGAAGCTGAGTCGCAACAGTTAACAGTCCAGGAGATTGATGATAGAATCTTAGGGTACAAATCAATCATAGAGATTGAAATATTCAAGTCTTTCAATCTGAGGCAAAAATCTCAGATCAAATGGGCAATTGATGGTGGCGAAAACACAAGCTTTTTTCATGGTCACATAAATAAAAACAATCAAAAAAATAAGATTGATGGCCTAATGATAAATGATGATTTGTGCACGGACCCAAAAATTATAAAGCAGGAGATATACTCGTTCTTTGCTGACAAATTCAAAGAAAAATGGTCAGTCAGACCAAAATTGGGGAGCAACTATTTCAAAAAAATATCACACGATGACTCGCATCTATTAGAATCCCCCATCACCCTTAAGGAAATCAAGGAGGCGGTTTGGTCTTGCGGGAATGAAAAAGCTCCGAAGCCGGATGGTTTCACGTTCAAATTCATCAAGAAATATCGGGAGGTTCTTCTGGGTGACATCGCACCTGTTGTTAAATACTTTGAGCAATACAGAAAAATTGATTCTTCTTTCAACACCTCATCTTTCTTGTTAGTCCTCAAAGATAAGGATCCCCTCACGATTAGAGATTATAGGCCAATTAGTCTTATTTGGTGTATCTACAAAATCATATCCAAGATACTATCACTCAGAATAAAGAAAGTGAAGGGGAACTGTAACACCGTAAATTTTCAAACAAAATTTTCTATTAAAAATCACATAATTCTCATATCACGTTTCACGAAAATTCCATTTAATTTATTTACAAACACAACTCTCTCTCTCTCTCTCTTTCTCTCTCTCTCTCTCTCTCTCTCTCTCTCTATATATATATATATATATATATATATATATATATATATATATATATATATATATATATATATATATATATATATATATATATATAATACTCCAAGATTCTCAAATCATAACTCCTTCTTTGGTGTGTACAATCGAGCCGGTGCATTCCTGCGATTCTGAGAAAACCTTAAACACATAACACATAACACGGTAAACACAAATTTTAGTGAGTTCCCCAAAATACCACACAAAACCTTATCCACTCGAGGCTATAACTCAATAAGACCCTCCAGTCATTGTGTCTCAGTGGGACCCTCCAGTCCCATAACTCTGATGGACCCTCTGGTCCTAACTCTGTGGACCCTCCGATCCAAACTCGGTAAACTCTGAATAATACACAACATAAATCACAAAGAAATACTGTAGGATATCACACTACACAGATAAGCAAATAAGGCATCTCTGTCACACAAATACTACTCATGGTAAAGTATAGTGAGAAGACTCACCTCGGATGATGAACAACCCCTATAACGTTGCTGCTACGCACCGACCTCTAACTCTGAGCCAAAACCACAATTAACCCATTTAGAAACTAAGTCCAGACTCTCACTCATTGGGTCTAAAGGAATACCACTAACCAACTCATTAAAAGCCTAAAACCCATTGGGCCTGCCAAGGCCCAATAATAAAGGGGCTCACCTGAGGCCCACTCTCAAAACTAAATGGCCAGTCCAAAACAAGAGCCCAAGGCAAAATTATAATATTTCACTGCTCATAGTCTCAAATTCACAAGCCCAAAGATGCAGGCCCAACCCTCACGGGCCATGATAAAATCCAGCCCAAAAGCCCACAGTGGAGTTATGCGGGGCGTACCTCTCTTGGTACACTCAGCGTACTCACGCATGGATGAAACTGATCGGGGACTCTAACCCAGTACGTGGGGCATACTGGAACTTACGTTGGGCGTACTGGAACTTACACTGGGCGTACGCCCAGTTTTGCTTTAGTCCATTATCTTGGTCTTAACCCGTTAAGACCTTAACTCATTTCTCAAATCTGGACTCCCTATCATCTCTTACTCCATAAAGTTAGTGACTTTAAGCCTTTTCATGACTGATAAGGTCACAAACACATAAAACTCTTATTCTCTTAACTCAAAATACTCAAATCTCATGTGTGGGTTGATTTTCACGTTCAAGAACAAATTTTTATGGATCCTCACCACTAGAAACACTTAGAAGGACAGATATTGAGCTCTGGAGTGCAACAACTCATAAAGCCTCAAACTTTGGTACCAAAAGCCCAAAAATGGACCATATCATGCACAAAGCAAAAAGGATGGGAAAGCTTTGAGCTTTATACCTCCAAATGATGCTCCAACCACAGAAAAGCTCAGATCCAAAGCCTAGACTCCAACTCTATTCTCTTCCATGCTCCTTCTTCACTCTAAAATTTCCACAATAACACTTATAAGCTCACAATGGTCACACATAAGCTTAAGCACGAGGATTAAGGTTTGGGGGGGGGGGGGGGGGGGGGGTTACTGAATGAGGATTGTGGCCATCTCTTTCTTTATATAGGGATACTCCTCTTAATTAGGGTTTCCTTCTGTGCCTAGTATGCCCAGCGTACTAGGTGGCTCAGCTTAAATGTCACGCGCATGAGTACACTAAGTGTACACATACGTACGCCCAGCGTACTCCGCTGCCATCAATTTCAACTAAAGGACTTATCTTGCCAAATCATCAAATTGTCATTGCTTCCTTGACACAACCCCGATTCCCACGAACCACATACCCTCGGATAGGTGACGAGATGCCCTAAGCTCCTAGCAACTCGTCACAACCCCGAGACTCCCTCATGCCCGGTTTGCAGCCCACGAACCCTAATCACGGACGATCAGAAACATGATGTTACAATTCTCCCCCACTTGAATTAGATTTTGCCCTCGAAATCGCTCCTTATCAACACATAGATCGAACCGATAACCCGAAAAGCACCACCGAAAGGACCTCTTATCATACAAAAATCTCTTCCAAAGACACCTGATCCCAACAGGAACTCCCGACCCCGAAGAAGGATAAACCCATCTGCCGCTGCGGTACTCGATCTGACTCTTTCCGAACTAGAAAACTTTAGTGGTCTGTCTCTCTGCCAGACCATCCTCGCAAAATATGATGTTAATTTCTCATCGATTAACAGACTCTAAGAACACTCTACCAACTCTGATTCTCTAATCGATCCCGGTCGAACTCAAGAGGAACGGAAAGGTCATAACCCACTAAGGACCCACCGCCTCAACAACTATCAAAACTTATCGGAAAGAATAAATCCCAAAAATATGGCCTTAAACACAAGAAAAGACTATACTCACTTGGAAGTATCCTCTGACACCCATAGACATAAGTCCCAGATTCCTCTTAGATGTACCCTTCAATACTGAGCACCAGTTCAGCTCCCGACCCAATAGATGAACCTCCAAAAGTTACTAATTGCAAACCAAAACATCTCACCGACTTCCTTTTCACAATAACTATCTCGGCTCACCGCGACACACAAGTCACGAAGTTTGCTTTACCCCAAGCGGATGCTACAACTCATCTGAAATCGTCTCGTTTCCGACCTTTGTCATCTACCACCCACTGATTCCATGCGTCTCGTGAGTATTCTCATACCAACGAAGCTGACCCACTTCGGTATAAGAAATCAGATGAAGATCAATATCCCTCAAAATAAAACCCATCTACAAAACCGAAACCTCATCTCGCCTACTCAAACAAACGAATGAATCCAGACTCAAGCTCGAGATTCTGAATCAATAGCAGACTTGGAACCACTCAATTCCAATATGGTACTCAACTCATGACCCAAGATTCGCGAATTAAGCATACACCTTCTCCCCAATTCCTTCCGATTACGATAATCCCCACTCAACCTGGGATATATAAATTCCCAACTGACACGGAGACCCCTGCCTCGCCCCTGGTTCGGCAACCAGGCTCCCGAAGACTCAAACGGTAAGGCTACCCAAGCATAAGAACTCCTCTGCGCCATACTCTGACTAGTGAGTACTACACCCCCTGGAAGAACAATATTCACTCTTATCGACTACCGCGTGCTACGGTCCCCCTAGTTTTGCGATACTCTCTCACTGGCTAATGAATACCATGGCTCCGCCACAGTATCACAACCCACTCCTACTATTCAGTGAATGCTACAACTCCCTGTAGCATCACAACACTCTTTCTCTAATCAGTAAGTACTACGACTCCCCACAGTATCACGACACTCTCTTTCACTGTCTCATGGATGCTACGGCTCTCCGTAGTCTTATAACACTCTCTTGCTCACTGACTCAGCATGGGCTTACTCCACGGTTTCTCCTGATAATCCCAAGCGAATACTTCCACCCGGATCCACTTGCTTTCTTATTACCCCATAACCTCATCATCACACATCACCACACTAAACTCACCAACTCACGCTCCATAGTTCAATATAGATAAGTGCTTACACTCACCCAGCTTATGCACTACCACTCCTGATGCAAATTATCATAAGCCAGGCACTTATCTCAACACAGATACACCCTTAGACAGTCTCTCTCTGGGGACAATTAACTGATGGGTTCCCACTGGAATAATAGTCACTCGATACTCCACTTACAACTCAAATCTCAAAATAATTCAAAATTTTGGGGCGTCATACTCAGATACCCCGGTACACCATCACAAAATCTCATGATGTCTTGTCACGTACACTGATCTTCCATTCGCATAGCTCCGAACCTCAAAATACTTCAACTCACAACTTGAAACACGAGGAATTGTTAACGACTGAAAACACGTTGACAAAATCCGAAGCTCCACCCTCTACTGATCACTGCCTAAAGGAACTACTCATACCGACTCTAAAATTGGTAGACCAACCAAATGTTGCCCTCTTTTGGGGTATAGATTACAATCTATACCCATACCTGAAAATCTCAGCTATTGCACCCTGCCTCATCCACCAATAACCCGGGTCTCAAGTGTTCGCACCGCAGATCTCCGTAACCAGTTCCCTAACCGCACTTGAACGAATCGCTGATCTTCCCAATCGACTACCCAGTTCTCCCTCATTCAGGGTTCGAACTATCACCAGTGGGCATACTAACAATTTACTCCATAGACTGTTCCACCAGGTACAACACACTTGAATCATGGAACATACCACGTAAACACTCAATGATCTTCCCTATGGAAACCAAGCAACTCTAATTATCCCGAAACTCAGACAAAAACCTCAAAATCCTCCCAGTGCGACTGTCTCTAGGGATCTCGAAATCTCCGATCGATATTCCGCCGGACACCTCAACTGTTCCGAAAATCCTGACCCTCAGTCTGGAAATAATGCCCTGTCACGCACCACGTCTCTGACTCCTCGACCCGCCTCCCAACACGGGAATCATCATCAAAGCATGGAACCTCATTCTCATAACTGATACACGACATAACAATGAGGGCCACCGCCCTGATATATTCCTCTTAGCCACCTGTAACTGCTGCTAAAAAGCATGCTACACTCATATAGGCACCTTCCTGGGTCTCTTCCATCTCAACCTCCACTAATGACTCCTTGTTACCAGAAATACCTCGCAACAGACAAACTGCCTACATATTCTGATGAAAGGGACACCACCTATGCTACCCCATGGGGGTTTTCCTCCAACTCTGAAACCGGAAACTCGATATCTCCTTCGCTTCTCCAGGAAACGGGAACAATGCAAATCTTGCCACAGAAGGTGACATCTCATCCATCAGCCGATGGCCCGACTCAGACTTCGATCCTCCAATAAGCATCATCTCTATTGATCCCTGAGCTTTGCGACTCCCACTAACATCTCACCAATAAAATTCCTCGGGAACGAACTCGATTTCCCTTTTTCAGGTATACTCCATTAAAACTTGCTCGACATGGCCCTCTGGCCCCGCACTCTATCTCCTGATCTCAGACTAGTCAACCACCACGGTACAACTGGTAAAACCAGAAGCACTAACCGCCATGAATCATGGTACTCGAACCATGTGATCACCTCTCGATCTGCTACGGATCATGGTACCCAAACCATGTTATCTCCTTTCACTCTGCTGCAAATCATTGTACTCAAACCATGTCATCTCTCTTCTCAATCTGCTACTCAGAACCTCTGGGATTCTCCCTGTTTCGAGTATGGGTCCTCTTCTTTCAGTAGTACGAGCCCATAATACCTTCCACATCTACCCATACTTTCCAAACAGATCATCCCAGATTTCCTAAGTAGTTGCTCAACTTTCCTGATCACCAAACCCGCTACACACATTCGCCCTACAGCGAATACTATCCTCTATTAGCGTACTTATTTGACTAAGTCACTTTCCTAGGATCTTCCTAGGTTCTCTCACTTCTCCGCCATCAGCTGCTGAAGAATTCCTCATGATGCCAGCCACCTACCTCCTGAATATCGTCATATTCACTTAGTAGCTGACTCCCATCATCAAGAATTCCACAAAGCATGAAGCAAACAACATTCGGGCATCGAATAACCTCCACCAACACATGTAACGCTCATGTTTATAGGCTAGGCATTAATATTGACATAATGGTCTAGGTTAAACTTTGTAACTCATTTAGAAGAAATGAAAAGGAATTATGTGAATTTTATGTGAATTATGTGTTTTATGCTTAATTATTAGGATTTAATTAATTAAGAATAAAAATAAGCATCAAAATTAAAGTGTGAGATAAGCCCGATATCTTTACATAAAGTTGTAGTGGTCGAACCAAGGATTTCGGGGATATAAAGAATGACGAAATCCGAGTTATAACGAAGAAGTTATGACTTGTCGAAGTTTCGCGACAAAACCAACACGGTACCGAATGTCGTAAAAAGTGAGTTTTTTGATAAACTACTTTTTAGCCTTAGTAATCTAAACGAAAGTCGTATTATTCGTTAAACCAAGAAGTTCGATAAAAAGAACGCCCAAATCTGACTTCGTATGAGGAAGTTATGATTTTTCGAAGTTTCAGCTTAGCAGTAGACAGCTAAAAACTCGAATTTTAGATCGAGTGATTTTTAGCCAACACAACCTAAACGAGAATTGAAGGTCTCGTCATTAGTAGCACAACGGTAAAAAGTCTGACGAAAACGGACGTCGGATGAAGAAGTTATGAATTTTTAACAGATTTCCTGTGCCGGTCTGTTAAAAATAAATATATAAAAATTAAATTCAAAATTAGCCGACGAAGTCTAAATGGAAGTTGTAGAGCGTAATTTTAGCTACGCGTGCATATAAAGAACGTCAAAAACGGAGCTCGTATGCGAAAGTTATGGATTTTAGAAGTTTTTGCACAAAAATCGAGAAAATTCGCATAGTCACGCTTTTGCCACGTGTCCTCGCCTCGCATATGCCACATGGCGAAATCTGCTGAGTCACCCTCGCATGAACAGTAACCACGTGATCCTCGCATGAAACCCACGTGATCCGACCCGCGTGTCGCTTGCTGATTGGACCGAGGGTGCGGTCCAATGATCTTCCGATGCCTCGCTGGCCCAATCCGAAGGCGTCGCGTGTCCGAAGCTCGCACCCGCCACCTGTCCTCGCTCTGCGGATGCCACCTGCCTTCGCCGACTCCTCCTTCTCGGCCGAACCCTCACAGCTCCCCCTATAAATAGTGGCCTTGCGAGACTTCCCGAGTAATTTTGGGAAATTGCCCATTTTTACCCCTTTTTCAATATTTTGGTTATTTTGACCTCCCCCGATGCCTCGAGATCATTTCCAACGCCCGGAACACGTCCCGGAGTGCCCGAAGGCCCGGAAAATTTATCTTTTCGGTTTTGAAGCCCGACCTTTCGCAGAGCCCGGTTTCTCAATAAAACTCCTGGTTTTATTAGAAACTATCGTTTTAGGAAACGAATTGCTGCCCGATTATCATCAAATCATGTGAGTGTATATTCACTTTCAATTTACACATAGATATGAAGTATTTATCTTAAAATACGTGTTACGTGTAAATATATTAATTGTTTATTTGAGGTGACTGTTGTGTTGATATTCTATACAAGCTTTAAACTGTATGTATATATATATATATATATATATATATATATATATATATATATATATATATATATATATATATATATATCTACAGATATGTTGGGTAGAACATGGGTAGATAGTTGGTGTGTGATAAAATAAAGTGATGAGAGGTATCGATGTTTAAGATGATTTAGTCATCTAACAGAGTATAGACAATGGCCACAAACTATTTTAGATAGTCCAGTGGAACGTTAGTAGACTCGTAATCGGTACGTATGTTTGAACTATATGTTCATAAAGTGTTCTTGAACTATATGTTCCTTAGGTGTTTTTGAACTATGTGTTCATCCATTAATTCTTCTTTTTGACACTATTACGTGTTGGCGTACGGGAGCGTACGGGAGTACTTTATTAGTATTTTCGCTATGCTTTTATTTTGAAGAGATTTTGAGTCTTCGTTTCTTTTGTGAAGTGATCGGACGAGCTTCATGAGTCAGTGTTTTCTTTTCCGGTGCCGGATAGGGGTGAGTCTGGGGGTTCAGACCACAGCCTAGGCATTAGTCAGTGTTTTCCTTTCCGATGCCAGATAGGGGTGAGTCTGGGGGTTATATACCTCATGATATTCAGACCACAACCTAGGCATTAGTTAGCGTTTCCATTGCTGGATAGGGTGCGTCTGGGGGTTATATACCTCACGATATTCAGACCACATCCTAGGCAAAGTTCGATGCTGGATAGGGTGCGTCTGGGGGTTATATACCTCACGATATTCAGACCACAGCCTAGGCATTGATAACTACCCCTGACTTAATTGTCTTGTGGTTCTTTCTTTTATGAACAAAGGTTCGTAGTTAAACTTAGTCCATTCATTCAATATCTTTATCAATCCTTGTTTGCTGCTAGAGGATTTCTGAAGCAGTTTCGTAGTTAGTTGTTCATAACGATCCTTTAGGCTAGATCTAGTAAGATCACTGTATAAGGTTAGTATGTGGGGATCAATGTTGTTATTTCCTGTTAAGTAAACCTTGATGATGATGTGACTTCATGCCTATTAGGTAAACCCTGGCGACTATGAGACGTAGTGCCTATTAGATAAATCTTGGTGACGATGTGATGTCGTGCCTATTAGATAAATCTTGGCGACGATGTGACTTCGTGCCTATTTGACATAAATTGTTGTAGGAAAACAATGTTGTCACCCCTAATGAAAATCCTTAGGCTAGGTCCCTTGTGATAGTTGTTTTAGGGACGTAAGGTAAGGATAACGGGAATGGGTAATTGGGGTAATTTGGTTGACTGATTGATGTTTAAACATAATAAATTTATGTATTGTCGTTTGAAAACCCTATATGCTCACCAGGCTTCCAAGCCTGACCCACTCAGTTTTTTTTATGATTATAGGTAGTGGACCCCGAGCATAGTCGGATGATGATGATGAGTGATTTTGGATTATAGGCCATTAGTTATAAATAACTGTTGTAAGGCTTATAATGTCTTGTTTATGCTTTTGATCTGTATTGGAACATGACATCCCGAGATTTTGTTATGAAATAAAAATATATATTTCTTAAAGCAAGGTTTTGATAAATTTTTATCATGTTTGGCTTTGGTAACAAATTCCGCAACACTTTTAATGAAATGATTACTCTGATTTTATTTTAAAAAGCATAAACGAAATCGGTCTTTTCTGGCCGTGAAATTGGGGATGTCACAACACATAAAACCACTCTAGGTTACAACTATATTTTCTCTACTCACGCTCAAGCGGTGTCACCAAACTCCAGTAACCCTACCCCACGCGGGTATCTAACTACTCTCTCATTAAGCTCCTCCACTATTTATCTGGGTATCCCTCCTAGATTCCTCATCTACTCAAAGCCCTCTCTCTCTAAAAGATTCCTGCTGGATACTCTTACTCCGCACATACTCAAAGCACATCACTGATAGAAAATTTCCTAGGCTAAGGCATCACAAATCAAGCAACTTTAGCCCTAAGATATGAAATACCTAGCCTATCTTCTAGCATGCATCACTAATATCTCAATAATAACTCACAACAAAAACAAGTAAGGGTATTTTGGGAAATCACCGTTCGGGCTCTGGCTGATTGTACACATTGCTCCTTCTCATTTTTCCTCTTAGAAACTCTTGCTCGTTTTAGAAAATCATATATTTTGACAATCTTTCTCAATTCCTTAGTTTGAGTTCAGATATACCCGAAGGTGCATCCGAATCCCTCAAACCAAGGCTCTGATACCAACTTGGAACATCGTAAATTTTCAAACAAAAATTTCTATTAAAAATCACATAATTCTCATATCACGTTTCACAAAAATTCCATTTAATTTATTTACAAACACAACTCTCTCTCTCCCTCTCTCTCTCTCTCTCTCTCTCTCTATATATATATATATATATATATATATATATATATATATATATATATATATATATATATTGTAACGACCAAAATTTCAAAACAATTAAAACTTTTCAAAAAACCACCCATTTCAATAACATTGTTACATAAAGGTTTTCAATACATTGTTTAATAGAGTATTTTCCCAGGTTCATATCATAAAACACCAACGCAAGGAACGGTACGATCACGCCTTTGCCTTGCCACAGACTCCTGAGAACCTGAAAACATAAAACCACAACTGTAAGCCCGAAAGCTTAGTGAGATACCCCCAAAATACCAACCATATATACGCCCTTCCAGGCCACGACCTTCCGGTCCAAAACATATCGCCTTCCGCCCCATAACATATTGCCTTCCGGCCCATAATATATCGCCTTCCGGCCCATAACATATCGCCTTCCGGCCCATAGCATAAAATGCCCACATAACATAACAGATCATAGAACAGCCATACATATCGGGTCAAACCCCAGACCAAGCAACCGTGCACATAACATATAATCATATAACAGATCACAGTCAGCAAATCGATCAACAGATCACATAACATATCATTACTCTAACCAAGATACCGGCCTAACCGGTCACTAGCATAACATCACCCTACGAATCAGTCAACATACTAATTACACACATTCGCCTTTCCAGGCCATGACCTTCCGGTCCACATCGTAATGCCTTTCGGCCCACAACATGTAATGCCTTCCGGCCCACAACATGTAATGCCTTCCGGCCCACAACGTAATATCATAACTACAGACACTACCCAGATTTCCATCCGATAAAGGGTTGGCCTTGGTGCCGTAAACCCCGTTGATATAGTGAGGATAACTCACCTCGAAACTGCCGACTGAACAGATAACCCAAGCTGCTCCGATCACTGATATGATCTCCACCTCTGGACAGCCACCAATGCACTGAACTCAAACAATAATCAACAATTACCAAAATACCCCTGGAAACCACTGGTCAACCCTTGGTCAAAGACAAGGTCAAAGTCAACCCCTGACTGACCCTACTCGCCGAGTCAACCCGATGACTCGCCGAGTTCCCATACTCAGAGCTCACTCAATCCGCGACCTAACTCGCCGAGTCACCCCGAGACTCGCCGAGTCCCACAACTTCTGAGTCCTCTCGCACACAACTCACCGAGTCATCCCTTGACTCACCGATTCTCGACTCAACCAGAGAATATCGGAACTCTTCGACAAGACTCGCCAAGTCCAAGAACAGACTCGCCGAGTCTATGGCTATCTTCAACCTACTCGCCGAGTTGTTCATACAACTCGCCGAGTTCCAGGCCATCTTCATCCAACTCACCGAGTTGTTCTTCCAACTCGCCGAGTCCCAGCTCATCTTCAAACAACTCGTCGAGTACACCCATGTGACTCGCCGAGTACCACCGGTCTGAATCCATACAGAAGCACTCCAAGCCATGCAATTGATCCAAAACATAGATCTAGCTTCCTACAACCCCTTCATCACGTAAAGTGGCAAACTTTACGTGAATCCAACTAGATCTAGGCTTTTTGCACTTGGTTTAGGGTTTGGGACATGTAAGCTTCACTAAACACTCTAACACAAGGACTTTCATGCTCTCTGATTCTTCTCCATTCCAGATCTGAGGTAGCAACCTCAGATCTAACCTCTAAACTTCCAATTACATCCATAGACAAGTTCCCACAACCCCAAAATGAAGAAACAACATATCAACAGTCCAAGAACGAGATTTTACCTCCAATGGACGCCCCAACTGCAATGTAATTTGAATCCAAGCAAAGCCCCTTGCTCCAAGCCTTCAATCTCTCAAAATTCCTTCAATAATCATCTCCTTCAAGCTCCCAATTGAGATATGATCACTCACACACGAAGGCTAAGGGTTTCTGGACTTGGGAATGAATAAAGAGGCTGAGAGTGGGCTGTTATGTTCTTTATATAGGGCTCAACCCCGGGAATTAGGGTTTTCTCCACTCAGCGCCTACTCGCCGAGTCCTCCTTGCTGACTCGCCGAGTCGGCTACTTAACACGCGACCCAGTCGCGACTCTACTCGTCGAGTCCATCCATGGACTCGCCGAGTCACACTTCCACAACTTACTCTTTTAGTCCCTCAACTCTACTCTTGATATTTCGGGATGTTACAATTCTCCCCCACTTATATTAGGCTTCGCCCTCGAAGCCTACAGCAACTCAACTCCAAGGATACTCCCACAACGCTCCGCCTGGCCTTAACCGGACCAGGTCCCTCCAGGCATACTTATCGAAACTCGAACACACTTTATCCTCCTTCACGGTGTCCTGACCACCGTCTCGAACCGGGCATCGACTGTACTCCTGATCATCACTCTCAATAACCGAGAATTACCTAAAATGCAACTCTGCTTTAAATCTCAACGGTCACTCGACCCATAAGGGTTAGAAAACCATGAACCATCGGATCCCCGATCCGAATCCCACTCTATCCATTCCGGGACGACTGAGAGACCCATTCTCAATCTCAGAACAACTCTCACGAGTTCTCCCCTTGCAACCACATACACATGCTGAACTAGATCTAACACCCTCAGGTTGGGAAAACCTGAGACACTGATAATACCCTCAAACATCCCCCAGGATGAACCACTAATATACACCCCATACCCTGATCAGAATCACACTGAGAGTTCAAGACTCTCTCTCTCCCTGCATCCCTTCCGAGCCTCTTGGCTCTACACTTGCGGATTTTCCTCCGCGACCTCAGCAGACATTCCAAACCGGATGAGCTTCTAATCCACTGCCGCAAACACGCTGCTCAATAACCATACTCGAATTGCTTTAATCATAACTCTGCTCTGCCGCTTTCACTTCCGTGAACTTGCACTCCCTCTCGGAGTTACACGCCTCTTACCTCTTTCTCTTCCTTTACCAAGGAATCCACCCGGCCACAATGTCACTCCGAAAAATGCCACGGTGCTCGCCCTACGCTACACCACCCTTAGCGTGTCTGCTATCCATCCAACACACTTACTTTGACTCTCCTCGCAGGGACTCTCAAGCCCATGCACTACCTCAACTAAGCAAGATCACTACCCGGGGCCAGACCTTCCAAGGCAATCACACTGCAACATACACAGTCCGTAATCTCAAATTGATCCAACAATACCAGCAGAGTCTCCAGCATGACTGGACCGACTCACATAACACATATTAGCTACTCGAGGCTATATCTCTGTGGGTCCGTACACCCAAACTCTGTGAACCCTCAGGTTCTAACTCTGGGAACCTTCCGGTTCCAACTCTATAAACATGCACAACATAAATCCCATAGAATTAATGCAGTACAACACATCACGTACATAAAGCATACAAATACTCTGATCACATAACCCCGGTTACCTACTCAAACTTGATCCCGGCCTGCTTCCAGGCCTCCACAATCAAATGCCCTAGGTCTGTATCCCGCCCCGCGTGCCCGACACTCGCTCCTATCAGCCTATACTCTGGGCTGACGAAACACTGCTGAATTCCAACAGCTAAGCACCCTCAAATACTCATCGATCTCCCGGAGAATTCTCCAATTCTCCCCCACTTAAAGCACTGACTAACAACCACCGGTCGCCATTAACGACCTTCCAGAACAACCCCGCAGAAAGAGAACACTTACACACTGACTGCTTCCTACAAGCATAAGCAACCCTCAGCAAAACATATCTCCTCACTGATCAACCCGCTCAAAAAGAATCTGATCTCCAATTATCCCTTCCACGAATGTAGATGCTACCCGACATTCAACCCAATGTCGCATTTCCATTAATAACCCTCACGAACGATAACCAATGATAGCACAAAACACCAAACTATAATCATACTAAACCTTCAGGGAACAACGGATACCAAGACGAAAACCCGAAACACGAATCCATAACCATGCCAAACCCGCAAAACGATGAATACCGCATCGAAATCCACACAAAGATACCAGCACAACCAATACACCGCAATAATCGCAAGATAACAAGACATCAAGAAAGAAACATACCCGCAGCTGCATCCGGCACTGCTCTGACCTCCCCTGCCGCAAGCTGATACGCGCGACCCTGAGCCCCTAGGGGCTCCGATCCACCCTGACCTCCACCTGGAATCCTCAAAGTGGCTGGTGCTGGAGCCTGCACCAGTCCTGCAGAAAACTGTGGACAGTTGACCCTCAAATGTCCAACCCGACGACAATGATAACAAATCCTCAAATCCCGAACCGGCACTGACTGCCGACAATCCCGCGCATAGTGCCCCTCCCTTCCGCACTTGCAGCATGCACCACCGGACCAACAAACTCCGGTGTGACCCCTCCCATACTTTCCACAAGTGTGGCCGCTCAGATCCCCCACTCTAACATCAACGGTCCTGGACCGTTTTGGCGCCGGCTGCGACTGCATCGGAGCCTGCCTCAGCTCACGCAACTGCAACTCAACCTCTAACTCACGCCGCCTGGCGGCCTCCTGCAACTCCAACAAGGTCTCGCACCTCTGCGCAGACACAAACTGTCTGATATCCCCCTTGAGCATACTCAGATATCGGGACATCTGAGCCTGCTCCGAAGTGAACTCAGGGCAAAACATCGCCCTCTCAGAGAACATCCTGGTGATCTTAGTCACCGACTCTTCAGCTCCAGGAACTCTTGAGCCAATCTCTCCCTCTCATCTTGCGGAACATAGCGGGTGCTGAACATCTCTCTAAATTGATCCCATGAAACCGCAGCCCTTTGCGCATCCGAGTATAACCCCGTGCTCAATCTCCACCAATCCTTCGCCCCGAGTCTCAACAGGCTTAGAGCACCACTCACCCTCAGATCAGCAGGGCATGAACACGTGAAGAAACACCCCTCCACGTCCGATAACCACCTCATAGCAACAATCAAGTCCTGAACTCCATCGAAGGTGGGAGGCTCCGTATTATCGAAGTCCCGATACTGAAGATCCCTATCAGCTCCTCCCCCTGCCGTTGCTACATCCACTGTAGCCGCCGTGGCAGCCGTCTCCGCGAGAGTCGCATAGCGCTCATCAAAATACTCAACCATGGCGGTCTTGATCGACCCAAACAGTTCCGGCAACTCAGCCCGGAACAATGCAGCAACCTCATCATGCAGGATCTCGTGAATCCTCGCATGCAACTCGCGCGAACTCATCTGACCAATAACCTCGGGCGGCACAGACCCGCCCTGAACTCCTTCTCCTACTCCCGATCCTAACCCGGATCCACTCCCAGCATGCCTCGGAATCTCCATACTGAAAACACCACTAAATCTCAGACACTTCCCACAATCCTGGGATCCAACTCTCGCAACCCAACCCTAGAGATCATGGTTTCCCTGATACGCGTATGGGTCCTGTGCTTTCAGTAGTACGGGCCCATACTACCTTCCACACCTACCCATATTTGTATGAAGTATTACCACAATACCCTAGAGAAACATGCATAACAACGCTCAACCCCTCACCACTAGAGGAACACTGAGAATCTCCCATAAGGGACCCTAGGCTACAGGCATCACAAATCAGGCAACATTATCATGAATTCCTGAAGATCCCTAGCCTAACTCTAGCATGCTGTTCTATCAAAGCTCAATAAAACAAGTGTCATGAATGGTAATTTGGGGTTACTTACTGGCTTCGGCTGATCGTACCTCCGCGTCCTCCTTTTACTTAATTTGAAAACCATTTTAATTTCACTTTTAAAACCTTCCTCGATTTGAGACTGGAGTTACACGAGTGTTCCTCCAATTCACTCAAACCAAGGCTCTGATACCAACTTGTAACGACCAAAATTTCAAAACAATTAAAACTTTTCAAAAAACCACCCATTTCAATAACATTGTTACATAAAGGTTTTCAATACATTGTTTAATAGAGTATTTTCCCAGGTTCATATCATAAAACACCAACGCGAGGAACGGTACGATCACGCCTTTGCCTTGCCACAGACTCCTGAGAACCCTGAAAACATAAAACCACAACTATAAGCCCGAAAGCTTAGTGAGATACCCCCAAAATACCAACCATATATACGCCCTTCCGGGCCACGACCTTCCGGTCCATAACATATTGCCTTCCGGCCCATAACATATTGCCTTCCGGCCCATAACATATCGCCTTCCAGCCCATAGCATAAAATGCCCACATAACATAACAGATCATAGAACAGCCATACATATCGGGTCAAACCCCAGACCAAGCAACCGTGCACATAACATATAATCATATAACAGATCACAGTCAGCAAATCGATCAACAGATCACATAACATATCATTACTCTAACCAAGATACCGGCCTAACCGGTCACTAGCATAACATCACCCTACGAATCAGTCAACATACTAATTACACACATACGCCTTTCCAGGCCATGACCTTCCGGTCCACACCGCAATGCCTTCCGGCCCACAACATGTAATGCCTTCCGGCCCACAACATGTAATGCCTTCCGGCCCACAACATATAATGCCTTCCGGCGCATAACGTAATATCATAACAACAGACACTACCCGAATTTCCATCCGATAAAGGGTTGGCCTTGGTGCCGTAAATCCCGTTGATATAGTGAGGATAACTCACCTCGAAACTGCCGACTGAACAGATAACCCAAGCTGCTCCGATCACTGATACGATCTCCACCTCTGGACAGCCACCAATGCACTGAACTCAAACAATAATCAACAATTACCAAAATACCCCTGGAAACCACTGGTCAACCCTTGGTCAAAGACAAGGTCAAAGTCAACCCCTGACTGACCCTACTCGCCGAGTCAACCCGATGACTCGCCGAGTTCCCATACTCAGAGCTCACTCAATCTGCGACCTAACTCGCTGAGTCACCCCGAGACTCGACGAGTCCCACAACTTCTGAGTCCTCTCGCACACAACTCACCGAGTCATCCCTTGACTCACCGATTCTCGACTCAACCAGAGAATATCGGAACTCTTCGACAAGACTCGCCGAGTCTATGGCTATCTTCAACCTACTCGCCGAGTTGTTCATACAACTCGCCGAGTTCCAGGCCATCTTCATCCAACTCACCGAGTTGTTCTTCCAACTCGCCGAGTCCCAGCTCATCTTCAAACAACTCGTCGAGTACACCCATGTGACTCGCCGAGTACCACCGGTCTGAATCCATACAGAAGCACTCCAAGCCATGCAATTGATCCAAAACATAGATCTAGCTTCCTACAACCCCTTCATCACGTAAAGTGGCAAACTTTACGTGAATCCAACTAGATCTAGGCTTTTTGCACTTGGTTTAGGGTTTGGGACATGTAAGCTTCACTAAACACTCTAACACAAGGACTTTCATGCTCTCTGATTCTTCTCCATTCCAGATCTGAGGTAGCAACCTCAGATCTAACCTCTAAACTTCCAATTACATCCATAGACAAGTTCCCACAACCCCAAAATGAAGAAACAACATATCAACAGTCCAAGAACGAGATTTTACCTCCAATGGACGCCCCAACTGCAATGTAATTTGAATCCAAGCAAAGCCCCTTGCTCCAAGCCTTCAATCTCTCAAAATTCCTTCAATAATCATCTCCTTCAAGCTCCCAATTGAGATATGATCACTCACACACGAAGGCTAAGGGTTTCTGGACTTGGGAATGAATAAAGAGGCTGAGAGTGGGCTGTTATGTTCTTTATATAGGGATCAACCCCGGGAATTAGGGTTTTCTCCACTCAGCGCCTACTCGCCGAGTCCATCCATGGACTCGCCGAGTCACACTTCCACAACTTACTCTTTTAGCCCCTCAACTCTACTCTTGATATTTCGGGATGTTATATATATATATATATATATATATATATATATATATATATATAAATAATAATAATAATAATAATAATAATAATAATAATAATAATAATAATAATAATAATAATAATACTCCAGGATCCTCAAATCATAACTCCTTCTCCGGTGTGTACAATCGAGCTGGTGCCTTCCCGTGATTCTGAGAAAACCTGAAACACATAACACATAACTTGGTAAGCACGAAGCTTAGTGAGTTCCCCAAAATACCACACATATCACCTTAGCCACTCGAAGCTATAACTCAATAAGACCCTCCGGTTATTGTGTCTCAGTGGGACCCTCTAGTCCCACAACTCTGATGGACCCTCTGGCCCTAACTCTGTGGACCCTCCGATCCTAACTCGGTAAACTCTGAATAATACACAACATAAATCACAAAGAAATACTGTAGGATATCACACTACACAGATAAGCACATAAGACATCTCTGTCACACAAAATACCACTCATGGTAAAGTATAGTGAGAAGACTCATCTCCGATGATGAACATCCCCTATAACGCTGCTGCTCCGCACCAGCCTCTAACTCCGAGCCAAAACCACAATTAACCCATTTATAAACTAAGTTCAGACTCTCACTCATTGGGTCTAAAGGAATACCACTAACCAACCCATTAAAAGCCTAAAACCCATTGGGCCTGCTAAGGCCCAATAATAAATGGGCTCACCTGAGGCCCACTCTCAAAATTAAATGGCCAGTCCAACACAAAGGCCCAAGGAAAAATTATAATATTTCACTGCTCATAGTCTCTAATATATTTAAGCTAAACTTAAAACCCTCTCTATTTATTTTAATATCTAAAATGCAAATCTTTTTATTTAATTGCAGCGACTTGATTGCGTTGTCATTGCTCCCCTTCTTTAATCAACAATAAGTAATATTTAATTTTTATATCATATTTAACTTGTAATTTATTATTTCTAGTTTTATTTATTAGTTTGGTTTTATAACCATATCTTAAATTATAAGCAACAAAAGAACCATGGATTTGTTTTGAACGAAAAGGAAGATGTTCATGAACCAATACTTTTTGTTATCTTTTTACGATGTAAGCCCCCGTTATTCCCAAATCCTTACTCCGCCCCTGCTTCACTCGTTAAGACCTTAACTCATTTCTCAGATCTGGACTCCATATCATCTCTTACTCCATAAAGTTAGCGACTTTAAGCCTTTGCATGGCTGATAAGTTCACAAACACATACAACTCTTATTCTCTTAATGCAAAATGCTCAAATCTCACGCATGGGTTGATTTTCACGTTCAAGACCTCATTTTTATGGATCCTCACCACTAGAAACACTTAAAAGGACAGATATTGAGCTCTGGAGTGCAACAACTCATAAAGCCTCAAACTTTGGGACCAAAAGCCCTAAAATGAACCATATCATGCACAAAACAAAAAGGATGGGAAAGCTTTGAGCTTTATACCTCTAAATGATGCTCCAACCACAGAAAAGCTCAGATCCAAAGCCTGGACTCCAACTATATTCTCTTCCATGCTCCTTCCTCACTCCAAAATTTCCACAATAACACTTATAAGCTCACAATGGTCACACACAAGCTCAAGAACGAGTATAAGGGTTTAGGGGGGTTTACTGAATGAGGATGGTGGCCAAGAATGAGGCTATCTCATTCTTTATATAGGGACACTCCTCTTAATTAGGGTTTCCTTCTGTGCCTAGTACGCCCAGCGTACCCTCTGATATGCCCAGCGTACTAGGTGGCTCAACTTAAATGTCACATATATGAGTACGCTAAGCGTACACACACATACGCCCAACATACTCTGCGGCCATCAATTTCAACTAAAGGAATTATCTTGCCAAATCATCAAACTGTCATTGCTTCCTTGACATAACCCTGATTCCCATGAACCTCATACCCTCGGATAGGTGATGAGATACCCTAAGATCCTAGCAACTCGTCATAACCCCGAGACTCCCTCATGCCCGATTTGCAGCCCACGAACCCTACTCACAGACGATCATAAACAGGATGTTACAGGAACTGTATTGATGAGGTGCAGTTGCCTACGCGGAGGGCAAGAACATACTTAACAGGCCACTTGTGGTGAACGAAATTTGCTCATGGAAAAAAAGAAAAAGATGAAGATACTCCTATTTAAGGTTGATTTTGACAAGGCATTCGACTCAATCAACTAGGGGATTCCATGATACCAATCTTATGCACATGGGTTTTGGTGATAAAATGAAATCTTGGCTAAAAGGATGTCTTGAAAGCTCCAAATCCTCAGTTCTATTCAACGGCAGCCCGACCGAAGAATTCCCGATATCCAAAGGTGTCAAACAAGGTGATCCACTCTCCCCTTTTCTTTTCATCGCAGTTATGGAGGGACTAAGTGCAGCTACGAGGGCTGCGTGCGACACTAGAATATTTCATGGTATTCAGCTGCCACATGATGGTCCATTAATTTCCCATCTATTATATGTGGATGATGCTTTATTCCTTGGAGAATGGTCGAAGCAAAATATAAAAAACATGGCCCATATTCTACATTGTTTTCAAGCTGCATTGGGACTAAAAGTTAACTTCAATAAATCGAGAGTTTTTGGAGTTGGCTCTTATATACAAGAACACTTTAGGATGTGAACCTTCCACTCTCCCATTCACATACTTAGGGGTCCCAGTTAGCGCAAATATGAACTTGAAAAAAAACTAGGCTCCAATTTTGGATAGATTCCAATCCAAATTGTCAAAATGGAAATCAAAAGCCTTATCTTTTGGTGGTAGATTAACACTCATAAAGTCAGTTTTAGGAAACCTTCCATCATATTACCTTTCCTTATTCGTGGCACCTGAGGGCATTATTGACACATTGGAAAATATGAGGAATCAGTTCCTTTGGGAAGGATCAGATGAAAAGAAAGTGATCCACTGGATCTCGTGGGATAAGGTAACAACATCAAAGAAATCTGACGGTTTAGGTGTTGGTACAATAAAAGCACTAAACGTCGCTCTAATAACAAAGTGGTGGTGGAGGTTAAGAAACAAATAGGATCAATTATGGGCTGTTGTGATAACGAGTGTGCACAATCTAAGGTCGAAACCCGATGACTGTTACTCTGCAAAGTCACTACCTGGGGTATGGAATAACATCGTTGGAATTGAAAATGATCTAAGGAAAAAGGATATCCAAGTTAAGACAGTGTTAGACAAACGGATAGTAAACAATGGAGTCATCTGGAGATGTGGGCTAATCCCGGATGGATCTTTCACAGTAAATGCTCCCAAATCAAGATGGACTACCAGACTCCATTGACCAACATAAAATTCCATTGGATAAAAGAAATCCCATTGAAAGTCTCTTGCTTCATTTGGAGAGCACACTTGGGCAAAATCCCAACAGCTAAGGAGTTAGTTAAAAGCAGGGTAAGCATGGAAAATTTAACATGCCAGATGTGCAATGAAAAGGAAGAAAGCGTTGATCATATTCTTGTAGATTGTGCTTATGCAAAGAAGGTAATGGAAAGAATAATGAGATGGTGCAAGGTGAATATTCACACGGGAGATCTACAAGCGGTGTCGGATGTCCTGAACTTTGCCAATCAATGGGGAACGTGTACTAAAAAGCGGAAGATATTCTTGGCATTTTGTTACTCTACACTACGGAGAATCAGGATAGCAATGAATGAAAAAGTTTTCAAAAAGAACCAGCTACTTCTCGAAAAAGTCATCGAGTATATCAAATATGTGACCTTTCTTTGGGTGAAGAATACTACTTCCCGAAAAAGTCATCGAGTATATCAAATATGTGACCTTTCTTTGGGTGAAGAATAGGGGAATCAAGATGAATTTAATGTGGGCAAATTGTTCTCAATGCCATTTTTTCTTTTAGTTGTCCGTCTTGTCTGACTTCTGTTTTGATACTTTGTGTTGCCACTTATTTGTGGCTGCAACTCTTTTTCATGTTTTTTCTTTTATGTATACTATATTTATCGGTTAAAAAGTAAAAGTTAAACGAGATAACTATCTAACCATTCTCACGAACAGCTTAATAATGGTATAAATTTGGAATGGTTCTAATTATAAAAAGTTTTCAAGATATTATAATATTACTCGAAAGAAGTAATTAATGTTATCCATTACATTTTGTATTTATTCATACATGGAAGTAGATCGGGTGGTTTATCTATAGACGCTCATAAACCCGCCACGCGTACACTCCAATCGTAAGTCAGCTTTTCACCAACACGTGTGTACCTCACGTGTCATTGTTCTACCCACAAAAACACAAGGAAGCCACTTTCAAATTAACCTCGAAGTTGATAATAAATTGAGTGATTGCAAATTTTAACATTTATCAAAATTAAAATATATTAAAATATGTTAATTATTATGATTATGATTTCATGCAGTAGATAGATAATGCTTTAAATCATTTAATATTGCGATTTTTTAAATATTATTTAATAGAATTTGAAAACCATTTTTATATTCTCACTCTGTCTCACCGTTTATATATCTGTCTCCAGGAAAATATACCGTGGGAAACATATCATACAATGGAAGGTGGATGCGAGGATGAAACGGCGGTGGGGGTGGCGGTTGCGGTTGTAGAGGAGGGTTGTGCAACACCTAAGCATGAGGGGTGTCGGATACCATCAGTTCCGTTGGTGTGTCCTCCCCCACCAAGGAAAAAACGGTGGTCAGCTTACGGTAGCGGCGGAGGAAAGCGGGAACCACCAAAGGACGGGTATTTCAGGTCACCGGAGATCGAGTTATTTTTTGCAAGAAGACATGAAGCTTGCGCTTAGGATTATATATGGATTAGTTAGGGATTAGAAGTTTAGAACAATAGTTGATTTCAAAATTAGGTTTTGTAATATTAAAGGGTTGCCATTGTATGTTTTTTTGATAGATTTATGGGAATCCTTGATTGCTTTCTACAAACTTTTTGCTTAATAGAAAATACATCACATATGTATTCACAAGATATTTACAAGATTTATGCATGTATGTGTATGGTTTTTCAAAGTGATTATCGCATAAATAATAGTACATGCTATATAAAGATTATCCGAGATGGTTTTCTTTTTCTATTTTTCTTGTTTTATTATTTGGTTTTTCTTGTTTTTTTAACAGTCGCATGTCTAAGGTTCATTTTCTTACATAGAATTTAATAAAATCAAGTTTGAAACTTAAATTAATATACTTAACTAGGGTTTGCATCCTTAAGTTTTGTAGCAGAAACTTGATTTTTGTTTAAAAAAATACAATATAACGAATATATAGAAAATTAACTAGGGTTTGCATCCTTCTGTTTTGTAGGAGAAACTTATTTTCTTTTAAAATAATTCACGGCCGTCTTGCACGGTTCGAGGCCGGAGCAAAATAAAAATAACGGTTCGAGACCGGACCAAAAATAAAAACTGATGCCTTTTGCGATAGATATGTAAATATAAACTTTTTTTTTGTAAAAGGTATATATATATATATATATATATATATATATATATATATATATATATATATATATATATATATATATATATATATATATATATATATATATATATATATATATACACACGACCTTTTATTAATTGAGTTAAAAAATAATATTTAAATGACTTAAATCTATGTTTGTTAGGAACAATAGACCAAATAAATTTATATATTTCTATGCTATATAAGAATTATATATATATATATATATATATATATATATATATATATATATATATATATATATATATATATATATATATATATATATATATATATATATATATTCTTTTAAATGAAATTAAAAGAAATTTAACTACTCGGTTTAATATTTTGTAAAATATGAATCATGAAAATTGGAGATTTAAAACTAATACTTCGTCCGCTCTATGTTTATTGTCTATTTTTGATTTTTGAAATTTTTATTTTTCAACTTTAAACTTAAATAATTGTATTTGTGTAATAAATTACTTAATTAAACTTATAAAAATAAAAATAAAAAATACTTAAAACACAACTCATTCATATATTTTACATCAATTATTATATATCAAAAACAAAAATATTTAAAGTTAAATCTCATATGAACTACAAAATATTTTCTACATTACTATTCTCTATTATATCTATTTTGGATTCTATCTATTTTGAAGATAAAAAGTAAATAAATAAAGAAATAAAAAAAATAGCTTAATTGGGTATCAGAATGCTGGTCATCCGACTACATTTAGGCTATGTTTAGCGTACTAGCTGAAAAACTAGCTATTAGTTGAAAAGCTAGTTGATAACTGAAAAGCTAGCTGTTAAATAAAAATTTTAGCCGATATCTGAAAAGTTAGCTGATAAAAAAAGACGTTTGGTAAAACTAGCTGAAAAAAATGAAATGACATAAAAGAAAATTTAAAATAATGTGTTTTTATAATTAATTAAGGGGTATATTTGAATTTTTTTTTAAAAGCTCCTAAAAAGCTAGCTTATAAGCTACTTTTTGGTTTGCCAAACATAACAACTCAAAAAAACTCGATAAATAAGTTAGTTTTTCAGCTAGTTGTGACGCGCCAAATACAGCCTTAAGCTATGTTTGGCATACTAGTTGAAAAGATGGTTGTTAGCTGAAAAGCTAGCTGATAGCTGAAAAGCTAACTGTTAAATAAAAAGCTAGCTGATAGCTGAAAAGCTACCTGATAAAAAATAACGTTTGGTAAAACTAGCTGAAAAGCTAGCTGAAATATATAAAGTTACATAAAATGACATGTAAGAATATGTGTTTCTATAATTAATTAAGGGGTGTATTTGGAAAATTAAAAAAAAAAAACTCCTAAAAAGCTAGTCGAAGTAGCTTTTCAAAAAGCTAGCTTATAACCTAGCTAATAAACTGTTTTTTGTCTTACCAAACATGACAACATAGAAAAGCTAAAAAAAACTAGCTTATCAGCTAGCAGTGGCACGCCAAACATAACCTTAAGCTTCCTTACCAATTCCTCTCCAAAACTCCTAACAACTTTCAATAATCTTACAAATTACAAAGAGATATATACAAAAGCTTATAGATTTCAATTTGGTGGCCCACACCATTCCGAGACTTTGGGCCGTGGCAAAGCCCATTGGGCTAACTTCATAGAAATACTGAGAAAAAAATTAAAAAAATAACAATAATAACTTTATAACAATATATCCGTATAAACTTAATTAATAAAAAAAATAAAATATACACAAAAGATGGAAATAAAATAATATTAAAAAAAATATTTTTAAAAATATATAATAAAAAACTTATAAAAAATATTTGAAAATTTAAAAAAATTAACACAAAATTATAATTGTTTTTGGAAAAATAGTTGGAAAATATCATAAAAAAAAATTAACAGTAAGAATGAAAATTTTTGCTTTGTAAAGAAAATTGAGTAAATTTTGTAAAACAAAAAGAAAAAGAAAAATAAAATGAACAAATAAGAAATTTTTAAAGTTAAAGAAAATATAAAAATTTTATATATTTATAAAAAACTCAAAAAAATTCTCCAAAAATTATAAAAATTGAAGGAATACTAATGACTTTGTAAAATGAATTTTTAAAAAATAAGATGTTTTAGATACCAAACTTGATTTTAAAAGATTAAAAGTGTTTTAAAAAATTATTGAACAAAATATGATGCAAATAGAGATGATTCAAGATATTAATGATTCAAAAATATTATTATTCAATATGTTTATGATCATTAACTTGTTATGATCTAAAAATATTTTGATTCATATATATAATGATCCTTCATTATTATTTTTTTTATGATTCAAAATTAAATGATTCAAAAATTATAATGATCCAAATGTTGTATTGAAAAAAATATTTAATTCAATATATTATGATCCAAATTAATATGATCCAAAAATATATGATCCTTAATATTCTTGTTATTTAAAATTTTATAATTGTTAACCATTAAAATCTCAAACAGATATTTAGTTTAAAATAAAAAGAAAAATAAAAAAGAAAAGAAAAATAAATAAATAAAACCATACTATCTTCAAGTATATAGTAAAGATAATAAAAACAAAAAAAAATAATAAAAGAAAAAAAATTAAAAAAACGAGCAAAAATATAAAAACGTTATAACCGAACATATATCTATTTAAGAAAAAAATTGAAAATTTTTAACGAAAAATAAAAAAATAATAAAAAAAAACAAAATAAACCAAAATAAAAGAAAAACTCATTTAAATGAAGTTTTATGGACGTTCGTCGCGCATGATTATTTCCTCAGGTTTGTATTACGTTCGATGCACGTGCGACGCATGCGAACGCGTCACGACCAAGTAAATGGATTTGACGTTTGTCTTCCTGACGAAATAATTGGTGGAGAATAGTCCTAGCGGTTCCTACCAATTTTTTGTTTCCTACCGAATCCGGACCATATATATATATATATATATATATATATATATATATATATATATATATATATATATATATATATATATATATATATATATATATATATATATAGACTTCATTTCGGACAACATCAAACTCAAACGATGTCTTCTTCTAACAATAAAGATATTCAAAATTTATGGCTATGTATCCAGTAGTTGGCAGATAATAACAATTAAGTCACATATCCTAAAATATCCTAGTGTTTGTGTCAATTAGACATACAACCTAAAATATTTTAGACACACACCTCACAATCATTTTTTAGTATTCTAAGTTTAAGTCTAAAAATCCTCAAAATTTATAGTTCGCTTAAACTAATCCTCTGATACCAACTATTACATTCCCATTTTTACGGACTATAAAAATGGTCTCTTTATGCTTATTTAAAATAGAGTACTCTTTTATTAGTGAGGAATTTATCTTAAAACATTATTAATGTGAAATGATATCAATACCAAAAACATTTCCGAATAAACGTTTTTCATTAATATTTAAAAGTTTGAGATGTCATGACTGATACAAAAAATAAACATAAACTAGTCTTTACAAGCCTTACATCCATTTATTTAGTGGCCTAAAACTCCTTAAATCTCTCGGTAGATCCAAATGTCACTATCATTATACCTTGGTGTTGTTACCTGTGATACAAAGAAACTGAACGGTTCAGGCTTGGAAGCATAGTGAGACATATATGGTTAAATCGAAATCATCTCATACTGTTTCATATAACACAAAATATCTTAATCATCGATAATAAGGACATATAGCATTTAATTATATAAATACTTCATATATATATATATATATATATATATATATATATATATATATATATATATATATATATATATATATATATATATATAAGATGAAAGTTACTATGCACTCACTTGTTAAAAGTTGATGACTTGTAAATTGGGCAGCGCTTATGGTCCGTTTGGTATATAGAGTATACTGTTTGGAAATCTCACCATAAACACCTCACTAAATCTAGCCTAGAAATCATTCCCTTAAATAGATCTAACAATATTATGACATGAAGTCACTAATAAATCTTTTTTTTATATTGATAATAACGATAATGAACTTAAACATAAGTTACACTTAAAGCGTAGCAAGTGCAACTTAACTTACATAAATTTTAGTGAAAAGCGGGATAGTCGCGGGGGGAATCTTAACTCGAAAGCTTCTAACTTACGGGCTATCTAACACCCAGAACCTTGCTAAAGATCTTCCAGAACTCCAAAGAAAACCTTAAAATTTCGGATTTGTGGCCAGAGAAATGATGTGCATAAAAGTATACCTATCAACTTTTAAATTTATAACCTAACAAAACTTAACTAACAGAAAGTGTACATAGTCGGATTATAGAATAGTAAGTAAGTCGGGTGTCGATCATAGGGAAAGGTATTTAATTAATAAAATAATTAGGAAAAGTTAAACTAAGAAAAGTAACTAGAAGTGGGGGGTTTTATCTGATTTTACAAGTTCATATTAACTTAATTAAAATATTCAATTAATTATTAAAGTAAACAACTAGAAAGTCAATTTTAAATCAAGAATAAAGGATGCTTTCATTTAACTTCGAATCCCTCCTATTTCCTATGGGTGATTTCAAAATAATAGATTAATTTTGTTAGTTACCAAATAAAAGTTACTAGTCATCATGATCAGATTAACTAGCATAAGTCAATTCAATAACTTTAACACCAATTATCATGCAAGTTAAGGACACTAAATTGATTTTAAAGGTAATTTGGACTATGAATGATAGAATCTATAGACTATTATTCCTTGGTCAAGTCTAGTAATCAAGAAAATATTATAATCAAATACCGATCTCTAATACAGTTAAGCAACTAACTTATCACCTATACTCAGTGTTGTAAAAATCACCGAGTTGTCCGATTACTCCTCCGAGTACTCACTACTCGGCCCCTTACCGAGGCGAGTTGGAGAATCCCAAGTACTCCATGATCGGCCCCTTACTGTACTAAGCAGTGTTGTAAAACCCGATCAAATCGGTGATTAATATGTATAATATACTTAATGAATTATTATTTAACACACACATGTGATTATTACTACATATATATCTTAAATTTTTAGCAATTATTGACGAAGTGAGACCATTATGCGATTTTTTGTTTTTGTGTATTCACATGTATCTAATTTTGTTATATATTTCACTCAACTTTTGATTTTAACTTATGATTTTGACATATATAATTTCCCTAAAAAATATTTCTATATGAATTACCGAATCTGAGTACTCCCGAGTACTCGCAACTTAGTAGTCGGCCGAACAGGTACTGAGTAACGAGTTTTACAACCTTGCCTATACTAGGATATGGCTAATAAATCGCTCTAACAATTTAATGATCATAAATAGCTAGATAAATCAGTTTCATGCAATTAAGTGCAGTTTAACTACACAATATTTAGACAAGACAATAAAGATAGAAACTTTAACAAGCTAGGTTTAGATTTATCAAACAATATTTAAAGTTAAAAACTAACTTTATCGATCCATCAAACAAGAAATCAACACATAGTAATTAAGAGTTCATCTAATCTAAACGAAATAAAGTGTTTTTAGCCCATAAATACAGCTGAAAACTACATAAACAAAAGAAAAATTAGGCTAAACATGATTAAACTAGGTAAACTGAATAAATATGTGTGAATCCTTGCCCCAATCTCTTTATCGTTTAATCTTTAGTTGAATTCTGCCCTCCAAGGGTTATTGGAAGGGTTTTTCTTCGTCAATAGTCGCATACCTCCGACCTCCGCCTTCTAAAATCGACCTAATGTCTGGAATATATATAGTTGCGTAAATTTGGTCCCCGCGTCGTGGTTTTCATAGATATCCTGTATTCTTGAAGTTAGCTCAATGATTGCGAAGTTTCCATTTACCACGCCGTGGGAGTTGGATTTCAAATTTTGGCACAAACATGAAAGTTGTCCGAAATTTTGTCTAGTTTCAAATCACTTTGAATCTCGTCAATCGGAGTTATGTGTCATGAGATATGGCCAAAATACTGACGAGAGGTCTAGCTATCCAGCTACATTCTTTTTGTGTCCTTTTCAGCTCCTCTTCCTCCAGGTATCCAACTTTTGTTGGTTTTAGTCTTTTTCTTCGAGAATGTCCACTTTCGGCTATAAAATACAATTTAAACATTATAAGTACCAAATATATTTGCAGTTAACCAAATTATAACTTAAAATGTATTGAAATGCTTAAATATACGTATAAATATGGCACTATCACAATACCACACACATGTCTTTTGTTTGCCCTCAACCAAAAATGATTTTATTATCATCACATCAAAACCCTAACTACCAACATCACACAAGACAATCCATTTTAATCCTTTCCATGACATCAAGACAATGCATGTATTTGTGTCTAAAATTTCCTAAGAACTTCCCTATTCCTAAATACTCACAATATTCATAAACACTTCCCCACTTCTTTTGAACAACATTCATTTTATGCATCCCTCTGAATACATCCTTAGAAATCTTTCTTAACCTTAATGTATTTTTGGTTGATCCCCCAAGCATACATATGAAAAATAACCTAGAAAGAAAATTTACAATAGATATAACTTGGCAAATTGCCTTATTATTGAGTCTTCAACTTTGAGTTTTCGATTTTGGATCATAATATTTATTGATCTTCATAACTTTGTAGACTGTTATTCACCAAAACTTTTGCAACTTTTTTTTTTCTTTTCTATTTTTTTCTTTTTTTTCACAACTTTTTTTTCACTCAATACTAAAAATCCTAAAAAAAAATATATGCTTAAGCAATGGAGCATAACTTCAACCCTGATTGATTAAAAGTGTTAGTCTAAAGTGCAATGACTACATAAGCTCTTTTGGATATATTTTTGGTACACAATGCTAAATATATTATGGCTCTCAAACTAAACAAGATCGTGTTTTTGTTCCATGATTTCACTAGGATAGGAAAGACACAAATACACAATAATATATATTGGCTCAATTAAACATTGAAACTCGCATCAGATCGTCCCATACAATGCAACAACCTAGATCTCAACATAACAATATATCAATTTTTTTAACTAGATTCAATTTTAGATTATTTTTTTCAAATCTTTCTAATAATTTTTTTAAAAATTCTAGTCATTTTTCAATTTTTTTCTTAGTATGCTTGCATTCCTAAATTCAACCCCCTACCCCACACTTAATTGATGCAATGTCCCTTTTTAATGCCTAAGCAATTAAAGAACATAAAATTCAAGAGGAGAAATTGGAACATACTCCCCTGGGATAGTAGTGGCAAAATCGAATTCTGAAACTTGTGTGTTAAAGGTTGGACTTCTTCTCTAATGGTTGGAAACAGTACTTCTAAGCATTCTTCTTGTAAATATAAATGAGCCGGATCAAAATAAACCAAAGAACCATTCTTCAGAAAGTGTGTTGAACCTCAGCCACGACGTGGGAAAGAAACACCACGAAATGGTGTCGAGAAAGAATTCGACATGGTTTCGAAAAATAAGAATGTCACGGTGTGGTATAGTGATGCCATGACGTGGTTATAGGTCTGATGCAGTCGTGATAAATACAAATGCCACGACATGGTGATGATGGCCACGTTGTGGTGACTTCTCAAAATGTCATTAAGAGCCAAAATTATGCATCTTTTCTTTGTAAGAGCTTGGGACCATTACTGACCTTTTCTGTCTATAAATTCTTCAAAACTCTTCTCTTCACCAAGTGGGAACCCCACACTTATTCAAAAATATGGTCTTTAATTGTAATCTTCAAAAAAAATCTCACAGCTTCTTCATCAATTAAGCTACTTCACTATTTCACTTTCTTTCAATACTACAAAATAAGATCAAGAGACTATAGAAACACATGATAATTCAGTTAAAATAAGTTAAAACTATAAGTGAAAACAAAAACTAAAAATAAATAAAAAAGAAAGAAAATGCAAACTCCTAAAATATCAGGTTGCCTCACGATAAGCGCTTCTTTTTTAGGAGTCATGAGTCAGACTCCTTCCCTTCTACATTGTGTCAAGTGGAAGTGTAACCTCCCTATTCTCCATCATCTTGAACCTTGCTCGTTTGTAGGCAAACCTTCTATTAAATGCCATTTTTTAGCTTTCTTGCATTTTTGGTTGACATCTTCATTGTGCTTTCGCTTGATTTTTTCCTTCATTCTTGTTGATGAGATTAAAACTTAATCTTGAAGATCGATTAGATCTTAAACAGGTGAATAAATATTAACAGCAAGAAAACGAAAATAAAGAACAAGTCAAGAATGAATCAAACGAGTCGAATGATTAAAATTAAACCCTCAGAAGAGCTCGATCAAGAACATCAACTGTAGAGGGTTGGATGGTTTACAAGAACGATAAAGAAAATAAAAGCTATCGTAATTCTCTATCTTGTAATCTAGATTGTTAACTTCATTATGCATGCAAGCATATACTTATATAATAAACCTAACAGACTCTCGGTTGGACAGGCCCAAATCGGAGTACAAAATAAATGGACTAACAGTCGAGCCCAATGACGCAATCTTCAAACGAATCTTTAACCCAACAATCTCCCCCTTTGCGTCAATTGGAGCGAGATCTTCACTTGTTACTTGGGCCAGCAGCAGCAGGTACCTTCTTCTTCACAGTCTGAAACAGGCGAGAGATTAGAGCAAGTATCGTCTGCCTGAATCTGATGTACCATTGGATCATGTTGTTGAAGTACTTGACATCATCTGCTGCATTCTCTTTACACCTTCGGATGATCGACAACACGTGCTCTAGACAAGCAGTGGTGTAAAGATGTTTGTCAGCTAAAGCAAAGAGACATTTATGTCCTTCTGCTCTAGTGAACATGACCAAATTGCGTCTCGGGTCGATCTTGCCCATTTTCATTTGATTGAGATCACTGGCCGATCCCACAGGAGCTATCTTCGGTTTCTTCTTGAAGACTGTGGCTACCTCCTGATCCATTAGGGCTACCTCCATGATGTGACAGACTAACATCCTTTTGAGATGGTCTATAATCGGACCATATTCAGCTTCATTCGTCAAGAGGATGTTATGCAAAACGATCCAATCATGAGGATTTAGGTTCGGTAGATCTGCCAGGGATATAAGATGTTCAGTTCTTGCAGACCCTCGAATCACCTTGAACCGAACATTGATGAATCTTCCTACGGTATAAGGCTTCAATACCCGAACATTCACTATCTTCTGGGCGCTCCATGTTTGATACTGAGGACAAGCAGCCTTCAGATAGAATTCGATCAGCTCCCTATCAACCTCAGGATTAGGATGAGGGACTTCAAAAATATTGGAGAAGGCGTGGAAGATAAACGCCTTTCGAGTCAACGGCATATCGAACTGCGAATCGACAGAATTATAGCAGTCGAAGGAGATCACCGGCTCGAGCCATAGGATGCTAGGAGTATCTATGGCCTCCTTAATCATTCGCTCCCGAGTCCAGGCAGGGAAGAGAGTCTTCCTGCTCTCAAGGAGATCGTGGGCTTCTTTCTTCTTGCGTTCGGCTTCTTCAGCCTCTCGCGCCACACGATTGATATCATCATCAACATTGCGACTGTTTTTACGTTTCAACATGTCCGCAATGGTTTCTGTATCTTCATCTTCATCTGCTTCCTCAGCTATGTTCTTCCCTTTATCCTTCACACCCGAACCCAAAGTTTGACCAGTCGGAGGTGGTTCGGTTGTGTGAGTAGCTTTGGAGGAAGGAGGTGGTTTCGATCCGGAGTTCTTCCCTTCTCCCCCTTGTTTCGGATCGGACACGAAACTAGGTAAGCCTTCGATTTTGCTGAGAAGGTCCATGGCAGGAGAAAGTTTTTCAGCAAGGGTTCGCCTCACCGAATGATTGAGAATCGGATCGTGTGCTTCTAGGATGTTAGATAGGGCAGCGTGTACATTCGAAACACATGTTTTTATAACCTCCCGTTCGGATCGAAGAGCTTCAAGCTGTTGCTGTGAATTTGAAAGCTGAGTGCTCTTGACCTTGAGGGCGGTGGTTTTGCTTGCCAGAGCGTCCATTAATGAGTTTTCAGCTGCGAGATCCTCTTGAAGCTTAGCGAGGCGCTCATCAATGGAGACACGAAGGCCGAGTTATCATCACTAGTGGATTGGCGAAGGTTAGCGAATGACTGTAACTCCGTTGAGACGAACTTTGCCAATTGCTGAACGATTGGTTCCAAAGTTGTCTTGGTGGCATCAGCGCTTTCCTGTAAGGACTTCAACAGGGAAGATGCATCTGAGAATAGTTTATCGACTTTTGCGGTCGCTGCCTCACAGGCTTTTGTGGAGGTGTTAATTGCTGCAGTGGCTGAAGCTACAGAATCATGCTGAGCGCTGGAGAAGGCATCAACAATCTTCTGAAGTGCGGCTTCACAGAGAGAGGACTGAGAGTTGGTGGATGACGCAAGAAGTAGGTCAACCTTCTCGTTTAGCTCCTTTAGATGCTTCTTTGTTACTGGAGCATCGTCCTCATCGTCAATTTGAACCTGAAACGGACTAAAGTAGACCGAATCGAAGGTCATATTTTCACCGCCAAGGAATGGGTTATCTCCATCAGAGGCATGGTCTGGAGATGGTGGGGGTGGTGAAGCTGGGGGTGTGGTGGTTTTTGTAGGTTCAGGTTGAGTGTGGGTTGGGGTAGTTTCGGGTGGTGGTTGAGTGTGGGTAGGTTCGGTTGTATGCTGGGTTTCGGTTTGAGGTGGTTCGGTTACGGGTGGTATTTCGGTTACAGGTGGTGTTTCGGTTTCAGCTGTGAAAATGGGTGGTGGTATAGGGAAAGATGTTGGAGGAATAGTGGTAGTGGGGGTTATGGTGGGAATGGAAGTAGGGATTGTTTGAGTGGGTGAAGGAATTGGTGAATTATGGATTTCCATGTCTGGGGTAGGAGATCGGGGTGGAGTGTTGCCTCTTGGAGGTGTTTCACCTCGTTGAGAGCCGTCCGAATCCGAACTCTCGCCTTCTGAGTCACTCGAAGAGGAAGGGATGGTAAGCTTTCGCTTCTGTTGAGTCTTCCTTCTCTTCGGCTGCGGGGATGTTGCAGGTTTGGTTGGTTTCCTCTTCCTAGGAGAAGGACCTTTAGCAGCTTTGGTCACTTGCTTCCCTTTATCCGCCTTTTTACCCCTAGGAACAGGTTTGTCAGCATCATGGATGGACTTGAGCATTTCCTGTGTGAGTTCCCTCGGTCCTGACTGTTTGAACTCCTTAATCGTCCTGATGATCCTGCTGTCAGAAGGAACATCGCCGTACATTGTCTCCGGAATAGAGCCAATGAAAGAAAACTTGGATGCATCTGAGACGATGATCTTCGTGGTATGAAAAGTACCAACCGAAGACATCGATGCACCAGCAGCAGTGGGGACGTCGAACTTATCCATTGCCCACTTTGTGATGAGAGTCCAGAACCGGGCATACGACACCTCAGAATGTCGCGAAGAAGAAGAGAGGCTCTGGATGAGTTGTTGCCAGAGAACGAACCCATAGTCAAGATTGACTCCGTTGTAGACGCCATACATAATCGACAAGAACAGTCGACTAGAACCATCGGATCCTGAGCTCCGTTCAGATAAGCCCTTGAAGAGTACTGTGAACATGCCGTTCCACTGCGGCGGCAAGCAGGATTTCTTGAACTTTGCGACGGAGGTGAGCACCTCCATGTACCCCATATTGTAAAACATGTTGTAAAGATGGCCCACCGGAATCGTCTCCGGATTGATTCTTGAAGGGTCAGCAGCAAACCCTAGCAGTGTACCAAATCGTTGCCTTGAAATCGAGGTCTTGTGATCAGACACCTCGAAGAACACCCTGTCGACTGCTTTATCGTAATGAGCAGTCGCATACACCTGCGATAGGAGCACCATGGGCACAGACTCAACCCGAGATTGTGCAGGAGCGATTTGCGAGTACTTCAGGCACTCGATGATCGGAAACATGTAAGAATCATACGCCTGAGGTGTTAGGTCAATCACCAAGCATTGTTGAGGACGAATGGGAAGGATGTGTGAGGTGGCATGGACGGATGATGATTCTGCCATTGTTGAAGGTAGGAAGAAGAAGATGAACAGGAAAGCTTTAGGGAAATTTTTGCTCTCTTGGAAATCCGGATGTAGTAAAGAGGTAAATGGGAGTGGAGACTGCCTTTTATAGTGATTGTAAGGAGAGAGAAAAATCTGTCCAAATCTTCTATGGAAATACGAAAAGGTTTCCCGGAATGACAGATGCGTGACAGTTAAGGCATGCGATGATCACGTAGGAGAGAGAGTGTCAGAATCCTAGGAACACGCCGCCCAACAAGCACCGTTTCAGAACAAACCGTTTCAAATCCTCACGCGCCTTTAAGTGCCAGAGAGGAATCGCTTGAAATTCGCACACGCGTCCATTATGTCAGTAAAAGAGTGGGCGTTTCAAATTCACACGCGCCCCTATCTACCGGTTGAAATTCAATCCTTTTATTTCCCGCCTGAGTCAGCAACCCTTCGTCTTATCTTTTGAATCGCATCTTTTGAATAAATTGCCCACGTGGATGATTGTTGAGCACGTCTTAATAATTAACCACCAATGCAATAAATCAGCCTGAAATTATTTTCGTGCTAAGAGTGTAAGAGGAAAAGAAATAAAGCAACTCTTTGTAGGAAGGAATGTGATGTCAATAATGACACGAAACAAATGATCCCGGGCACGAATCTCTTCCTTCAAGGTCAAGAGAGACCTTAAAGTGTTAATGTGGATTCCCGTTGAATTACGATCAAACACTTATTAATAAATGTTGAAAGGCTTCTTTTAATTAGGCTACTTCAGGGTGGCTTTCGCTTTGATGCAACAATTCTAATCTTGAAATAAGAAAGAAAGTGATCAAAGTACTTGTGAGACCGGTGTAGTCTGTTGAACAAGTAGGTAGGAATTAATTTTAAATTGGCTTGGAAAATATAAAATCTCAAAAAAAATTAAAAACTGGATCCCAAGGGAAGAAATGTTATGGTGTTTAACAATTTCATAGGAATCACTCAAAAAATAAAAAGTTGAGATTTCAGTAAGATACATCCGTCGATTCTTTGGTGAAAACTTGAGCAAATTAATTGTTCACCGTCAATTCAGATTTGGTGTTGAATTTTGGGTTTCACTCAGCTCGTAGTGGCACGAAACTAAGATCATAAACACAGTTGTTGTGTAACCATAAACCTCAGTGGTAATTTCTGAGAGTCTCAAGGGTTACGTTGATGAAACGAATGTAATGGAGAAATGTAATGGAGATGGTGTAAGAAAATAAAGTACCTCAGCTGCAAAAAGAAGGACCAAGCAGAAAACTCTTATCTCATGTGAGAAGAGAGTGAGGTAGCTCACGATTAGAATAAATGTGGTAGCCTTATTGGGAAGACAAGGTTTGTTTATACCAAGTCATTAAGGCGATTATTCATAATCTTATGAGGCTTGGGACACATACAGCAGCATGCTTCTAGGGACACTTAAGTAATCCAACAATTATATCCCCATAAACGGACGAACACAAACAAAATTAAAAGAGAAAAATATTTTTGGAGGTTTTGAAATAATAAGACTTGGAAAGAGTAAGAAAAAAAAACTGTGGAAAACTTTGAAAAACCGAACCCGAACGTTCGGTTGGTTTTGGTTCAAGAAAATTTTGAAAAACCGAACCCGAGCGTTCGGTTGGTTTCGGTTCAAGAAAATTTTGAAAAACGAACCCGAGCGTTCGGTTGGTTTCGGTTCAAGAAAATTTTGAAAAACCGAACCAGAGCGTTCGGTTGGTTTCGGTTCAAGAAAATTTTGAAAAACCGAACCCGAGCGTTCGGTTGGTTTCGGTTCAAGAAAATTTTGAAAAACCGAACCCGAACCTTCGGTAGGTTTCGGTTTTTGGAAAATTTTAGAAAACCAAGGAATTTAGACATGGAATCAGAAAATACTATTAACAATAAGATAAACAACTGTGTACAAGAAATATTCAACCAAGAAAACTACCTTAGTGGTGATGAGCGAGTCAGATGATTTAACCGAACCGGAACGTTCAGTCAATTTCGCTTCTTACGTTTGAGGTTGAGAGGTAGTGTGAGGTACTGACTCTGATTCCATCATACCTAGCCCTTGCAGTATTCTGTTGAATGATTCTTCAGGAAGAGCTTTGGTAAAGACGTCAGCCAGTTGATCAGTGGTTCTGACAAAGTGTACTTCGACGTTTCCATCTTCCACATGATCTTTGATGAAGTGATACCTCAGTGCTATGTGTTTGGTTTTAGAGTGTTGCACTGGGTTATGACAGATCCTAATTGCACTTTCAGAGTCACAATATAATGGGATCTTCTTCATATTGAGTCCATAGTCTCGAAGTTGACTCTGGATCCAAATCACTTGAGAGGTGCAGGATGCAGCGGCTATGTATTCTGCTTCGGCAGTAGACAACGACACGCACGTTTGTTTCTTGGATTGCCAGCTAACCAACTTCCCGTCAAGGAATTGACAGCCACCAGTGGTGCTTTTTCTGTCGAGTCCACATCCTCCAAGGTCAGCATATGAATAGGCTTGAACGAAGAAGCCTGAGTTGGAAGGATACCATAGACCTAAGGAGGTGGTTCGCTTGAGATAGCGTAAAATGTTCTTCACTGCAAGCATGTGAGGTTCGCGTGGGTTTGCCTGAAATCGAGCACAATAACATACAGAAAACATGATGTCAGGCCTGCTAGCAGTAAAATACATTAGTGAGCCTATCATTTCACGATAGAGCGTGATATCAACAGCCGGTTTGTCTAGAGATGGAGTTAGCTTGGTGCCGAATGCCATTGGGACTTTGACTTTGGAGTCTCCCATCATACCAAACTTTGCTAGGAGAGTCTTCGTGTAAGCTTCCTGATTGATAAAGATGCCTTCGGGTCCCTGTCTAATATTTAAACCAAGGAAAAATTTAATAGGACCCATTGAGCTCATTTCAAATTTAGTCTCCATCAGCTTTCTGAATTCAGCTGTTAGGCTGGGATTCGTAGAGCCAAAGATGATGTCATCGACATAAATTTGAACTATCATAAGGTGGTTACCTTCCTTTTTGCGAAAGAAGTTTGGGTCAACCGAACCTTGTTTGAATTTAGACATCTTTAAGAATTTAGTTAGCGTTTCATACCAGGCTCTCGGAGCTTGTTTGAGGCCATACACAGCGTTATCCAGAATGTAGCAATGATTTGGATACTTTTCGTTCACGAACCCACGAGGTTGCTCCACATACACGGTTTCTTCGAGTTCTCCATTAAGAAATGCACACTTGACGTCCATTTGGAAAACTTCAAAGTTTTTGTGGGCAGCGTAAGCAAAAAATATTCTAACAGATTCCAACCTAGCTACGGGAGCGAAAGTCTCTTCATAATCAATCCCTTCCTCCTGACAATATCCCTTTACTACCAGACGAGCTTTGTTCCTTATAACATTCCCTTCCTTGTCCATTTTATTCCTAAAGACCCATTTGAGACCAACAACCGAGGCATCTGGAGGAGTTGGAATGAGGCGCCAGACTTTGTTCCTTTCAAATTCGTTCAGTTCGTCTTGCATCGCTTGAACCCAATCGGAGTGATCAAGAGCAGTATTAACTGTCTTCGGTTCAACTTTTGATACGAATGAGTTAAACATACAAAACTCAACCTTTGAAAATAAGGATGTCTGTTTTGCCTTCAGTTGTGATCGGGTCAGAACCTTTTCGGAGACATCACCAACCACTTGAGAGATAGGATGATCTCTGGTCCATTTGGTAAGAGAAGGATAGTTTGGATCAAAGGTTGGGTCTAGTTCAGCATTGATTATTTCTTCTGGCTCGGATTGGCTTTCGTAGTCAAGTGACATATCACCATGCTCCCCCTCGATTGATGAGCTATGAGAAACTTGAGGTTCAGAGGTTTCTTGTGGTGCTGGACTTTCAGGCGTTGATGCACCTTCGGTTGGAGAAGCACTTTCGGTTGCAGTTGGACTTTCGGTAGCAGTTGTAGAGCTTGGCTCCCCCTCAACATGTGAGCTTGGCTCCCCCTCGACTGATGCATCGTTGGATGGAGGTTCATCAGAATTTGATCCTCCTTCATTCATTCTCCTGGCAGCTTCTTCGACAATTTGCTTCATGTGGTTTACCTTGTTGTCTGCTGCGCCTGCTTCTGAGAGAGTGGCTTTCTCTGGTTTGTCAAAAAGCTCCATAAATTTCTCGTATAGATTAGCGATCGAGACTGTGACTTGGCCAGTTTGAGGAAAGATTTCCCTAGCTGTGTCTTCTTTGGCCTGTAGCTTTTTGACATAGCTATCGTCAAAAGTCACGTAATAGGTCTCTTCGATTTTTCTCGAACGCTTGTTTAGGACTCTGTATGCTTTGGAAGTGAGAGAGTAACCCAGAAAGATTCCCTCGTCGGCTTTGACATCGAACTTGTTGCGGTGTTCTTTAGAGTTAAAGATGAAACACCGTGAGCCGAACACATGGAAAAATTTCACATTGGGCTTTCTGTTGTTGAAAATCTCGTATGGTGTGAGCGTGAATCGTTTGTTGAGATAAGACTTGTTCTGTGTAAAACAAGCAGCAGAAATTGCATCAGCCCAAAAGTAAAGAGGTAAGGAAGCGAAACTTAGCATAGTTCGGGCAGCTTCACACAAAGATCGGTTTCGTCTTTCGACAATTCCGTTCTGTTGAGGTGTGTAGGGAGCTGAGAAGTTGTGACTTATTCCCTTTTCTGCTAGAAATTTTTCAAATTCCCTGTTCTTGAATTCCAGACCATTGTCGCTTCTGATGTTGCGAACGACCTTCTTGAGCTGTACTTCAATCTGCTTGATGAACACTTTCAGCTTATGAGTCGCTTCAGATTTGAGCTTTAGAAAGAACACCCATGTAAATCGTGAAAAGTCATCAACAATAACAAGAATATACTTGCTACCACCGATGCTTTCGATAGATGATGGACCACACAAATCAATATGAAGTAATTCGAGTGGTTCAACAACTTTTGTGTTAATTATAGATGGATGACTTTGACGACTCTGCTTCCCCATTTCACATGCAGCACACAAATGATCTCTGTCGAACTTGAGCAATGGAAGGCCTCGAACATGACCTCCAGTGACAAGTTTGTTGATATCTTTAAAGTTGAGATGAGAGAGTCTTCGGTGCCACAACCAGCTTTCATCAGATTGAGCTTTTGATAACAAGCATATAGCTGGGTTTCCTTTGATAGGTTTAAGGTTTAAAGGAAACATTTCACCCTTACGCTCCGATTTGAGAATTACTTTCTTCGTCTTCTTCTCAATAATTTCAGAACCTTCATCGTCGAATGAGACTTTGAGACCTGTACCTCCAACAAGCTGAGATACACTGATGAGGTTGTGTTGTAGTCCTTCCACATCAGCCACCTTCCTTATAGTAAAATCACCATTAGTTATCATTCCGTATCCCTTTATGGTGCCGAAAGAGTTGTTTCCGAACTTGACGTTGCCACCGTTTGAAAGAGACCTGTATCCCTGAGCTCTTCTTTCCTTCCTGTCATGTGACGCGAGCAGCCACTATCGATGTACCATTCTTCGTCGAACTGCTCGTCACTTATAACCTGCAAAAATTAAGCAGATTTAGGAACCCAAAGTTTCTTGGGTCCATGTGAGCTTTTCATAGGAACAGGAATAGTAAGAGAGATGTCAACAAGATATGTTCATTTTATAAGTGTTGTTTCATCTTTCCTTTTGATGGTAAATACTTTTATTTTATTAGGATTAGGTGCGTTCGGTTTAGACTCTGGATTGGATGCATTAATCTTCTGTTTGCCCTTTTGTTCAGCTGACAAATGAGATTTTTGAGAACGAACGGAATGAGCTTTTGAGTGAAATGGAGATGAATTGGAAGAAGTAGAAGAATTAGATGAATGAGAAGGAGTGGGTTTAGATTGAGATGACTTCTTAGCTGGAGACTCTAGGTGACCCTTTTGCTTTTGATCATTGATGGGACTGACCTTAGAGTTGTGATTTCCTTTGATTTCAGAAACGAACCTATGCTTTCGGTTGGAGTCGTTCTGTGAACCGAACCTTTGCTTTCGGTTGAAGTCATCCTTAGAACCGAACCTTGGCTTTCGGTTGTTGTGGCTCTCATGCTTTTTGACAGGATTGTTCTCAAACTTCAGATTCTTGTCTTGATGTGAGAAATATTCATTCTGGTATTGCCAGAATTGTTTCCTTTCAGAGAGATTCTTCCTGTATCTCTGGTTTCTTTCACGTTTCTTATTCCTCATCTGCTTCGGTTGATGATGAATATTGGCTTTCATTTTCGGTTTCTCCTTGGCTGGTTCACTTTGAACTGTGGGAGTTTCACTTTGAACTGAGGAACTAGAGGGAATGTCTTCTTTTGCCGAACTTCCATTCTCTTGAGGAATGTCTTTCGTACCACTAGTACTTGGCACATCGAAATTATGTGGCTTATTCAAGGGTTCTGGTATGTATCTACCTTTACTCATCCATGAGGTTCTTTCTGATAAGCCTACCGTTTCGTTTGCATTATCTATTGGAGCTGACCAGAAGTACTCATCGTAGCCATCAACATTGTCTTCGTTTACAATAGCTGTGAGTTCAGCGGTCTGATGTTCGGTTACTCCAGTGACCTTATACACTTGATTTGGAGTGGTCCTGACCTTTTGATATACAACCGCTTTCTCTGCTAAGATCGGGGACTTTTGTTGGGACAATCGAGCGAACTCCACTGAATTTTCAGAAATTAGATTCTTGTGGTTTTCAAGTTCGTTTTTTACAAATTATGAGCAGTCAACCGTGTCCTCTACAGAAATTTCACTCATGTTGTCGTCCTCATTAAGCTCAGATGCATTTCCAACATCAATTTTCTTTTCTGAGCTCAAGTTGGCGTTTAAAGAGTCAAATTTTTGTATGGTTTCGGTTCTCAGTTTAAGTCTATCATTTTCATCCAAAAGGTTTTTAAGCATGTCCTTGTGGTCCTTGGATTTAATGAAAGTTTCAATTTTGTCCAGTCCATACATATAGGTCAGATTGACGTCATCAGATGATATCACACTCTCACAATTATAAGCTTCGGCATCAATTTCATCCTCCTTAAACTCAAGGAAGGGCAAAATCATGCGATGAATCTTTTGGCCTATTTCACAGTCCAAGTGAAGCTGGGTAATATTAGTATAAAGACGTTTTGCAATTAAACAAAAGACATTACGCTGTTTTAACAACTTTAAATTGTCTCTTTGTAAATAAATGTTTTCATCTTTTATTTTAACTAATTCAGACTCCTTCAACTCGATCCACATGCGCCGCTCCTCACTCTTCGAAGACACCCTGCTTAATTGATCAGTTATGTTAGAATTGGTGACTCGAGTTTGAGTTAAACTACTATCTAGATGAGAAATTCTTGTATTAACATTTTTTAGTTCTTTCTCATATGAGGATTGTGGTACTTTAAATGAAACGAAAACCGATTGTACCTTCTTGATCATTTCATCGAGCACGCTGAGCGGTTTGGCCGTAAAGCACATATCCTGCTGCTCCTTCGGTTCATTGCTTTCACCATCAGTGTTGTATCCCCTCATCTGAGATACATCGGACACCATGAAGCACCTTCCTCCACTGCTCTCCTCCTTTGCCACGCAAGCCTTTCCATGAGAAGGCTTCCTCACTTCATCGTCTTCAGAGTCGGTTGACCAAACTTCCACTCCACCGAACTCGTCATCAGCATCCGAACCCTGCACAATAAGAGCATTCATGGAAGGGTTAGCGGTAGATTTCTTCTTCCTCATCTCATCAAGCTTTTTCTGTAGCAAAGCTTCCTCATCCTTTTCTTCATCTTTTTCAGCCATCTTTTTGAGGACACAATCCTTAGCATAGTGATTTTTCCCTCCACAGTAGTAACAGCTTACTCCAGAATCACCATTTGCTTTCGGTTCCTTCTTGGGCTTTTCAACCTTCGGTTCATTATTAACCTTTTCTGAACTATAACTCCCCTGCCAGTTTCGGTTTTTGTTGCTGGGGAATCTCTTCTTAATGAACCTCTTGGGGTTAGACACCATCATAGCATAATCCTCAGACGTGAGGTCATACTCCTCCAAGTTGAGGTCTTCATCCTCCATCACAGCTTTACTTTTTGACAGGAGGGCCAGTGAACCTAGGCTTGAAACAACATTCTTTTCCTGCAGCACAATCTTCTCCTGAGACTTGAGAATACCCACCAGTTTCGCCAAAGAGTATGATTTAAACTGCTCATGGGCTTTAACTGTAGACACCACTGCTCTCCATTCTGACCTTAGACCATTTAAGAACGTAACCTTCTGCTCGATAAGCTTCCTTTCGATGTCATGTTTGATCATCTTGCTAAGAAGATGATTGAAGCGATCGAACGTCTGGGTCACAGTTTCTTCAGCTCCTTGCCTGAATTCTCCAAACTCAGATAAGAGCAAGGTTTGGATAGAATGTTCAAGATCCTCGTCTGTAGAGTACAGTTCACGAAGTCTATCCTAAACTTCCTTTGCCGTCGTGCATGAGCTTACCAACCTGAAAGTGTCGGACTGAAGGGCGAATCTGATCAATCTTAACGCCTTGATATTGCACTGGAATTTATCCTTTTCATCTTGCGCAATATCTTTAACATCCTTCAGCAGATCATTGTACTCCTTTTGAGTTTTAATAATCCTTGACGTTGTAGAATGAGAAAAAGGTCCATTGATAATTGCTTCCCATATGAGGTATCCATTATCCTCAGATCCTATAACATAGTCTTCGAAGTGATGCGCCCAGACTTCATAATCATGGGTATATAGGATTGGAATCTTCGTGGTTGAACCGATGCTGTTGGAAATATTGATGGGATTTGATTGTGACTCGTCCATAATGATCGAATAACCTGTTTAAAGATCAGACTTGTAATAAATCAGATTAGGGCAAAACAATAAATATCAAGATACGTCAATAATGAGATGACGGCTCAATAAATATCAGTAATTATGGAAAAACCCTAATTGAAACCTTTTCACAGAAAAGATGTGTATCGATTACACAGCCTCCTGCTCTGATACCAATTGATGAGATTAAAACTTAATCTTGAAGATCGATTAGATCTTAAACAAGTGAATAAATATTAAACAGCAAGAACACGAAAATAAAGAACAAGTCAAGAATGAATCAAACGAGTCGAATGATTAAAATTAAACCCTCAGAAGAGCTCGATCAAGAACATCAACTGTAGAGGGTTGGATGGTTTACAAGAACGATAAAGAAAATCAAAGCTATCATAATTCTCTATCTTGTAATCTAGATCGTTAATTTCATTATGCATGCAAGCATATACTTATATAATAAACTTAACAGGCTCTCGGTTGGACAGGCCCAAACCGGAGTACAAAATAAATGGACTAACAGTCGAGCCCAATGACGCAATCTTCAAACGAATCTTTAACCCAACACTTGTGTCTTTAGCTTTTTCCTTATCTCTTCCCGGGTTTTTCTTGTCAAAATAAGGCTCATCTCTCTCTTCTTCTTTTTCTTCAACTTTCTCTATGAATTTTTATGGAGGTCTTGTAAAAGCAAACACCTCAAAAATCATTGGTGTTGACATTGGAGGTTTCGAATAATTCACTTCCTTTTCCAATTGCTCTTTGGCTAAAGGCTCATCCCATTCCCCCCACTCTTATTCCTTAATGCATTCATATTCATCATGCTTAAGGAACTTTGTATGTTCTTGCCTCACCAGATTGACATTGGCACATGATGGGTAAGGGAGAGGTGGTCGATACGGTTTAACAACAGAAAAATCATAATCTTCCTTTGGTGCCTACAACGTGGCATTATTGCCTCCACGTCGTGTCGACTGGACAACTTCACGATACTCTTTTTCTTCTTTCGCTTTTACTTTGAGTGACCGATTAGACTGTTCTTCTGTTAAATCAAGGACTCCCATATGTACCAATTCTTCCTCTTCTTCTGTATAAACAACCATGACTTGAGAGATTGGGATTGACTCAACTTTTCTTAAAGGTGTATCCAATAGCTTTTCTTGCACAAGCTTTGTTAATTCTACGAATTGTCTGTGAATGCTCAAAATAGATTCTTTTTGTTCTCTAAGTGTTGCATCTATAGTATCATGTCGTTTATCGCTAGCTTCCATAAATCTAAATAGCATTGACTCAAGAGAAGATATTTTCTTGGATTGGACTTGTTCTATTTGGTAGAGATCATGCTTTAGTTGTTTAATTTCTTTTATATCCCGATCTCTCTTGTACTCCAACTTACAATCCCTTATAGAGTGAGGTTTGCCACAAGATCTGCATCTATCTTGAATTGATCCACCCATTTTGTGATCCTTTCTTCCATCGCATCGAGCTTTGCAATTACCAAACTGATAGCATATTGACCTCTATCTTCACTTGATTTTCCTCTAGTGAAATCCTCATCTGGGTTGTGACACTCTCTTGAATGCTTAGCTAATTCATCAATCAAAGATTAATTTGTTGTTGGATTCTTCTTTGTCATAGGCCCTTGAGAGTCTAGAAGTTAGTGAGTGCACACATTGACTCCATCATAAAATATTAAGATTTCTTATTATACATTGAACTCATGTTGAGGGAAATGTCGTAACAATCTCTTGTAACTCCCCCAAGCTTCGTATAACGACTCCCCTTCTAATTGTTGAAAAGTATGTATCTTTTTTTTTTAAGCTTCACCACTTTTGAAGGAGGGGTAAACAAGTTTATGAACTCAGTCTTAAAATCAGCCCATGTCGTCATTGCTCCAAAGGGAAGTATTTTAAATATTCCTTAGCTTCACCCTTCAATGAGACCGACAAAAGTCGAAGCATCACCGCATCTTTACTCATGTTTAGTGCATGAAAATAGTTAGAAATTTCTACTACCTCTTCTATATTCTCATAAGAGTCCTCGTGCTCCTTCCCATAAAAAGGTAATTTCTTTAGCATTCCAAGAATATGTCCCGATAGTTCTAACTTTGTATTGGTTGGGATTTTTAGTGGATCAAGACCCCATCTATTGTCATTCCTCATATGTCGCTTGTATTCTTCCATTGTCATGGTCATGATGTCTCCTATTTTCCCTGCTAAGATAAAACTAGAAAACACGCATAAAACGAAAAAAATCAAATAAATTAAAAAAACTAAAATTAAAAACAAAACTACTAGTGCCCACGTCGTGGTAAAATATTATCACGTAGTGGGGGATGCCTGGACAAAAAATAAAAAAAATTTAGAAAATAACTTTTTGTGGGTTTTACCCCGCAAAAGGATCGATTAACTAGAAGAAATTAAATTATAACTAGAATAAATTGTTTCCCGGCAACGACGCCAAAAACTTGATGTGCATAAAAGTATGCCTATCAACGTTTAAATTTATAACCTAGAAAAACTTAACTAACTATGCAATTATAGGCAGTGTACCTAGTCAGATTATAGAATAGTAAGTAAGTCGGGTGCTGATCATAGGGAATGATATTTAATTAATAAAATAATTACTAAAAGTTGATGTAAGAAAAACAACTAGAAGTGAGGGGTTTTTATCTGATTTACAAGTTTAGATTAACTTAATTAAAATACTCAAATAATTAATAATGTAAACAACTAGAAAAGTGATTTTAAATCAAGAATAAATTATACTTTCATTTAGCATGGAATCCCTCCTATTCTCTATGGTTGATTTTAAGATAATGGATTAGTTATGTTAGTTACAAAATAAAAGTTACTAGTCATCATGATGAGGCTAACTAGCATAAGTCAATTCAATAAATTTAACCACAATGATCATGCAAGTTAAGGACAATAAATTAATTTAAGGTAATTTGGGCTCTGAATGATAGAATCTACAGACTATTATTCTTTGGTCAAGTCTAGTAATCAAGAAAATATTATGATCAAATATTTCTCTCTAACATAGTTAAGCAACTAACTTATCGCCTATACTAGGATATGACTAATCACTAGCTCTAACAATTTAATGATCATAAATAGCTAGGTAAATCAATTTCATGCAATTAACTGCAGTTTAACTACACAATCTTGAGACAATGCAATCAAGATATAAACTTTAACAGGCCAGGTTTAGATTTATCAAACAATATTTAAAGCTAATACTAACTTTATCAATCCATCAAACAAGAAATCAACACATCGTAATTAAGAGTTCATCTAATCTAAACGAAAGCAAGGATTTTTAGCCCAAAACTACAACTGAAAATCACATAAACAAAAGGAAAACTAGGCTAAACATGATTAAACTAGGCAAACTGAATGAATATGTGTGAATCCTTGCTCCAGTCTCTTTATCCTTTAATCGCTAGTGAATTATACCTTCTAAAGGTTCTTGGAAGGGTTTTTCTTCATCAATAATCACATCCCTCCGGCCTCCACCTTCTGAAATCGACCTAATGTCTGGAATATATATAGTTGCCTAAATTTAGTAACCACGACATTTTTGAGAGGCACCACGTCGTGGTTTTCATGGATATCCCGTATTCTCCAAGTTAGCTTAGCGATCATGAAGTTTCCATTTACCAAGTCGTGGTGTTGGTCACCACGTCGTGGGAGTTATATTTCACATTTTGGTACAGACACGAAAATCGTCCAAAATTTTGTCTAGTTTTCAAATCATTTTGAATCTCGTCAATTGGATTTATGAGTCATGAGACATGTCCAAAATATTGACGAGGGGTCAAGCTGTCCAACAACATCCTTTTTGTGTCTTATTCAGCTCCTCTTCCTCCAAGTATCCTACTTTTGTTGGTTTCAGTCCTTTCTTTCGAGAATTTCTACTCTTGGCTGAAAAAGACAATTTAAACATTATAAGTACCAAATATCTTTGAAATTATCCTAATTATAGCTTAAAATGTATTGAAATAATGCTTAAATATATGTATAAGTATGGCACTATCAAGACTCAAAGAGAAGGGGATTGATTGGTGTGAGGAAATGGCTACAAAAACCACATCTATTTATAGGATTACAGGAGACACGTTGCACCCTCTTCTGAGGTGCATCACACCTTATGGTGGTCATGTCTGGTTCGTCCATGTGCCATGTGTGAGATGCTCCTTCATTCGCCTCATTCTTCTAGAACATGTCATGTGTCACCATGTTTGGTGATACATGTCCAAATCTCATGGTACCACGTCACTTGGTCTCGCGGGAGATTCGACCTCCCGACATTGCCACATGTTGCCTCCTGTTGGTTCCATGTCATCGCAGCAAGTAATTTCCTAAAATCTTCGAATGACCATAACTTCCGCATACGAGCTTCATTTTCGATGTTCTTTATATCCCCGGAATCCTCTCAACGAGCTCTAATTTTAAATTCATATTTTTTAGAGATTAAATTGTTAAAGTCGTTGCGAAAATCATAACTCTTTCATACGAACTTCGTTCTCGACTATCTTTATATCGACGGGTTTATATTTACGAGATTTCAACTCTCATATAGATTGTTTTGAATAACACTCAACCGATCAAAATTTTGATTTCTATGTCACACACTATTATATTGAAACTTCAAAAAATCATAACTTACTCATATGAACTTAGATTTAGTCTTTTTTATATGTATGTTCTCTCTTTTATGATTATTACAAATTTTGTTTAGATTACTTAAGCTAATAAGCAACCTATCTCCGATTTACTTTTATGACACATATAGTTGTGTCGGTTTGTTCATGAAACTTAGAAGAAGCATAACTTCTTCGTACAAAGTCGGATTTAAGTGCTCCTTATATCTATGAGATTTTCATTATGATTATTACATATGTAGATAATATCATTTACTATATCTTAAATGTCTATCCCAAATTTGCGGGTGAAAAGACAATGTTGTTGTGTTGTGGTGTTCGTTGGATTCTATTTTAATCACAACGACATGCGATAGGAAGATTTTGAGGATTTTAGGGGAATCCAATTCTTAATTTCAGTTATCTAGTTTTAGGGTTTATAGGTTAAACTAATTGTGTGAACCATTTTCTTAAGTTCTGAACAATGATGTTTTTTCAATACTGGTCCTCATGGCACTTTTCACTTTTTATTGCTTTCAATAATGGAAATAGAGAGAGTAGGCGCAGACGCATGCTTTTATAGCAGAGGAAACACATAAAATTTAAGTAGTGGTATGATAGTAGATTTTTTTTTATTTTTGAAATTTAAGTAGTATCACTACTACTACAGACACCATAACAAAACTACCACTGAGAGACAGATTGAGAAGATACAATATCCTGTTTTGGAACGTTTCTCAATTCAAGGTTTGTGGACAGTAATTCCACCATGAAAGGCCATGGGTTTAAAGGGAATAGAGTTTAGACTCTATTGGATATTGATGGTGTTTGATAAGTAATTCAAACCTTGGATTGTTCGTTGGAAGCTGAGGGGTAAAAATGGGAAAGATATTGTTTTAGGCTTCACGCATAAATTAAGGATTTTAGTTCGAGATGTTTTTAGTCATAAGTAACTAGATAGAGGAGTGAGGCTCGTCGATACCTTTCTGTGGATATAAAGATCATCGAAAGCAGAGTTGAAACAAAGACTTACGGATGTTTAAAGTTAGTCAAAGAGAGTCTAATAGTATGTAGGACATATAAAAGGGAGTACGCAGGTCGTACATGCTGTGGGTGTGATACATTTTTAGTGAAGTACGCAGGACGTACCCAAAGTTACGCATGGCGTAATTCCGCAGTTTCAAATCCCTAATTTCGGAGTTTTGAGACCTATTTAAGGTTTCTAACCCTTAGGCATCCTTCCTATCATGAACCTCCACCATCTTGATCCTCTAACTCGAAACCATAGCCTCCCCTCACTTATTTTGAGCCTTGACATAATTTATGAGATTATTTCTCCATTAGAAGGTGGAATCTTAAAGAACAAAGTGGTGACAAAGTGTATGGAAGAAGGATTCAAGCATAGATCCAACAAGATTCCATCAATTCTGGATCTTTGTGAGTAAAAAGCTTCAAACTTGCTCATTAATTTCATAGATCTTGATAATTTTCATATTTGTCACTTTTTGGTCACTTTAGTGCATAAAGTTTAGATCTTGAAAGTTTGCAACGTTTTTACAGATAAAGTTGGAAACTTTATCCATCTAAACATTATATTGATTCAAATTTGAAGGTTGGAGACTTGGACTTAATGGATTAAGTTGAGAAAGAAGCATTTTTAGTCCCTTTGAGACTTAAAGACTAGATCTTGATTTTTTGGACCATCCTAATGGATAAAGTTGGAAACTTTATCCATTATGGAGCTATTAGGAAACCATAAAAATGTGATCTTGGTCCTTTTATCCCCTCTATACAAGAGTTATGATGTCTTAATGGGTTATTAAGTTAGGGTTTTAGCTTTTGGACCTTTTCTAGCCATGGAAAGTCATTAATGTGGAAACTTTATGACTTGGAACGATGGTTTGGGAGTAGATCTGAATTTGGATGAAAGGTCTTCAAGGAATAAGCACTTAATGAGAATATTTAGAACTAGGTGAAGTAAGTTAGGCGTAGCAAGACGTACGATACACGTACTAGGTTAGAACCTCATGGTTGGGTGATTCATGAATACTCCCAACGTAGTGACTAAGTACACAGGGCGTACGCATTCATTTTGACTTTTTGACTTGACTTTGACTAGGATTTTGACCAAGTTTGACTTAGGGGTATTTTGGGTATTTTGAGAAGTAGTTTGAGACTAGGGTAGTGTTTGTTGTATAGGTGACTGGTAGAGTCAGCAGTTGGAGCTATGATCCGTTTAATTATCTTTTTAGAATGTAATATGAGTTTTCCTTACTATACTTATGGGTTGAAGGCACCTATTTCGGCCCACTAGGTTATGTATCCTGGTATATTGGATTGATGTTATGTTGGTTATATGATATACTTGTAGATCTGTATTGTTATGTGTGTTCACTGAGGATGCGTTCCTGCTTTGTGCTGAAAGCCAAGATACTCGAGGCGGTCTGGGTAGGTTGAAGGCCCTACGAGGCGGTCCAGCCGAGTTGAAGGCCCGAAGAGCGGTCCAGATAAGTTGTAGGTCCTGTGAAGTAGTCCAGTCAGACTGAAGGCTCATATTTGCATGTTGTTATCTTCTTGGTTGTGTGTGATACTTTGTGGAAACTTACTAAGCTTTGGCTTACAGTTTGATTGTTATGATTTCAGGCACTTCAAATGATCAGGGAAAGGCTGAGGCTTGATCAAGCATATCCTTCAGATTTTATGATATTTGATTTTGGGGATACTCTGATTTGTGATTATAAATTTTGGAAACTCTATTTTGTAGCAATTATGGTCTTTGGCTTGATTTTAAAAAATGAAAATTTTATCTTGATTTTTGGGATGTTACAAGTTGGTATCAGAGCCCTGGTTTAAGAAAATTGGATAAACATTCGTGTGAATCCAGACTAAAACTAAGGATCTATAAATGTTTTCAAAATTGTTTTAATAGGTAACTAAACAAAGATGACATATGTATGATTAGTCGAAGCAAGAAAGTGTACCCCAAATACCCACATTGTATTGATTATGATGATTATGATAGAACTGCGTGCTAGCTATAGGGTAGGGATCTTAAGGAATTGCATTATGTAATTTCCTGAATTATGATTCCTTATTTTCTATAGAGATTTTATGCTCGATTGTTGCTTGCTTGATGTTTAGTAGGACCCGTTCGGCTGTAAATTAACTAATAAATGAATACGTTAATTCACATGCTGTAAAGGTCAAATAATCTTAGAGCGAAGGATTTTTGACCATATTGCATAGCTCTTGTTTGAGTCCAATCGTTGTAGGGTTGAGTCTTTTAATCTAATATTATTTAAGTTATGTAGCATGTGATTTTACTCATGAAGTATCTAACTAACACTAATAAGGTCTTTCGGAAGTTGATGTCAGGGTGAGGTGAGGATCCTAGGATAGCCGATGAAGTGTTGTAGTGTGCATGGTGTGTTGTTTATCAGATTTTGATAGCATCATTATGAGGATGTAACTTAGAGGATTCACAATGATTCTTGAGGAAAGTATGGATAGGTGTGGAAGGTAGTATTGGGCCCGTACTATTAGAAGCACAAGATCCATACTCAAATCGAGGGAAGTCATGAGGGTTCTAAGGAGCTGGTTGAGGGTAGATGTCATGGTTGGTGCCATTATTCGTGACAATGTTTCTGTATATGTCGATCTTTTGGTTATGATTGTTAAGGATGAGGACCAGTCTGTTGATCGTTTGGGATTTAGTGGCCATGTTAGTTTAGGTTCGGATGGTGCAGACCTAGGTGAGTTAGTTGATTTTGAGGTCTCGAGGGCCTTGCTTGATGGTAGTTCATTTGCATCATGGGACTCGAGAAAGAAGCGATTGTTATGATAGGTCGAGGATTGCAGCCAGAGGCTGAGTGATTGGCAGATGAATTGGAATGTCACTATCTTCGGCTGAGGCTATGTTCTTCCATCTTCCATGTTCAGAGGAGAGAGAGAGAGAGAGAGAGAGAGAGAAAAAAAGAGAAAGAGAGAGAGAGAGAGATAGAGAGAGAGAGAGAGACCATACATGTGATTTTCAGGGTTGGGATGTAGACCCAACATAGGGCTATATAGCTGTGTTTTTTTGGCGGCAATATGACAATGTGGGAATACAAAAGAGGATCCTTGTGGTATGGTTGCTTTAAGATGAGTTCAAGGGCCTGCTTTCTTGGGATATAGGCATGCCAGGTGCTAGCTGATGGTTTCAGGCGACCACGGAAGTGAATCGGGAGCGAAATTTTTTGTTGTCTCTGATGTATCCCAACTAGGAGAATGATGCCTTTTGTATTTATGAATGGTTCTTGTGTTGAATTCATGGTTGGGATTTGCAGCCTAGGAGTGTAGTAATCTATTTGTTTCTAGATAAGAAGTTGGTGTGTTTTCTAATGCATCTGCATGAAATTCTTGATGTTAAAGGCAACCATGATTGGAGAGTTCTCAAGGTCTCCATCTGAGATTTGAAATCTCTTTGAGTTTGCTTGGAATTTGAATAGGAGATCATCTTGTGTTTTGTTATATATCCCACGGGTCAGTTTTGGTCTATTTGCAACGTTAGTTAGTGGTGGTTCGAACCCTAAATGGGGGAGAGCTAGATATTTTGCTTAGAGGGTCAGCGATTTGTTCGAGTTATTTTTTCAGAAGAATGGATCATATGGATTTGCGGTTTGGGTATGTAAAACTTTGGTTCAGGATTTGGTCAAGATGGGGGTGCAAAGCAAGTTGTCATCAAATGTATGTTTTCAGGAATTTAAGATTCATGTTCACGGTAAGAAGTTGTTGGACAAAGAGCTCATTGTAGCTAGGGGTTCCGTTCGGGAACTTCGAGGAATAGGTCAAGAAACGGTTGGGTCGCTCAGGTTGAGTATCGATTGTGAAGGGATTTGTCAGCTTGTTGTATAGATTGATATCTATAGTCTAGGTGGGGCAATTGTTTATTAGTCAACCAGTTTCAGAGTCTGGTATGTTTAGTTCCTAATGGGTTTTGTCCATTAGTGTATTAGATCAATGGATTAGTTGTCAATGCACTCTCGATCGCTAGTCTTTTTGTCCTTCTTCAATAAGAGAGGTTCTTTGGAAGTTTAGAGTTATATCAGTTGGAGTTCAATGGATCCGTATACCTATTGTCAAAATCTGTACATTTTACATTTTGGTTTCTAGGTATGGGTACCCTTAATGGTTGGTTGCGAAATTATTATTCATAGCAGGATTGAGTTTGACAGATGTTCTTGGTTATTGGAAGTTCAGATATTGGGACATTGTTGGGGAGTTCTTCAGATGTGCCTTTGGATCTACACATAATCCAATTTTGGTGTGTCGTGTCAACGTGGTTGGTATCTAGATTGACCCGACCAGAGTTAGACAACATTTCTGATGGCATTGGAAGTTTTGTTGAGCTATTTGCATATTGGTGGTATCTGTTTGGTTTCAATCAAGGTGTGGGATCTTAGTCTCGGCCATTCATAAGGATGTTTTTGTTAGTTTTTGAGGTTGGTTATTTCAGTTAGATCTACTTGTACCACACCCAATGGGTAAGTGTTGTGAGGTAGAAGGAGTGCAGTAGATTTAGGGTTGGTTATGTGTTTTCCCTTAGGGTTATATGTAGATTAAATAAGATAGCATGATAATACTTGGATTGATTATTGGCATGGTTCTTAATTGGTTTGTAGCCCTTAAATTGGAACAAGAGTGTAACTGCCTATTGATGGTTGGGTATCTTTAGGCCCGTGTGGTGTCGGTCGTGCTTCTTTAGGCCATTGATGGGATGACGACAAGACCAACATAGTACTGTGAGCTTGTCGTTTAGTGGTTAGTTGGTGTAATGATGTATCGTGAACTAGTTGTTGTATGATTCATATGGGTGGGACCCAGTAGTATTTTGATTGAGACTCTTAGGTCTCGGTCGTTAGTTTCCTTGGCATATTTGATTGTTAGTGTATTGTGGGAGTCAAGAGACTTAGTGACCAGCTAGTTTGGATAGTGTGGGAAGTTAAAGGTTGTTGGGAGTAATAGTTATGCATCATAAGTCTCTTGCAGAGTTTTTTCATTTTGAACCTCGTTTGCTTGCAGGCTGCTTATCAAGAGTTTGGTTACCAATGTTAGGTATTGGTTATGCAATCTTGAGTCATGAAGTTTATTTTAAATGTCTCAAGTGATTTTGAAGGTGGAGGTACAAGTGAGCTGATTAGGGATTTGGATGCAACGTGAGATTCTTGGATTGACCATCCGTATGCTCGTGGGATCAACAGGTTAGTGATGACTTGTCTGGGAGTCAAGTGCATATTTAAGGTTGTTGGGCACAATCTCCAGATTGGGATTGGGTGAAATTCATAATCGGTATATTTTTGTTGGATTAGGTGTCTAAGCCCATAACTATAATTGGTATGTACTTGACCCGGTTGTAGCATGGTCCTTTTTGGTTGCCTTCATCAAAGCAACTTGACTGGATGAATAATGGAGAAGGAGGTTATTATGGTTTACTAATATATTATATGAATAATATATTAAAGGAGAAATCATATTCGTTTAATTAATATTGGTCAAGAATTAATTAAGAATTAATTTTGTGGTCAAAAGAGATTAACTAAATCAAGTGGACTAATACTGTGATTACAAGATAGTTACAAGGTTGGGCTTAGGATCCATAAGGGAGCAATGGATGAATTCTATGTGGGAGCCCACATAGAAATCGTCCAAGGGGCCTTCTGGAAGGATTCTTTGGGTTGCTTAAGGACTAAGCAATTGGATTAGGGTTTTGACTGAAACCCTAATTGCTCAGCTATGTAAGGAGTCCATGGTGTAACCAAAACCGACCACTTGAACCCTAAGAAGGATAGCATAGCTGATTTTGAGACTTTCCCCTCTCTCTCTAAGATTCTTCCAACTTTTTTTGGTGTTTGTGATCCATTAGAGGCATCACATTTGAGGTGCTAGGTTCTCATAAGCTCAAGATATTCAAGCTACAATAAAAGGTAACATTGTTACTAGTTTGTTTATGTTGATTTCGATTTTGATATGCTAGATCTAGGGTTTGAGAGCTTTGGATGATTACTGCATGTATAATTAGAAAAACCTAGATCCAAAGATTTAGGGTTGGCATGTGCACCATAGGATTGATGATTTGCTCATAACCCAACAATTTTAAGTATTCCTTCTCGATCGTTGAGTGGTGTTCCTAGTCAGGGAATAAGGATGGGTATGACGAATGAATGATCAGCAGTCATAGGAAATAATTTATGGGGTTTAAATTGATGGGTTTCATTTTTCGAGAAGTTTCCTACTTTGAGTGGTTGTCGCTGTAATTTGAGGTCTTCCAATTAGGAAGCGTAAGGTAGTTGTTTCAGTTCCTCAGGTTGAGCAGTTGGGTTTCTTTCATCGGTTTAGGGCAGAGAATTAAGGTTCATTCTTTCATAGGGATAAGTGATTTATGCTAATATGGGGTTTAGATGGCAGGGTTGGGAGGCGATTGTCGGTATAGGATGAATCTTCAGTCTTAAATGGAATTCAGGAAGTTCAGGCAGGATCAACTAGGGTGCACATGAATTAGTAAGGAATAAAGGTTTGTATCGATCAGATACACTTCAAGTATGAATAACAAATGTAAAACTAATCTAAGCAAAATAATAAATAGAAATTAAATAACACAAAAGTTCTCCAAATTGTTCTTTCACCAAGAAAGAGTTTTTGGCTTCACCAAGAAGACAAGTTTGTCACAAAGACGATTGACAAAAATCCACGATCAGAACATTAGGGTTTGCCCTAATGTTGTATATATACTGATCTATACATGTATATCCCTTGATTGAAGGGATTGCGTCTAATTTATATTAAGAACCATTTTAATCACAAAGATACCAGATATGTGATCTATTCTATACTTATCTATATCATTACTTAATATACAAAAGATTACAATTGGATAACCGAACTGTAAACTGACGCTGATAAGCTTGATATGCCGACGTTATATATGTAGAAGACGCTAATGTTGATCTATCAGTGTGTCGTGTGTTTAACTTATCAGATTATAAGGTGTGACCTTACAATCTCCCCCTATCTAATGATGTCAAAACTAAACTTCTTCATTTATCAAAAGAATTAGTGTAGAACTCTTCAGCTTCACTTCAGATCTCAGGCTTAACCCATCTGAATTTATCGACTTTAAGTTCTTCCATTCTTTGACTCAGCTCCAAAGATATCAACACATGATATCCTTTTTCTAGTACATCATGCGAAGATGAAACAAATGTTCAGTGGGAGCAGAAGGAAGATCATAAGTATGTTGATAGCACATCTGGTTTTGACTGTCGAGATAAATGATCCCGTGCTCTGGTTCTGGAACAAGCATATACTGAACAAGTTCAACACCCGCTACCAATTTGTTGTTGATATATTTGGTGCCATAAGGAAGAAGAAACTTGGTATTCTTGGACTGTCTGGGAGTGCCTTTTGTTTGTCGATGATTTCTAGCATTTACATCCACTCGCTGCAACCAAATTTGACTAGCTCACGAGCAAATACAACCTCAGTGTATTTAAATTTCACATTTTTTTCTAACTAAGTGAAGTTTTACTGACTCGTTCTTTGGCTTGGTGCATCTTACTTTGATGATGGGATCAGGCTTTGTTCTACGAGTCAGAACGTCTCCAAACTTCTTTATATCGATCCAATCATTTAGTTCTGAAACAATGTGTTGCTTTTCCACATTGTTATTGAAGATCTTCTTGACCTGATTGTTTGTGCTTTGAATATCATCATTCTTATTATTGGAAACAATTTCTTGAAAAAGTTTGGAAGACAAACGTTCTGGTTTTCTAGCTTCTTTCTTTTGTCGAACAGAAGCATTGTATTCCAACATGATCTGTCTAACTTCCTCAATAGGTAAGGACCATGTTTTTTCTAATTCATATAGATCAAAGATGAGTTTGCTTTTCTTTTTAGGAGGAGATGAAGTTTCATCAAATGCAGAGGAACTTGTAACGACCCGTCTTCGGTACGATAATTCCATAGTATTTAATTAGAAGTTTGCAAGAGGGACTCGGCGAGTTCATAGCCTGACTCGCCGAGTAGGGACGGGATTTCTAGCACGTGTTAGTCGGCGACTCGGCGAGTCCATATTCGGGACTCGGCGAGTTTGCCTTCCTGGAAGAAACCCTAAATCCCCAGGTTGCTCACTATTTAATCCACCTTATAGCCCCCATTCTCGCCTCCTTCACCCTCAGAAAGCTGTGAGAAAACCCTAATCCATCCTTGAGTGATCTAAGTGTTCTTGTGTTAAATTTTGAAGGCTTGAAGAAGGAAAAGAAGAAAGGAGCAAGGAGAAGAGGTGTAGAGCAAAGATTCAAGGGCAAATCAGAGTTCTTTGAGGTATTCTTCGGATTCCCTCTTGTTTTATGCTTTAAACCTCCATTAGAACTCTTCTAGATCTAGTTTGATGCTTTTCTCAAGCCTTATGATTGTATGGATACCCTATTATGTCGAGATATCCTTAGATCTGTTCATTTAGGAGTTGTAGAGCCCAGATCTATTGCCTTTTTGAAGTTACCTTGCATAAGAACCCTAGATCTACCCTTTTAAGTGCCTTTTTAGCCTTTATCTCCTTTTTCATGTGTTTGTACACGTAAAGTTGGAAACTTTACATGGTGAATCAACTTATTGGACTCAGATCTATCATTTGTATGCAATGGATTCAAGCATAATCGAGTTTAGAGTAGTTGCATGGTTGTGACTCGGCGAGTCGGAAGAACGACTCGGCGAGTCGAGTCGCGAGTCCCCGATTTCTTCCTTTTTGAGTGATGCCGAGTGGGAACAGTGAGTAGTAGAGTGGACTCAGCGATTTCGAGGTCAGACTCAGTAATGGAGGGACTCGGCGAGTTGTTCATACAACTCGGCGAGTCCAAGGCAATCTTCTTAAGCTCAAGAACAGCTCGTTGAGTTGTTCATATGACTCGGCGAGTCGGATGTAGATTGTCTGAGTTCTTGGATCGAGAGATTACTCGTCGAGTCGATGCCATACTCGACGAGTAGCCACGAGTGGGGTTGTGAAATGAGATTAGAGACTCGGCGAGTTGGCGGCCCAACTCGGCGAGTCAGGTCAACTGTGGGTTGACTTTGACCGAGAGGGTTGACTTTGACCAGGAGAGTTGACTTTGACCAAGGGTAAAAGAGTCATTTTACCCCAGTGCAGTGTTTAGTATTTGATTGAGTGTGTTTATGGACTTGTAGCCGGGGAGATACCGGAGCAACAGCAGTTAGCTTCCAGAGCCATTCACACAGCAGCCAGTTCACGAGGTGAGTTTCCTTCCAATAGTAACGGGTCTAAGGCCGCAATGCCGGCCCATTTAGCTAGTAGTCAGCTTCGGACCTTGGTCCGATGTAGTAGTTAGTATGTTTGATGCCTTCGTGGTTCAGACAGGGTTATGTATTTATGTTAGATGATATGTTTATGCTATGTTCAGTCAGCTTCGGACTTCGATCCGATGTAGGGGACAAGGTCCCAGTCAGCTTCGGATTTCGGTCCGATGTCAGCTTCGAACTCCGGTCCGATGTAGGGGACATAGGTCCCAGTCAGCTTCGGACTTCGGTCCGGTGTCTCAGTCAGCTTCGGACTTTGGTCCGATGTCCTAGTCAGCTTCGGACTCGGTTCGATGTAGGGGACGAAGGTCCCAGTCAGCTTCGGACTTCGGTCCGATGTTCCAGTCAGCTTCGGACTTCGGTCTGATGTAGGGGGGCAAGGCCTCGGTTAGCCAGACTTTGGTCTGATGCAGTGGGCAAGGCCCAGTATGTGCTTTATATGTTATTGTGTGGTATGTGGTAGTTTGGGGGAGCTCACTAAGCTTCGTGCTTACAGTTTCAGTTTTGGTTTCAGGTACTTCCGCAAGCAAAGGGAAGGGCTCGGGATGATGGCATCGCACACACCACAACTACAATTTTTATCCTGGGAGTCGATCAGTTATCTTATATATGTTTTGATACAGTCATGACACTGTTTTCTCATTTGTATCTTAGTATGGTTTTGAGATTTGCAACGCATGGTTTTATTATGATATACTCCGTTTTATGATTTTGGTTATATTAAAAATGAAATTTCGGGTCGTATTTTTGGGTTGTTTCAAGTTGGTATCAGAGCCCTGGTTTGAGGGATTCGTATACACCTCCGGGTGCATCTGAACTCAAACTAAGGGAAAGATAAAAAGATTTTCAAAAAGAAAAATGTTTCGAATGAGATTTTGAAAAGCCCTTAGAAAGAAAAGAATTTTTTTAAACAAGATAAGGGTGTGGTGCATGCGATCAGCCGAGCTCAAGTAAGTACTCCCAAATTACCAATACAAGTTTTATTCTTATGATTAATTGTTCCAGTTTCAGTAGAACAGCATGCTAGTATAGGACTAAGGATCTAGGAGGATGCCTTATGTGCCTGCTATATGTGTTACAGCTTTATGAGAATTGCATGCTAGTATTGAGTAGACAGCAGTAGGATAACCTGTTTAGGTTATGCCTGGTAGCACGAGCTTAGCATTGTATGCTAGAGTAGCTTCTCGTTATGAGAATAGTTTTGCCTGAGTATGTTTCCCTTATCCAAATGCTGCTTGCTTTGTGCTTTGTGGGACTCTAAGTGGTGGGAGTTAGCCATTAGGTGAATACGCCACATCACATGTGATTAGGGTTGAATAATCTCAGAGTGCTGGATTTGGCCCTATTGCGCAGCTCTTGTCTGAGTCCAACCGTTGTAGGGACGAGTCTTCTACTCGAAGGATTATCCGAGCCTCATTGTATGTGATGGTATTCAGGTGGTGGCTAATCAGCATTACAAGGAGGCCTTCGGCAGCTGAGGACTGGTATGAGCGGAGTCAGCGGTTTCCCTAGGGCAAGCCTAGGATGAGAGTAGCAGAGATCAGTAGTAGTAGAAGTGACTTGGTGGAGTCAAGGCGGTTCTTGAGGAAAGTACGGATAGATGTGGAAGGTAGTATGGGCCCGTACTACTGAAAGCAGAGGATCCGTACTCGAATCAAGGAAGGCCGAGACAAGACCAGGAAGCTAGTAGTAGTATCAATGATCCCTTGAGATATTTCAGTTTCTGATATTGCTATGATGTGTTTCAGTATGGTGATTTTGCGTCTGAGGACAGCAGCCGGCAGTGGAGGTGCCGGGGAGGGATCAGGATCAGGCTCAGGGAACGAGCACATGGATGAGCAGACCAGAGAGTTTCTTTCTTCAGAGATTACTCGTATCATTTTAGAGCAGACTCCTATGATCTTCGGTTCGATCAAGGAGGGTATTCTAGAGCTGATGGATGAGAGATTAGGCACCTTCCGTGCCGAGGTGGCGGCCATGATGGGGTCGCGCACACTTACTTTCAGGGAGTTCAGGCATGTGGAGCTCCAGACTATCATGGGGCGCGGGACCCTATAACGAGTACTAGATGGTTGGCGGATGTGGCCAACGCATTCCGCACTAGCAGGTGTCCCGAGGGGGACAAGGTCAGATTGGCGTCCTGTCTTCTGAAGGACAGGGCACGGGATTGGTGGGAGGAGGTCGGACATACTATGGGAGATGATGCAGCATTGGATGCCATGACCTGGGCTGATTTCTCTACCAGGTTCAGGGCGGAGTTTGCACCAGTTATTGAGGTGCAGCAGCTAGCCAGAGAGTTTCAGGACCTCACCCAGACTACAGAGACCGTGGCGGAGATCACCGCCAAGTTCAGGGAGAGGGCTCTTCTTGTTCCTCAGTATGCGGCTGATGAGGAAATGAAGAAGGCCCGTTATCATGAGATGTTGCGGAGCGATATCCGCCAGTTTGTGAGCCGGTCCAGCTGTAAAACGCTGGATGACATGATTGCTAGGGCTCGGGAGAGGGAGATTGATCTCGAGATGGAGAAGAAGAGGAAACCGGAGGCGGTTTCGGGTTCAGGCAGTTCGGGCAAAAAGCCCAAGGTTTCTGATCACAGGTCCAGGTCCCAGCCGAGCCACAGTCGATGTGGCAGGTGTGGGAAGATGCACGATGGGGTGTGCAAGGCAGGGAGTTCCGGCTGCTTCAAGTGCGGTCGGATTGGGCATTTGAGCAGGGATTGTATGGCCCCTGCTACTGCTGTTGCAGCATCAGATCTGATTTGCTTTCAGTGCAATCAGAGGGGACATAAAAAGTCCCAGTGTCCGAGTTTAGCTGCAGTAGGGAAGGTGGTTGCACCTTCCCCTGCTACTTTGAGGATTACAGATGGCCGGCAGGGCCGAGCTGAGGCGCCAGTGGCGAAGAGTAGAGCGTTTTAGATGACAGCAGAGGAGGCGCGAGCGACTCCTGATGTGGTGACGGGTATGTATCTTCCCTTCATCTCTTTATTTTATTGATTGATTATTGCTTATGATTGTATGTTTTATATAGGGTCGTTCTCTATGAACGACATTTCTGCTATGGTATTATTCGATTCGGGGGCTACCCGATCATTCGTATCGCTTGCGCTTAGCAAGAGATTTAGCAAAGCTCCGGGGGAGCTGGATTGTCCATTAGAGGTTGAGATAGCAGATGACAGGACCGTGAGGGTCGGCAGAGTGCATAGAGGGTGTTCTCTTCAGTTGTTTGATGAGCAGTTTTCGGTGGACCTGGTTCCTATTCCCCTGCGAGGGAATAAGGTTATTGTGGGCATGGATTGGCTAAGCCCCAATGGGGCGGCGATTGATTGTGAGCTTCAGCTAGTGAGGGTTCGCACTCCCAGTGGGGGAGAGTTAGTGATTCAGGGCGAGAGGCCACAGCGCGGACCGACCTTTTGTTCCGCCGCAAGGGCGAGGCGCTATTTTCAGCAGGGTTGCGCTGGTTATGTAGCTTATGTCTTGGATGCCCGGGAGAAGGGCAAGACGACAGTGGATGATGTTCCGATAGTGCGAGACTTTCCGGATGTAATTCCCGAGGATTTACCGGGGATACCTCCTGAGGGGCAGGTTGAGTTTAGGATCGACCTGATTCCTGGTGCGGCTCCGATAGCCAAGGCACCGTATCGCCTAGCTCCCCCTGAGATGCAGGAGTTGTCTACGCAGCTGCAGGAGCTGCTAGACAAGGGTTTCATTCGGCCGAGCAGTTTGCCTTGGGGAGCGCCGATCCTGTTTGTGAGGAAGAAGGATGGGTCGCATCGTATGTGTATAGATTACCGTGAGTTGAATAAGGTGACGGTGAAGAACCGTTACCCACTTCCGAGGATAGATGATTTGTTTGACCAGCTTCAGGGAGCGTCTTGGTTCTCCAAGATCGATCTACGCTCCGGGTATCATCAGATGCGGGTTAGAGATGAGGATGTGCAGAAGACTGCTTTCAGGACTAGGTATGGTCATGATGAGTTTGTGGTGATGCCATTTGGGCTCACCAATGCCCCAGACGCGTTCATAGATCTCATGAATCGCGTGTGCAGGCCGATGCTGGATCGGTCAGTGATAGTATTCATAGATGATATCTTGGTGTATTCCAAGACGCAGGAGCAGCACGAGGAGCACCTGAGGGAGGTGCTGGAAGTTTTGAGGAGGGAGAAACTTTTCGCAAAGTTCTCCAAGTGTGAGTTCTGGTTGCGCGAGGTGCAGTTCCTTGGTCACCTCGTCAACCAGAAGGGTATTTTGGTGGATCCGGCCAAGATACAGGCCGTGATGCAGTGGGAGGTCCCGAAGTCTCCATCTGAGATTCGGAGCTTCCTAGGGTTGGCAGGGTATTACCAGAGATTCATTCAGGATTTCTCCAAGATAGCAGTGTCGCTCACCCGACTGACCAAGAAGTCGGTGGTATTTCGTTGGGGGCCTGAGCAGCAGGCAGCGTTCGAGACCTTCAGACAGAGGTTGTGCGAGGCTCCGATCCTTACCTTGCCAGAGGGAGTAGAGGACTTCGTAGTCTACTGTGATGCCTCAATCATAGGTATGGGAGCAGTGTTGATGCAGCGAGGCCATGTGATAGCTTACGCCTCGAGACAGTTGAAGCCTCACGAGGCTAACTATCCTACCCATGATTTAGAGCTGGGGGCGGTTGTGTTTGCCCTCAAGATTTGGAGGCATTATCTTTATGGGGTCCGTTGTACTATCTACACGGATCACAAGAGTTTGAGATACCTTATGGATCAGCCGAGTCTGAACATGAGACAGAGGAGGTGGTTGGATGTGCTGAAGGATTATGATTGTGAGATCCTCTAACATCCAGGGAAGGCCAACGTGGTGGCCGACGCCCTAAGCCGCAAAGTGTCGGCAGCCCCTATCAGAGATTTGTGTTTGAGGATGATAGTGATTACTCCGTTGTTGGAATGGATCAGGGAGGCTCAGGTTGAGGGCCTCAAGGAGGAGAGGCAGAAGTGTGAGAGGATAGTGGGTCGAGCATCTTCGTTTGATTATGACAGTCGGGGATTGCTGACACTTCATGGGAGAGTGTGGGTACCGTACTGGGGAGGAGTACGGCAGGTGTTGATGGACGAGGCTCATAAGTCTTGATTTTCTATCCATCCAGGGGCGACGAAGATGTATAGAGATCTTCGACCCGATTATTGGTGGCCCTGCATGAAGCGGGATGTCGCTTGGTATGTTGAAAGGTGCCTGACCTGCAGGAATGTCAAGGCGGAGCACCAGAGGCCTCACAGCAAGATGCAGCCGTTAGACATTCCCGTGTGGAAATGGGAGGACATCACCATGGATTTTGTTACCAAGCTCCCCAGGACTGCACGAGGAGTAGATTCGATATGGGTAGTAGTGGATCGGTTGACGAAGAGTGCTCATTTTATCCCGATTCAGGAGAGTATATCGGCAGAAAAGTTAGCCGATATCTATGTGCATGAGATTGTGGCACGTCATGGAGTGCCGGTATCGGTGGTGTCAGACCGAGATGTCTGTTTTACCTCCAGATTCCGGAAGCGGTTTCACGACGAGATGGGTATTCGTCTTCATTTCAGCACCGCTTTCCACCCTCAGACGGACGGGCAGAGTGAGAGGACGATTCAGACTCTCGAGGACATGCTCAGGGCATGTGTCCTAGACTTCGGTGGCAGTTGGGATACGTACCTTCCGTTAGCGGAATTTTCGTATAACAACAGTTATCATGCGAGCATTGATCGACCTCCCTTTGAGATGCATTATGGGAGGAAGTGCAGGACCCCGATTTGTTGGGGCGAGGTAGGTCAGCGAGTCATTGGAAGCACAGAGGTGGTGCTCAAGACGACCGAGTTGATCCAGCAGGTCCGTAGTAGACTGCAGACCGCGTAGAGTCGGCAGAAGAGTTACGCCGATAGGAGGCGTTCAGACTTGGAGTTCCGGGTGGGTGATATGGTCCTTCTGAAGGTCTCACCTTGGAAGGGTGTTATCAGGTTCCGGAAGAGGGGCAAGTTGGGTCCCATGTTTATTGGTCCTTTCAGGGTTTTGGCCCGGGTGGGTCGGGTTGCTTATCGGTTGGATCTTCCTGAGGAGCTTAGTCAGATCCACAACACTTTCCATGTATCACAGTTGAGGAAGTGTTTGGTGGATGAGTCAGCACTCGTTCCCTTAGAGGATATTCAGGTTGATAGCAGCCTGAATTATATTGAGAGACCGGTCGCGATTCTGGACCGGAAGACAAAGACCTTAAGGAACAAGGAAATTCAGTTAGTGAAGGTGCAGTGGCAGCACCGGAAGGGGTCTGAGTGGACGTGGGAGGCTGAGGAGGAGATGAGAGAGCACTACCCGGAGATATTTGTAGATTCAGCCGTAGCAGACTTCGAGGACGAAGTCTGAGCCAAGCGGGGGAGGATTGTAACGACCCGTCTTCGGTACGATGATTCCATAGTATTTAATTAGAAGTTTGCAAGAGGGACTCGGCGAGTTCATAGCCTGACTCGCCGAGTAGGGATGGGATTTCGAGCACGTGTTAGTCGGCGACTCGGCGAGTCCGTATTCGGGACTCGGCGAGTCTGCTTGCCAGGAAGAAACCCTAAATCCCCGGGTTGCTCACTATTTAATCCACCTTATAGCCCCCATTCTCGCCTCCTTCACCCTCAGAAAGCTGTGAGAAAACACTAATCCATCCTTGAGTGATCTAAGTGTTCTTGTGTTAAATTTTGAAGGCTTGAAGAAGGAAAAGAAGAAAGGAGCAAGGAGAAGAGGTGTAGAGCAAAGATTCAAGGGCAAATCAAAGTTCTTTGAGGTATTCTTCGGATTCCCTCTTGTTTTATGCTTTAAACCTCCATTAGAACTCTTCTAGATCTAGTTTGATGCTTTTCTCAAGCCTTATGATTGTATGGATACCCTATTATGTCGAGATATCCTTAGATCTGTTCATTTAGGAGTTGTAGAGCCCAGATCTATTGCCTTTTTGAAGTTACCTTGCATAAGAACCCTAGATCTACCCTTTTAAGTACCTTTTTAGCCTTTATCTCCTTTTTCATGTGTTTGTACACGTAAAGTTGGAAACTTTACATGGTGAATCAGCTTATTGGACTCAGATCTATCATTTGTATGCAATGGATTCAAGCAGAATCGAGTTTAGAGTAGTTGCATGGTTGTGACTCGGCGAGTCGGAAGAACGACTCGGCGAGTCGAGTCACGAGTCCCCGATTTCTTCCTTTTTGAGTGATGCCGAGTGGGAACAATGAGTAGTAGAGTGGACTCAGCGATTTCGAGGTCAGACTCAGTAATGGAGGGACTCGGCGAGTTGTTCATACAACTCGGCGAGTCCAAGGCAATCTTCTTAAGCTCAAGAACAGCTCGTCGAGTTGTTCATATGACTCGGCGAGTCGGATGTAGGTTGTCTGAGTTCTTGGATCGAGAGATTACTCGTCGATTCGATGCCATACTCGACGAGTAGCCACGAGTAGGGTTGTGAAATGAGATTAGAGACTCGGCGAGTTGGCGGCCCAACTCGGCGAGTCAGGTCAACTGTGGGTTGACTTTGACCGAGAGGGTTGACTTTGACCAGGAGAGTTGACTTTGACCAAGGGTAAAAGAGTCATTTTACCCCAGTGCAGTGTTTAGTATTTGATTGAGTGTGTTTATGGACTTGTAGCCGGGGAGATACCGGAGCAACAGCAGTTAGCTTCCAGAGCCATTCACATAGCAGCCAGTTCACGAGGTGAGTTTCCTTCCAGTAGTAACGGGTCTAAGGCCGCAATGCCGGCCCATTTAGCTAGTAGTCAGCTTCGGACCTCGGTCCGATGTAGTAGTTAGTATGTTTGATGCCTTCGTGGTTCAGACAGGGTTATGTATTTATGCTAGATGATATGTTTATGCTATGTTCAGTCAGCTTCGGACTTCGATCCGATGTAGGGGACAAGGTCCCAGTTAGCTTCGGATTTCGGTCCGATGTCAGCTTCGGACTCCGGTCCGATGTAGGGGACATAGGTCCCAGTCAGCTTAGAACTTCGGTCCGGTGTCTCAGTCAGCTTCGGACTTCGGTCCGATGTCCTAGTCAGCTTCGGACTCGGTTCGATGTAGGGGACGAAGGTCCCAGTCAGCTTCGGACTTCGGTCCGATGTTCCAGTCAGCTTCAGACTTCGGTCTGATGTAGGGGGGCAAGGCCTCGGTTAGCCGGACTTCGGTCCGATGCAGTGGGCAAGGCCCAGTATGTGCTTTATATGTTATTATGTGGTATGTGGTAGTTTGGGGGAGCTCACTAAGCTTCGTGCTTACAGTTTCAGTTTTGGTTTCAGGTACTTCCGCAAGCAAAGGGAAGGGCTCGGGATGATGGCATCGCACACACCACAGCTACAGTTTTTATTTTGGGAGTCGATCAGTTATCTTATATATGTTTTGATACAGTCATGACACCGTTTTCTCATTTGTATCTTAGTATGGTTTTGAGATTTGCAACGCATGGTTTTATTATGATATACTCCGTTTTATGATTTTGGTTATATTAAAAATGAAATTTTCGGGTTGTATTTTTGGGTTGTTTCAGAACTAGAGGAACTTCCAGGTTCAGTGATAAGAGCTCCTTCCCGAGAAGGAAGCCTTCCTCTTTCGAGGATTGAGCTGGATACCATCATCAGAATCAATGTCACTATTGGTTCCTTTAGGAACCTCCTCTTTAGTTTCTTGAGAAGCCTCCCCATTAAAACAAGAACCGGGATAGAAAACATTTAAGGGAACATCAGGAACAACATCTTGTTGCATGAAACAAAGTTCAATTAACCCTTCATAGTCATCAGTTTCTGATTGGTCACCATTGTTTGGAATGGGCTGATCAATTGTAGCATCATCATCTGGAATATCAACAACATCAATATGCTTTTTAGGACCAACTTCAGCTTCAACCCTTCCTGTCATCTTAGGTTGATATAGAGTTGGTACAATCATCACCTGCATTTGCATTGGATGGGGATCCCATTGAGCTTTTCACCATTCTTGAGGACATCAACATGATGTTCCTAGCTTTTTCTGAGAGAGTCCATAAACTTTAAATCCAATTGAGAGGAATGCTTAACGATTCCCAAACTATGCATATCATTAACCAAACAATTAAAACTATTAAAGGTTTGGGTTAAAGACTCACCTTGTTGAGAAAAAAGTGCTCATATCTTCGATTCAGATTATTGATGGTTGTGGCCTGGACTTCCACAATACCTTTGTAGGCTACAATCAACATTTCCATCATCTCTTAGGCCTAGTCACAATTATGCACAAGATGGCACACGTGATAGGGAAGAGAGTTTCCTATTATAGCTCTGGCTTTACCATCAAGATTCATCAACCTCTTGTCATCGTCGTCATAGTTGGTCTCCGGTTTTTGCTTCAAGGGACCAACTGGAGCATTATTGGCTATAGGTTGATACATGGGAACATGAGGACCTTTCTCAATGATTTTTCTCATCTCATAGTCCATGGCTTCAAGAACCACCATGGCCTTGGTTTTCCACATGGAGAAGTTGTGTTCATCGAAGGGAGGAATTTTGTTGAGTCCAAATTGTTCTTTCACCAAGAAGACAACTATTTCACAATGACGATTGACACAAAGCCACGATCACAACATTAAGGTTTTCCCTAATGTTGTGTGTGTGTGTGTATATATATATATATATATATATATATATATATATACACAATACTAATCTATACATGTATATCCCTTGATTGAAGGGAATGTGTCTAATATATATTAAGAACCGATCTTATCACAAAGATACCAGATCTGTGATCTATTCTATACTTATTTATATCATTACCTAATATAAAAAAGATTACAATCGGACAACTGAACTATAAGCTTATGCTGGTGTTATAGATGTAGTTGACGTTGACTCTAAACTATCAGTGTGGCATGTGTTTGACTCATCAGATTATAAGGTGTGACCTTGATTTTAAGGACAAAATCTAAATTAAGTAGGAGAGAGTTGTAACATCATGTTTTAGGACATTTCTTAATTCTAGGTTTGTGGATCGTAATTCGACCATGTAAGGCCTTGGGTTTCAAGGGAATATAGTTTAGACTCTAATGGATGTTGATGGTGTTGTATAAATAATTTAAACCTTGGATTGTTTGTTGGAAGCTGAGGGGTAAAATGGGAAAGGTAATGTTTTGGGATTCTTGCATAAATTGAGGATTTTATTTTGAGATGTTTTTAGTCATAAGTAACTAGATAAAGTAGTGCAGCTCGTCGATACCTTTCCATGGATATAAAGATTATCGAAAACGGAGTTGAAAAGAAGAATTTATGGCTGCTTGAAATTAGGAAAAGGGAGTTTGATAGTACGTAGGGTGTACACAAGGGAGTATGTAGGATGTACATGCCAAGGGTGGGACGCGCTTTTAGTGAAGTACATAAGGTGTAATTCCGCAGTGTAAAAACCCTAATTTCGGGGTTCTGAGCCCTGTTTAAGGTCTCTAACCCCTTGGGGGTCCTTCCTATCATGAGCCTCTAACTCAAAACCCTATCCTCTCCGCACTTATTTTCATCCTTGACATCATTTATAAGCTTATTTCTCCATTAGAATGTGGAATCTTGAAGAACAAGGTGGTGACAAAGTGCATGGAAGAAGGATTCAGGCATAGATCCAACAAGATTGCATCATTTCTGGACATTTTTGAGTTAAAAGCTTTAGACTTACTAATTAGTTTCATAGATCTTGTTAATTTTCATATTTGTCACTTTTTGATCACTTGAGTGCATAAAATTTTGGATCTTGAAAGTTTGTGACCTTGTTATGGATAAAGTTGGAAAGTTTATCCATCTAAATATCATATTGATTCAGATCTGAAGCTTGGAGACTTGGACTTAATGGATTAAGTTAAGAAAGATACATTTTTTGTCCCTTTGAGACTTAAAGAGTAAATCTTGGTAGTTTGGACTATCCTAATAGATAAACTTGGAAACTTTATCCATTGTGGAGCTATTAGGAACCATAAAAACATGATCTTGGTCCTTCAGTCCCCTCCATGCAAGAGTTATGATGTCTTAATGGATTATTAAGTAAGGGTTTTAGCTTTTGACTTTTTCTAGCCATGGAAAGTCATAAAGGTGGAACCTTTATGACGTAGAAAGATGTTTTTGGTCTAGATCCAGATTTGGATGAAAGGTCTTTAAAGAATAATGTGGCAACTAGCAGATTTCGGGTTAAGCAAGGTTTAAAATGTATAAGTACAACCACAATGTAACCTTGTTGTAATAAAACTTTGAAATACAAAAGGGAATTGTTTGTATAAGTATATATATATATATATATATATATATATATATATATATACACACACACACACACACACACTTTGAAAATCATGTTTGTAATAAACACTTAAAAGTCAAGCCAAGTCAAAATAGTTAGGAATTGATGTATGATTTATGCCATGACTTTAAGATTTCGGTTTTGGGGACCCAAGAACATGGGATTTCAGTTGTGGTGGCCCAAGATCACAAGCCTAGGCCGAAAGCACTCAAGATTTAAACCACTAGGAACGAAAACACCAATTGTGGAGTGATTACGACCGAAATCACATGGGGAACAAGGTAATTTCGGTCATGTCTTGGCCGAAATCACCAATTTGATCCTTCCTAAGGTGATTTCGGTGGGAATAAAGGATAAGAAGTTGACTTTATGACTTAATGCTTCACCTTTTTCCTATGCAAAACATATCCAACATATATCAACGCAATTAACCAATAGTTAACAAAGAAAATATCCCATCAATTTTTACTCCTTATCTTTGGACGAGATCACCTCCACAAACCCCACCATTTCCAGTTTACTTCCTAATACTCCATTTTCTCTCAAGAAAAATCAAGTCCAGGCTTCCAAGTTAAAAAATCTCCAAGTTTATCCTTAGAGTTTTGGTAAGATTTCTTGTTGATCTAGTGTAATTATGCATTATCATGATATTTTCATTTTATTTACACACATTATTATGTGTTAAAACTCTTAGGGCAATATCATCTTCAAAGAGTTCATCAACCACATTCAAGTGTTTAGGCTTGGAAATCTTCACACCATCTCTTCAAACAACCCACAAATCCACTCAAGGTGAGTTCATACCGCACGTTTTCAAGATTTGCATGTATTAGGGGGTGCGGGGGGGGGGGGGGGGGGAGGGGGAATACAAGTAAAAAAGTTATCACACAAATAATTGCATGTTTCATCTTTATGTTTAAGTATAAGCCATTATTTGCACAAGATATGATTATCACTAGCTTTTATGCAATTATTGTGATATATTAGTTTTGAAATGCAAAGCTAACAAAAACAAAACATGTTCTTTGTTATAAAAATCATAAGAAAAATTATGATTTGAAAAACTACAAGGTTTTGGAAGCTTTTTACTAAAAGATAGTTTTTCTAACAAAAAGGGGGGTTACAGTATAGTTATTTTACTATTTTGGTGGGTTACAACCCAAAAATATCATGTTTGACCATATGTTTTGACACCAGACAAGATAGCAACTTTGTATTTATGTAAAAGATTATATAAATGGTTTTAAAAAAACAAAATAAACTATAATTGGTATAGTTTGGGAGTTACAAACATTTTACTATCATTTCAGAAGAAACATACAATTATTTAAAGGTATAATTATTTCATCTACAAGAAAAAGGAGTTTTCAAATCACATAAATAGGTTGATACTGGTTGTGAGACATTCAGCTTCATCGTACCTACCAGAGTACACATTAAGTCCTGCATTATAATCAGAGTCTCTTGGAGGGAGAGAGTGAAACTTGTGTATAGATCTATACGGGGTTAACAATCCAGCACCTCAGCTGTTAGCTACAGTTAGATCGGTCAGTCAAGGGTGAAAAATGTTGTAACAGTTCCGACGCTTGAAAAACGTCGTTTAGGAAAACGTCGCATTAGTATGGTTATAATAAATCACATGGGGTATTAACAAAACAATTGGTTTATGTGATAACATGCATTCATGTAGTTTTATATAAAGATAAAACTTCATAACACCATTTTTTAGTACAACATTACTTATGTTTTTAGTCTTGACATTTAAGACTTACAGCTCATTTATAAAGAAAATATCATATTTTCTGGAACTATACACTATCATTTTCACAAAACAGTTACAAACCCTTTTCATATAAAATGCTTATGAACTCACCAACTTAATTATTGACACTTTTCAAAATCACTTGTATTCTCTGGAAATCAGTAAACAGGTAACCACAAAAGTTGTTGGTGGATGGGACGTCGTCGCATCATGCCATTCATTTTTGTCACATGCATTTGATATCATGTAAACAATGTTTAAATACAATGTAAACTTTTAAATTATCAATATGATGGTTGTATGGATTTGATTCATTTATATTCAATTGTTATGATACTGAACAATGATGTCATCCACCCCTAGACGTTTCCGCCGTTCTGGTTCGGGGGTGTGGCAGATTGGTATCAGAACATTGTTTATAGTGGACTAAGTATACCAAACCACATAAGATATACAACTATAAATATAATGGGACTAAAACACTCTAACTAAGAAGTATACTTTTAAAATATAATAGTATTTTCATAAAAAGTATACATGTATACTTTTTATAAAAGTATTTAGAGGAGTTAAACTCTACAGTTAAGCCTATACAATTATGTAATCATATCTGGGATAAATATAGCCTGATCAACTATATTTATGCGAGATATGACCAACATGTGTTTAGGAATGCTCATGGTGGGCAACAAATCTAAAACTTACCAACCCTATACACCAAGAAACTCTAGAATCAAACATAAAGATTAAAATACTATAGGAGTATTTTTTTTTTTTTAATACTATAAACCCTTCATGTATTTCTTATATCTTTATTCTCGCACAGATGACATGGCATGATTTCACATGCCCGGAGACCCCTATTTCCTTAACTAGGGAAATGGTAAGTGGATTGAAGAGGATCCCGAAGAGGATCCTGAAGAGCTAGTGGAGGAAGAGGAAGATCTCGAGGAGGATCTAGAGGAAGAAGAAGACGAGGAGGATCCAGAGGAAGAAGAAGACGAGGAGGAGTCAGAGGAGGAGTCAGATGCAGTGTCGGAGGTCATTAACCCTCCTTACGTCGCTAGGGTTATTGCACACCGACTAGGCTACCAGGGGCCCACGCTCCATTAGGCAGAAGATCTGGAGAGATGGAGCCGACAACAACGTCAACGTTCACCTTATGGAATGGAACGAGATTTCTATAACCTCCACCATGGGGGTCTGATAGACAGGGCTCTTCCTGTAATGGTATAGCGAATCTCGCACCTCGGGGATCAGACTAGGGCGTCGACAAATCGGATCATGGAGCTAGGGGCCACTGCTGAGGCCACTGATGTACGAACTCGATGGCTTGAGAAGGACTACCCCAGAACATGCCAACTCATTAATAGTCTCCATGAGGACCTTACCACCGCTCGAGTAGAAGTGAGAGAGTACCAGGAGAGGCACTCGACTCTCGAAGAGATGGTGATTGCAGCTGAGCGTCGGATAGCAATAATATACGATCTAAAATAAGCATCTTTATGGAAATAAAGATTTTAACTTTATGACCTCATAACAGATTGAATCATTTCGAAATCTTAATCTAAAAGTTTTCATTCTTTATAATTTTTAAGTTAAATGTTGATATTTTATAAGTTGTAATTTACTTACTATATTTTAAAATTGTCCCTTTAAATAATTCCTTTTTACAGTTTTCATTTTCACTATTATAATTTCTCAAATAATTGTTATTCGTGGTGTTGCACTAAGCAATATACACATGTGAACCTTATTTTCGTCCGTATATTCCATACATAATTATTTATATCGAAACTTTATTTTGATATTTTTATGGTCTATTTAACATAATATAATCTTTCTGTATGTTTACCGTCATCATTTGAAAATGAAATTCTATATTCAAATCGTAAAAGAGTTCTCGCTCACAATGCGTTAGTATCTTAAATACTAGTGGATATGATTTATACAGTGGCATCCGATTTGACCATTAACAAATGGTGATTTTTGGTTATCTTTTTTTCTTGAAATGGTTAAATCATAAATGAATGATACAAAGTAAATCATAAATGGATGATACAACGTAAATACTCGGCTAAATATACTAATTCTTTTATCTTCAAATGGTTAAATCACCAAAAGTATATTCAAATGATATTTTTGAGAAAAACAACAAATAGTTTGTTTTTTTTTTTTTTTTTTTTTTTTTTTTTTTTTTTTTTTTTTTGTATTTTTTAAGTAACCCTATTCTCCGGAAGATATGGTTCCAGAGAGGTCTCCGGAATTTCGAAGTATGATTCAGGACCATGGTTTCGGAACACTTGGTTTTTTTAAGAGTTAGATTACTCAATTTCCCTTTATATATTAATATACCTCATTTTGAAGAGGCCTCCAGTGAGTATGATTCCGAGCCATAGTTTCAGAATGTTTTTTTATTGTTATTTGTGTAAATGTGTTTTTTTTTTTTTTTTTTGTAGAAGTTTTATTTATATATTAAATAAAATGCAATTGATAATCTTAAAATAAAAAAAAAAAACCCAAATAAATTTATAAACTAAAGGGATTTGTTTGAAATAATATTACAATATTCAAATCATCTTTTTCCCTGTACCTCATGATATTTCTACCACTTGTTTATGATATGACATATCCCATGTACTGCTTGGATCGTTTATAGAACACGACTTCCAGATGATTAACGTTTCTAGAAACCAACACAAAAGCACCCCACAATCCCATCTACTATCAATCTGATGTGGTACTTCTGGTGCTTTTTCAAGGGTCATGTCAAAACTCTCAAGTAGGATCGAATCGCATGGTACGGTACCCCAGTAGTTGATACCCACTAACAATATGTGGATGCGGGATCACATACCGATAAACCAATCATCGGTTACTAAAAAGTAGCCTCTCTTCCAATGACTATCGTATATTGTCATTTGGAAAATCTCATTCAAAGCCCCCAAGAACTAGTGAGCAATCGGTAGATTGATTGAGATATAAAATTACAAAAAATGTTAGAAATAATTAAACATCAAATAACATTTTGCATACATACTTAGGTAATGTAATCAAAACATAATTATACCATATCACAATCTACCCAAGCTGGGTAAACATATTCGTCAGCCATGTAACACCAGTCAAATGTATTAGTGTTGAAAGTTGTCGGTACAATCGTCCACCGATCGGCATCCTGTCTATGCTCCACTAGCAGTGAGATCCACAACATGATATGCTACCAATTAAAAGTATTTGTAGTTAAGTAAGTGTTGTTAGTAGAAGCGTAGTATGTAAATGAGCAGGCTAATAATGTAGCTTACATCACATTCCAACCACCCTCCGTGACTATCTACATATAGGCGCGTCCAAAATTCAATTGTTGGAATACCAGTCAAAAAATGGTGAGTGAACAACATCGAACCATCCAGTTGTTTATAAAGAGTGTGTATGGCAGGTTCTAAGAGATTGTACAACGGCGCTGAATGTTTTTGTACAACACTTTTCTTTTTCATTTGTATCCATAGGGACTTATACCATATGGACATTACTTTTTGGCGCATAGAACACCGAAGTGCTGTCGGGGCGTTTTGTATTCATCATGCGGAATCTCTTTTACATCTGACAAATGAATAAATGGAGACGGTTGCTCGTGGCCATCATGCAGCGGCTTTTCGGGGGTGCCTGACCCGTAATCATGGTCCCATAAGTCATTGTCATTGTACTTTATGGTACCAAAATCATATCCGGGATTGTTATTGATAAGTTTTAGAAGCTTGGCTAAAGTAGCCTCATGCTCTGCTAAATGTTTATCGTGTGACCTCAACTGCTCATGATATTCATTGAGGTTATTTTTCAACTAGCGGACCTTGTTTTGCAATTCAGTATATATTTGGTCCTTATCAGTTGATGGCTCAGTGGCCAGTGGTGGTGGTGATGGCGGGTGAGATGGAACATCTATCCGTGCCTTCTTTTATCGAGGCTCATGGGTAGAGTGACGGTGTTAATGAAGGTGCCATGTGAACTTCAATGTTGGGAAATTAGGACCATCAATCCATACCGAGCTAATTATCCATCATTCAGCACGACTCTCAGCTTGTGTTGGCTCCAACTTCTGTACGAGTCTATTATCCTGTTAACAAAATAATAAAATTAAAAACAAACATAAATTATAATATATATATATATATATATATATATATATATATATATATATATAATTAAGTAACCATATGTTGTCAATTTGTAAAACTGGTTGCAGTTAGTCTTTTGTAAAGGCCTTAATTTTGATCATGCAACACCCCGAATGATCACATTCTGTTGTCGGGTACCAAACAAACTGCTCACACGAAAAGTCTCAAAAATCTATATCTAAATGTTAGCAAACAAATAAATTGTTAGAATCTTAGGAAACAAAAAATCCTTATCATATACTTACCTTAAAAGTGTATAAAAACCCGTTTAGGGTGTAGGTCATTTTTTTGAGGTTGTTTCTCTTTCGCTTCGTCTAGATGTATATGTTTTTCAGCATTATTAAATACAATAACTAGTTGTTTGTACAATTGATCCCAAATAATTCTCCCCCATAGATATTTGCCACATAAAAAAATTAATTAACAATTAAATTTCTAAAAAAAAATATTAGTAACGATAAATAATTAAAATAAGTAATTATAAAATAGATGACATTATACATGTTGAATACATCAAGGATCGATAAAAAAAACTAATATGTTGTTTAGGAAACCGTCCATTGAAACCCATCTCTAACAGGTATAGAAGAAATACACGGACTGCATCTTCGTCCTATAACTCATTAAATGAATGTTGAAACACCATCATAACATCGTCTAATTTGACTGAGACAATCCTCGAGACCATAGGAAAAGCACGGGAACAGAAGGCGGTGTCAGATGCAGAACCAAGAAAATAGTTAACTTCAAAAACCATTTCCTCTACTTGGCTTCGGGGGTCCGTGACAACTTCGTGACAAAAGACGTAATGTAGAAGCAAAGGATCCTCATCTACATTAAGAATGTCTAGCCACCTCCCAAAACAAGCATTCCCGAACATAGTCTTACATTCAGGTCTGTCTCTGAATGCCACAAGAATTTGTCTGCCGATTTTGGGTTTACACGACAGTGTAATGGATACATCAAAAATCATGTCGTGTTGCACAAATAAAACATGTATTATCACTTCATCCCAAAATGAAAACTAACCAATATTCTGAAGCAGTTCCGGCCTAGTTCCTTGCATTCCGGAACAGTTTCTTGCATTTCGGAGGCTTCCATAATGAAAATTAAAAATTCCAAACAGTACATTTTGATGTAAATTTACAATACACGAACATCTAAACTAGTTTTTAGTTGGTCCTTAATTTAAACTCCGGATCGATTTCAGTTTATTCTGCAGGTGCTCTATGCATTTCGAAACAATAATTAACCAGGGCATACAAACAAGAAAACTTGGGTTTTGAAGTGAAGAACGTACCCGTAAAATAACGGGGTTGTAGTGGTTTTCTTCCATGTCGGAGTTGTGTGTCGGAATTCCGGAGGCTCGGTAACGGGCCGGCCCACCCGAATTTGAGTCCGAAAGATATTCCCGAATGCGCCATTCCGGAATAAGTGGTCATTTACAAAAAAAAAAGTTTATATTTTTAAAAAACACACAAAAAAAAGTTAAATTACTCAATTTCCCTTATTTATTTTTTAAAATTTTAAAATAACTGGACCATCTTATCGAGTTAAAAATTTATTGTTTTTGAGTTTTGACCCATTACACCATGAAAATTTTACTCATTTCTCTTACAACATTATAATTTTAGCCATCTCATATTAGCAAATGTGTGATTTTTCACTCTTGCGTTGATTAATGCTTATTTCATTGCCAAAAACAAATAAATCAGCCAACATTTTTAGTATTTCTTACGTTTCAGATCAAAATACAGCATGAAACACAAAAGTTGAATATCAATAATTTAATGGTAAAACTTTTTACCTGGCCCGTTCTCCTAACTTTTCTTCCAACATAAAAACGTACTGAAGCATCATTAAATTATTATGAAATTTCCAATTAGGTTACGTCCCTTTTTGACAAGATATATCATTTGTCCCCACATTAAGAAAAAAAAAAGTACAATCAAATACGTAGAGTTTATTATTTTTGATATTGTAACACCACACGTTTGGTTTATAATTTATTTGCTCCATGAATGAATGAGAGGTCAATCTCTTTTTTGCGAGATAGAGATTTGTCCGGGTCACATTGTATAACAGTTTACGTGGACCCTGTCATATTTAGTTAACCAATGGTGAGATATCAACATCACAAATGATAAAAACAATCGACAATGGAAGGAGCCGATGACCTTAAGTCGGCACCGCTTAGTTGGATCCGGCTTATGAACGTTAAGGTTGTGTTTTAATAATGTTTAATGAAACAATTAGTAAGTTTTTATATAAAACAATTACCTTTCTTTTATTTATATATATACTAGTTTATAACCCGTGGGAACCACGGTTACAAAATTAATTAAATTTTTATAGTAAAAACTTAAAATTATTAATTAATTATTTTAAATAAATTATTAATTAAGAGTTTTTTTAGTTATATAAATTTTAATCATTGATTTAAATAAATATGTGAAATTATATCATTTGTATTATTTATATTTTAATTTTTATTCTAATGTTATTAATTTAATGTAATTAAAGTGAAAATTTTAAAATTTGAAATTTAAAATGGAGTTGACAAGTGGCATACATTAATTAGGAGAAATAATAAGGTGACATATGACAAAAGGAAAATAAAATATGCATTAATTAGGAGGCATAATAATATGACACATGTCAAAAGGAGAATAAAACTATTCTTTTACTAGTTTATAACCCGTGAAAACCACGGTTATAAAATTAATTAAATTTCATATTAAAAAATAAATTATTACTTAAGAGATTTTTTTAGTTATATAAAATTATAATCGTTGATTTAAATAAATACATGAAGTTATATCATCGTATAATCTGTATTAATTTTATATTTTTCAATATAATGTTATGAATTTAATGTAATTAAAATGAGAAATTTAAAAATTAAAACTTGAAATGGATAATCAATAATTAATTTAATGTAATTAAAGTAGAAATTTAAAATTTAAAATTTGAAATTAATAATTAATGGGTTGGCAAGTGGCATGATAAGTGATATATAACATTAATGAAAAGTTCTAATTGTATGTCACTTGTCAATAGGAGATTAAACTTATTCTTTTATTAGAATAGGGATATATATATATATATATATATATATATATATATATATATATATACTAATAAAAGAGTAGTCATTTTACCAAGTGTCATAATATTAGAACTCCTAATTAATATGATGCCACTTGTCATTCTATTAATTCTCTATTTTAAATTCATTAAACCTCCTAATTAATGTGATTTTATTTGTCAATCTATTTATTCTTTATTTTAAATTTAAAATTTAAATTTTATATTATTGTTTTCATTAGTTCACAAATAAAAAGAGTCTAATATATGTGATAAATTAATTCCACATATTTATTTGAATCAATAATTATAATTTTACATAACTAATAAAAAAACTCTTAATTAATAATGTATTTAAAATTTTATATAAAATAATTGATTAATAATTTTGAATTTTTTACTATGAATATTTAATTAATTTTGTAACCGTGGTTTCCACGGGTTATAAACTAGTATATATATATATATATATATATATATATATATATATATATATATATATATATATATATATATATATATTCTAATAAAAGAATAAGTTTAATCTCATATTGACAAGTGTCATGCAATTAGAACCCCTCATTAATGTTATATATCATTTATCATGCCACTTGTCAACCTATTAATTATTCATTTCAAATTTCAAATTTTTAAAATTTTCACTCTAATTTTATTAAATTTATTAAATTAATAACTGATTCTTCGTTTTAAATTTCAAATTTTAAAATTTATCCCTTTAATTATATTAAATTAATAACATTAGATTAAAAAATAAAATAAAATTAATATAAATTATAAAATGATATAACTCTACGTATTTATTTAAATCAACGATTATAATTTTATATAAATAAAAAAATATCTCTTAAGTAATAATTTATTTAAAATAATTCATTAATAATTTTGATTTTTTAATACGAAAGTTTAATTAATTTTATAACCATGGTTATCACGGGTTATAAACTAGTATATATATATATATATATATATATATATATATATATATATATGAAATAACTACATCAAAAGTTTTGGTTTAAAGATTTGAGACATGTTTTTAGTGCTTTATAGAAATAAGCTTTCTAAGCAAAGTTAATTTGTAGCTAGTAGTTGATATTTGTTAGTTGTAACCTAGAAGTTGTAGCTTTTAATTATTATAATAATTCTTAAAAAAATAGTTGAAAACATTTGAAATGTATAAAATTACATAAAATGACAATTAAAAGAGATTATGTTGATCTTATTAATGACAGTTCTTGGAAGTTGATTAAAAATAACGCAATAGTTTTTTTTTTAAATGCTATATGAACTAGCTTTTAGATTTTAAGGTTTTTTTGTTCAAACTAAAACCTAAAAGTTGTACTCACAAGCGTAGTTTTTTTTAATCAAGTTTTTCACTAAAAGCTAAAATCTAGAAGCTTCCAAAGCTCCCTACCAAACGCGCCTTATAATGTCAGTTTACTTTCATTGTCCACAATACCTCCCCCCTCTCAATCCCTACCCCATAAATGTTTTTATTCACCAACCTTCTCCTGAAATAATGACATGTATAATACTCTTTTATTGTGATGTACATTCTTTTAGTTTTAGTTTTGGCAATGTTGTTTTACATTTATTCAAATTTGGAGCCCAAAATGATCCGTATTTCAAAGTATTAACGTTAAAATAACATCTATTTAGTTATATGCTTGGTAAATTGCATTGAGTTTACCATATAAGCCCTTATTAGTTATATGTGGCCGAAGAGGACATTTCAGACAACTCTTTCGGAGTTGTTCCTTGGATTCTGGATAAGCACATCACGTTCTAAAAGGGTTTACCGGGCTCCAAAATATATCATCCTATTATGTATTGACTTATTGACTATGAAATACATCTTGTATGTTGGTTGTAGTCTAATTTAACATCATATATGTTTTGCTATATTTTTATAGGAAAGTAATATCGAATGATAAAGTCTAAAAAGTTGTTTCTATTAGGAAAGATTCTAAAAAGGCCGTCATGTGAAATGGTGGCTTTTTCTATTCCCCAAATATATACATGCACTAAGAAATGTAGGTTTTCCATTTCGTGGCCACAAGTTACCAAATTTAATTCCTCTTGGTTAATAAGGTGTCCAAGGAACTGAACCTTTCGTAACCAAAACTCGCACTTCGAGAACTTGGCATAAAGTTGTTTCCTCCTCAAAACTCCCAATAACTCCCAAAGGTGCTCCTCATGCTGCTCTTGGGTCTTGGAGCATACCAAGATATCGTCTATGAATACGATGACCGAGCGATCGAGCATCGGTCTGCGGACTCGATTCATCAGGTCTATAAATATTGCAGGCGTGTTGGTGAGCCCAAATGACATCACCACGAACTCGTAATGTCCATAACGATTCCGTAACGCGGTCTTCTCCACGTCCTCCTCCCTAACCCTGACTTGATGATACCCGGACCTCAGGTCTATCTTGGAGAACCAAGATGCCCCCTGCAACTGATCAAAAAGATCATTTATCCTCGGGAGTGGATAACGGTTCTTCACCGTTAACTTGTTCAACTCCCGGTAGTCAATGCACATCCGGTGTGAACTATCCTTCTTCCTGATGAAGAGAATCGGTGCTCCCCATGGGTAGCTGCTCGGACGGATGAACTGCTTGCCGATCAGTTCCTACAGCTGTGATGACAGCTCCTGCATCTCTGGTGGTGCCAACCAGTACAACGCCTTGGCGATAGGGGCCGCACCTGGCACTAGGTCGATCCTAAACTCGACCTGCCTCTTCGGAGGCACTCCCGGTAACTCCTCCGGAAATACATCAACAAACTCCTTGACCACTGGAACCTCCGATACTGAACCCTGATCACTGACCCGTGTATCCACCACATACTGTCACACCCCAAAACCGATAACGGCGGAATACGTTTCGGGGTGGAGGACGTCATGTACAGTATCATCACAAATGTATAATAGTAAAAACAAGAAACATACAACCATTTCATCTCATAGTAAGTTTAATTACAAGTGTGTTCTGTAAAGTTTAACAATCACCAAAAGTAATACAAAAATAAGAGATGGATCTTGTATACTCCATCTTCTCCAAAATGTTGCACATGTACCTGTCTATCTTTGACCTGAAGATACAAGTTATTTTGAAAACGAGTATCAGCATAAAGCTGGTGAGTTCATAAGAAGTTAGTGTGAATTTTGTATAAAATGTATTAGAATGTATAGTGTGAAAACTACAATATACATTTATACGTAGTAGAAAACCCTAGAAAATCCTATATTTTCCAAAAAATACGTCATAAGTGAAAGACTCTAAGTTGCAAGTAAGTTTAATCATTGAAAACTGTTTGTTGTACAAGTGTGGTACTAAAATCTCTAGTATGTAATGTAGATAGAGGGAAAAGTTATGCCTGTAGACAGTGATAGTGGTGCGAACTTCCAGTAGTAATAGATACTTATTTACTTCGGGATGTTAACTGAGACTTTAGTCTTAGTATTTTAGTGTGGATGTAGTGTATTCCTTTTATGTGGCCAATAGTGTGAGTAATAGAGGATTCCATGACCTTCCCGGTTATACACAGTGTAGTGATGTAGTGCCATCCCTGGGCCTGCTCGGCTCGGACTGAGGTTAACAGTTGGGATATAATAGTGTCTGCCCCGTATAGATCTATACATGTAGCGTCGCCTTCCTTCCGGAAAGCTCTGGTCACAGTATGTAACGCGTAGAGTATCTTGTAGCGAGTTAGTGTGTTATCTTCCGGTTTAGTGCTTTCTCTTGTAATATAGTGTAGTAGTCTTTTATGTAGTTCATAGTGTGTTCTCTTATTCGTGTATTGTTTTGTAATAGTATGAATTATAATATGTGCAGTAGTAGCAGTAACAAGTAGTAGTGGCCTTAACTATACCTATTATAGTTAAATTAGTGTGTATGGTTATTGGCAATTAAGTAATACAGACATCGAATGAGATGAAAATGCTCGTATCTAACACCAATGTACATGATATATAACTAAGAAATCAACGACAGTCGGACGGATAACAAATACCCTAAGCCCACATCAAACAAGAACAGGAAATAAGGCGAGCCATCGGTCCTAAGTCCTTCAAGTCTTACTTATATAAATATATTAGTGTAGATACATTTTATAAGAAAAGTAAATTAATAAAAATCTTGACCAAAGAAAGCATTTAGAAAATAGTTTATTTTTCCAAAGTAGTTTTGAAAGTGTAAAGTTCTTTTATAAAGCATAGTGATAAATCACATGTGATTTGAACTACGGATAGTAAATCACATGTGATTGATTTCCATAAAAATGTATATTTGACTTGTATCCCCCCCTAAAACATATGAAAACATTAGAAAGGTTCATTAAGGGGTATGAACTCACCTAAAGTCGGGCAAATCGGGTAAAAGTGTCGGTTGAGCGTTTGGTGTCAATTAAGGACTTGTACACCGTTTAGGACCCTATTAACATATGAGATATGTATTTTACCAGGTATTAGTCATTTTATGCTTTTTAGTAAAACATTCAAATATCCTAACATTGATTTGGGGTCTTATGGATTGGAAGTGGTTCTCGGGGATTGTACAAGACCTAAAGGGGGTTACGGGGGAGTCCAAGAGTTTACTCCCTTGGAGTTTACGGCCCAAAGGCCACTCCTTGGGAGTTTATGGCCGTAAGCCCCATGGCTTGGCCATGAACTTTTGTTCACTCTCCAAAATTGATGCCAAAGGTCTTAAATCAATCCCTTAATTTTTCTAGTGAAGGCCTAGGGCTAATTTGGGGTTTTAAATCCTCATTTGGTGATGTTTGGGGGAGTTTACGGTTCTAGCTTGTGCTTGGGCCGTAAACTCTAAATTACCCCTTAAAATGTGATGTTTGATGGCCCTAAACTCGAAATGGTATTTCCTAAAAATCATATCTCAAGTCTAACATGCATTGGATGAGTTTTTGGGGCATTTTTTTACGGAAAAAGGGTGTTTACGGCCTAAGCATGTGCTTGGGCCATAAACCCTCTTTTATGCTCTAAATTCTCATGTTTTGATGGCCAAACACTTCTAGGTAAAATCCCTAATTAGTATACAAGCCTAAAGGAGGGAAAAGTTGGACTTTTGGCCTTGTTTTGGGTGTTTACGACCTAAGGAGCTTCTTAGGCCGTAAACTCCTTGTTTACCCCTCAAACATATGAGTTTCTAGCTATAAACACTTCGATGCAAGTTTAGAACAAGTTAGGGAGGAAAACCTTACGTTTGGAAGCCGGAAATTGCGGTTTTGGAGTCGAAATCGGGTGTAGAGAGAGAAAGTAGTGAGAGAGAGAGTGTGTGTGTGTGTGTGTGTGGGTGGTAAAAGAGTGCAAAGTGGTATCCACTTTCCTTATATATGCCTCGGGTATTGCACCCGGTACACGACTACCCGATGCTCAAGTTTAACGGGGTTTAAACTTTTTACCCGGGTTAAGTGGTTGAATAATATAACTTTATTCCATCAAATGTAAATAACATTAACGGGTTATATTTAATTTACTATGGTAATGATCACATGAAATATAATTAAATAAATGAATATTTATTTATTTGACAACTCCAATTTACGGGACTTTTATAGAACGACATATTCCGTTAGTGAAAACGGAAATTATATAAGGGATTAACGTTTGATTATCACATCATCCCCCCGTGAGGGGAATTTCGTCCCGAAATTTAGAATTCAACAGATAAGTTATTACAGAACTACTAAGCGAAGAGATGGGGATATTTGAGTTTCATCTGATCCTCGCGCTCCCAAGTGAATTCCGGTCCCCGCTTGGCGTTCCACCGAACCTTCACAATTGGGATGCGGCTTTGCTTCGTTCGTTTTACTTCTCGATCCATAATCTCCGCATGCTCTTCCACGAAGTTGACGCTCTCGTTGATCTCGATCTCGTCAAGCGGAATCACTAGAGTCTCATTGGACAGGCATTTCTTTAGGTTTGAGACGTGGAAGGTAGGATGTATGTTACTTAGCTCGTGGGGTAGGTTGAGTTTGTAAGCTACAGGGCCGATTCTGGTGAGAATCTCAAAAGGCCCTATGTACCTTGGGTTCAGCTTTCCACGCTTTCCGAAGTGTATCGTGCCCTTCCAGGGCGAGACCTTCAAAAGGACTCGGTCTCCCACCTGGAATTCCAAGGGTTTTCTTCGCTTGTCTGCGTAGCTTTTCTGTCGATCCCTAGCGGCTTTTAATCGTTCGTGAATTTGAACAATCTTCTCGGTCGTTTCTCGAATGATCTCCGGACCAGTGAGAGCGCTATCAAGAACTCGTCCTTTAGCTAACTGAGTATCACCCACTCAGCCCAGCACAAAGGGGATCTGCACTTCCGGTCGTAGAGGGCTTCGAATGGAGCTGCTTTGATGCTTGTGTGATAACTATTGTTGTAGGAAAATTCCACAAGGGGTAAGTGTGTATCCCACGATTTACCGAAGTCAATCACACAAGCTCGTAGCATATCTTCTAAGGTTTGGATCGTCCTCTCACTTTGTCCGTCAGTCTGTGGATGGTAGGCTGTACTCATGTCCAGCCTCGTCCCTAGTACCTTTTGTAGTGATTGCAAAAATCTTGAGGTAAATCTACTATCTCTGTCTTAGATAATAGATATAGGGACGCCATGCAGCCGTACTATTTCCTTAAGGTATGTTCTTGTGAGTTTCTCCATCTTGTCCGTTTCCTTGATGGGTAGGAAGTGTGCAGACTTGGTCAATCTGTCGACGATGACCCAAATGGTATCCAACCCACCCTTTGTCTTGGGTAGCTTGGTTATAAAGTCCGTTGTAATCCGCTCCCACTTACATTCCGGTATCTCCGGTTGTTGGAGGAGTCCCGATGGCTTTTGATATTCGACCTTGACCTTCGCGCAAGTAAGGCACTTACTCACGAAGGTAGCAATCTCCGCTTTCATGTTAGGCCACCAGTATAGCTTTTTGAGATCCAGATACATCTTATCTGAACCGGGGTGGACGAAGTATCGAGTGTTGTGTGCTTCCTTCATGACCAGATCTCTGAAACCTCCATGGCGCGGAGTCCAAATTCGGTCCATGAGGTAGTAGGATCCGTCACCCTTGACCTCCAAACTCTTATCCATTCTGCGCAGGGATTCTCCCGTCACATTCTCAGGCTTTAAGGCTTCAAGCTGAGCCTCCTTGATCTGTGTGAATAGGTGCGAATGGATAGTCATTGTTAATGACTTGGTTCTTCGACCATAATATTCTTTCCTACTTAGGGCGTCTGCTACCACGTTGGCTTTCCCCGTGTGATATCAAATTTCGCAGTCGTAGTCATTGAGTAGCTCGACCCACCGGCATTGTCTCATGTTGAGCTCTTTCTAGTTCAATATGTACTGGAGGATTTTATGATCAGTGTACACTATGCTCTTTGTGTTGTACAAGTAATGTCTCCAGATCTTTAAAGTGAATACAACCGCCCCTAACTCGAGGTCGTGTGTGGTGTAGTTTACCTCATGTGTCTTTAGCTGTCTGGAGGCATAGGCGATGACCTTACCTTGTTGCATCAAGACACAACCGAGCCCTTGATTCGACGCGTCGCAGTACACTACAAAATCTTATATTCCTTCGGGAAGGGATAATACCGGTGCGGTGCATAGGGCTCTCTTCAGGGTCTGGAATGCCTTCTCCTGTTTCTCTTCCCAATCAAATGTTACTCCCTTCTGTGTCAGCATACTGAGTGGTTTCGCAATCTGAGAGAAGTTCTAAATGAATCTGTGGTAGTAGCCAGCGAGGCCTAGAAATTGACGAATTTCTGTAGGCGCCTTCGGTGCTGACCAGTTCTCGATAGCTTTAATCTTGGAGGGATCCACGTGGATTCCTTCTTCACTAACCACGTGTCCTAAGAATTCGACTCTTCGAATCCAAAATTCGCACTTAGAGAACTTCGAATATAACTTCTCTGATCATAGGGTTTCTAGGACTCGTCGTAGATGATTCATGTGTTCTTCCTCGCTCCGGGAGTAGACGAGTATGTCATCTATAAAAACGATGACGAAGTGATCTAAATATGGACGACACACCCTATTCATCAAGTCCATGAATACTGCAGGTGCGTTAGTCAGTCCGAAAGGCATCACTACGAACTCGAAATGTCCGTAACGAGTTCGGAAGGCTGTCTTCGGAACATCCTCCTCAAGCACCCGTAACTGGTGATACTCGGACCTAAGATCAATCTTGGAGAAGTAACTCGCCCCTTGAAGTTGGTCGAATAGGTCGTCGATACGAGGGAGAGGATAGCGATTTTTGACCGTCAGTTTGTTGAGTTCCCTATAATCGATGCACATACGAAACGATCCGTCCTTCTTCTTCACGAACAAGACCGGAGCTCCCCAAGGTGAGAAGCTTGGCCTTATAAAGCCCTTGCTGAGCAGCTCGTTAAGTTGACTGGATAGTTCTTGCATCTCGGCAGGCGCTAGACGATAGGGTGACTTAGCTACGGGGGTAGCTCCTGGGACTAGGTTGATTCTGAACTCAACCTGATGTTTGGGAGGTAGACCTGGAAGATCCTCTGGGAAGACGTAAGGGAAATCGCATACAACGGGGATGTCTTTTGGATTTTTCGCTTTCCGGCTTGTGTCAGCGACGTGAGCTAGAAAGGCACGATATTCCTTACGCAAATATATTTGGGCCTGAATACTGGAAATGATACAAAGGCTCGTACCGGGTTTTTCTCCATAGAACAAGAGAGTTTCGTGATTCGGGAGATTCAGGCGAATGGCTTTGTCGAAGCATAGGATATCAGTGCGATGAAGACTCAACCAGTCCATACCCACAATGACATCGAAATTCTTGATTGAGACTGATATAAGATCGATTGGAAATGAGTGATCGTCTAACGTGAGGGTACAACCTATGTAGATTTCATTAGAGCTTTCGGTCTTCCCGTTAGCCATTTCTACGACGAATGTTTCTTTTAGTGGTTGCGGGGATTGTCTAAGTAAGTGTTTAAAGTTTTGGTTTATGAAGCTTCTTTCTGCACCACTATCGAATAAGACACAGGCATAAGAGTTGTTGAGAAGAAACGTACCCGTGACTACTGTGGGATCCGCTACTGCCTCATTGAGACCAATAGCGAGTCGTCTTCCAGTTCCTCCAGCATTCCCATCCTTCGGACAGTTTTTCTTGAAATGACCAGCTTCACCGCAGCCATAACAAGTCTGGGTCACTCCCGAACCTGGAACTTGTGAGATAGGTTTGGGCGGGGCCCTACAAAATCGGACAGTATGGCCCTTCCAGCCGCTGTTGGAACACTGCAATTCACGGCAGGAGCCGTTGTGGTGGAAAGGGCACTTGGGACACTTGGGCAGGTTCCCAACATAAGCTTTTGTCGGTGCAGGAGTGGCTGGAGTGGTGGCAGCATGAACCGCAACAATTTGTTGATCCTTGGAGGAGGTTTGGGTTTTCTTGCCCTTTTTCTTATCCCAACGCTTCCTCTTTTTGTCAGATGAATCGGGTGGTGCACTGGCAGTCGTGGTTGCTGTTGCTGGAGTGGAAGAGACTTCATGATTGATTAGACTCTGGGCCAATTCCTTGGCGCTGTCGAAGGTGGTAGGGCGTGAGGCTAGAACGTTTCCTCGATACGGGGGCATTAAACCCCAAATGTATCGTTCAATCTTCTTGCTTTCTGAAGGGATCATGTTTGGACACATAGCAGCCAAGTCGCAGAACCTGGCTATGTAAGCTGTTACGTCGGTCCCTTTCATCTTGAGGTTCCAGAGTTCCTCCTCGAGTTTCTGAATTTCTCCCCTAGGGCAATACTCCCTTCTCATGAGGTCCTTCAGTGTGTCCCAGCCCATGGCGTTGGCTGTTATCAAAGGTAGTGAACTGACATGGCCATTCCACCATGTCAGAGCCCTGTTAGTGAGGGTGGCAGTAGCAAACTTGATTTTGCTCTCTTCGGGACAAGAGCACATTTCAAAGACAACTTCGGTCCTTTCGAACCACTGAGATAATGCTAGAATTCCTCCGGTGCCATCGAAAAAGGTAGGTTTACAGTTCATGAAGTCCTTATAAGTGCATCCCTGCACTCTTTGGTGGACTTCACCAAATCTAGAGTTGCCACCGCTCATATCACCAGAGTTCATTTGGGCCATGGCTGCTGTCACAGCTGCAGTCACAGCCGTTTGGAATAGCACTGGATCGAACTGCGGAGGAGGAGGTGGCAGAGGAGGGGTTTGAGTTGCTGGTCTTCCTCCGTTTGGACACTTTCGTGGAGGCTTCTTTCACTGGAAGATCATAGAAATGATGGCAGTAGTAAGAGTCTATTGCGAATATGAATAAAGTGTTTCATGGATTAAATCAACATAATCCAAAGATCAGAATGAGAGACATAGCAATAGAGTAGTTAACTGCCAATTTACTGGTATTAATGATGTAATACAAGTTCATGAAAAATGACCTAACAGTAGGTCTTACATCAAACCATAAGGAAAATGTTGGCAGTCTAGAGGTCTAGTTAGAGTACTTTTAAGCTAGGAATGTTTACAGACAAGTGATCTACGAAACATAGAGAGGGAAGACTAGTCCTTTAAACAAAAGAGTGAGGTAACTAGACGTCTTCTACTGGCGACGGTTACTTGTTGGGTGAACCCTCAGGTCCGCTAGCTGACGCATAACTTCCTGAAGGTGTCGTTCATGAGTCCTTTGGCACGCTCGGAGTTCCCTAACTTCGGCTCGGGATGCATCCAGCTGTTGCTGCAGAGCCACGTTGGTCCTTCTTGTCCTGTCCATCGCTTTTTCAAGTTGGCAGATGCGAACAGTGTTGAGATTCGTGTTGGCATCCACTTCTACAACTCAACCAATGGCTGCCTGGCCCTGCTCGACATTCCTGGAAATCCTTCGGATCATGATGGGCAGAACTCGGTCCGCTGATCCTCCTTCGCTTATGTTGTAGAAACTTCGGTCTCCATTGAAAGGTAAAGGCTGACCCTGCTCCTCGCTCCATCAGTTCAAGGATATGGCCCACATAGGAGTGGGACCCTGAAATGTCGAACGGGGGTTGGGGTTCGGAGCTTTAGGAGGTAGGTTGTTAACTTCTGGTTCGGAGTTCGAGCTATCTGAGAAGCCTTCAGCATGATGATCATCCAAAGGGATCGGGTGATCATCGTCTGAATCCTCATCGAGCCATCCTGCATTTCCCTGGTTTGGATAGTACGGATCGCCGGGATGGTGGAAGCCAGCCATGATATCTATGCGAGAAAGGGGGAATAGAAAGGTTAATAGACGCACTATTCTAGGATACTTATAAGAGGAATCGTTATTAGTTGACCTAATACTTGCGTAGTGCATACCAATTACATGTAACCGAAGCGAGATAGTCCTTCGAATAAGCAACCCTAACTTCAGACCCCCAATCAAACAAGAACAGGGAATGAAGCAAAGGCCATAGATTCTGAGTCTATAGCGCCCTAGTCACATGTAACCGTGGTGTATCCACTTAGCAACTATTGTCCTACCAGTAATGACTCTTTTAGTTCTCACATATGTATATTTTAGAGACACAGAATACTCCTATAGTATTCTTATTCTAATGTTATTGTGCTAGTTGGTAAGTTTTACACTTGTTGCAACACCACAACCAAACTTAGGCACATGCTAGTCACTCCCAGGAAAATGTAGTTGATTAGGCTACATCCCCCCAGATGTGACTATAGGTCTCTAAGCCCAATTATGCTGTCCAACAATCTTAATACTTTTGTTATGTTCTAGTGCGATACTGACTTCTGTATTTTATAGAGATGTATATATATACTTAGTTAAATATTTTAACACTTAAAAGTATATATTCTGGGTCAGAGTGTTTTAGTCCCGAAGTGTTTATAGTTCGTATATCTTTTATAGGTTTATATACTTGATTCACTATAAACAATGCTCTGATACCAATCTATCACACCCCAAAATCGATAGCGGCGGAATACGTTTCGGGGTGGACGACGTCATGTACAGTATCATCACAAATGTATAATAGTAAAAACAAGAAACATACAACCATTTCATTTCATAGTAAGTTTAATTACAAGTGTTTTCTGTAAAGTTTAACAAACACCAAAAGTAATACAAAAATAAGATATGGATCTTGTATACTCCGTCTTCTCCAAAATGCTGCACCTGTACCTGTCTATCTTTGACCTGAAGATACAAGTTACTTTGAAAACGAGTATCAGCATAAAGCTGGTGAGTTCATAAGAAGTTAGTGTGAATTTTGTATAAAATGTATTAGAACGTATAGTGTGAAAACTGCAATATACATTTATAAGTAGGAGAAAACCCTAGAAAATCCTATATTTTCCAGAATATACATCGTAAGTGAAAGACTCTAAGTTGCAAGTAAGTTTAATCATTGAAAACTGTTTGTTGTACAAGTGTGGTACTAAAATCTCTAGTATGTAATGTAGATAGAGGGAAAAGTTATGCCTGTAGACAGTGATAGTGGAGCGAACTTCCAATAGTAATAGATACTTATTTACTTCGGGATGTTAACTGAGACTTTAGTCTTAGTATTTTAGTGTGGATGTAGTGTATTCCTTTTATGTGACCAATAGTGTGAGTAATAGAGGATCCCATGACCTTCCCGGTCATACACAGTGTAGTGATGTAGTGCCATCCCTGGGCCTGCTCGGCTCGGACTGAGGTTAACAGTCGGGATATAATAGTGTCTGCCACGTATAGATCTATACATGTAGCGTCGCCTTCCTTCCGGAAAGCTCTGGTCACAGTATGTAGCGCGTAGAGTATCTTGTAGCGAGTTAGTGTGCTATCTTCCTGTTTAGTGCTTTCTCTTGTAATATAGTGTAGTAGTCTTTTATGTAGTTCATAGTGTTTTCTCTTATTCGTGTATTGTTTTGTAATAGTATGAATTATAATATGTGCAGTAGTAGCGGTAACAAGTAGTAGTGGCCTTAACTATACCTATTATAGTTAAATTAGTGTGTATGGTTCTTGACAATTAAGTAATATAGACATCGAATGAGATGAAAATGCTCGTATCTAACACCAATATACATGATATATAACTAAGAAATCAACGACAGTCGGACGGATAACAAATACCCTAAGCCCACATCAAACAAGAACATGAAATAAGGCGAGCCATCGGTCCTAAGTCCTTCAAGTCTTACTTATGTAAATATATTAGTGTAGATACATTTTATAAGAAAAGTAAATTAATAAAAATCTTGACCAAAGAAAGCATTTAGAAAATAGTTTATTTTTCCAAAGTAGTTTTGAAAGTGTAAAGTTCTTTTATAAAGCATAGTGATAAATCACATGTGATTTGAACTACGGATAGTAAATCACATGTGATTGATTTCCATAAAAATGTATATTTGACTTGTATCCCCCCCCCCCTAAAACATATGAAAACATTAGAAAGGTTCATTAAGGGGTATGAACTCACCTGAAGTCGGGTAAATCGGGTAAAAGTGTCGGTTGAGCGTTTGGTGTCAATTAAGGACTTGTACACCATTTAGGACCCTATTAACATATGAGATATGTATTTTACCAGTTATTAGTCATTTTATGCTTTTTATTAAAACATTTACATATCCTAACATTGATTTGGGGTCTTATGGATTGGAAGTGGTTCTCGGGGATTGTACAAGACCTAAAGGGGGTTACGGGGGAGTCCAAGAGTTTACTCCCTTGGAGTTTACGGCCCAAAGGCCACTCCTTGGGAGTTTATGGCCGTAAGCCCCATGGCTTGGCCGTGAACTCTTGTTCACTCTCCAAAATTGATGCCAAAGGTCTTAAATCAATCCCTTAATTTTTCTAGTGAAGGTCTAGGGCCAATTTGGGGTTTTAAACCCTCATTTGGTGATGTTTGGGGGAGTTTACGGTCCTAGCAAATGGTATTTCCTAAAAATCATATCTCAAGTCTAACATGCATTGGATGAGTTTTTGGGGCATTTTTTTACGGAAAAAGGGTGTTTACGGCCTAAGCATGTGCTTGGGCCGTAAACCCTCTTTTATGCTCTAAATTCTCATGTTTTGATGGCCAAACACTTCTAGGTAAAATTCCTAATTAGTATACAAGCCTTCAATTTCAGCTAATTGAATCTCAATTTCAGCCGATTGAATCGATCAAAACAAACTTAGACCCACATTATATAGCACACCCCATCGTCTCAGCCACTAACATCGAATTTATTGATTTCATCTCTTCCTAATTTATATTTTTACTTGATTTCAGGACTCTGGTGATGTCGACACCACCATCCCCGCCGTCTGCTTCGGTCTTCACTCTCCAAGTAAGATTTCAGCTTCCCATCACTTTCTTTCTCGCAATACTTACCTTTAACTGGTGTGCCCTTCTCCTCTCTACCTCACCTCCATTGCGCCACCAGTAAACCATCGCCCCTCTGAAAACCCTAGAGACCACCGTCTCCAACACCACTCATCCCTCTCTAAAAACCCTATACACTGAATTTACCATCATCTCCTCTAATAGTTCCCTCCGTCGTCTCCTATAACCAGGTATGTTTGTGATTAAAGGTTCGATTTCCTTTTTTTCCCCTATTTTTACATCAAATTCGAAATGGGCAATTTGTTTTTGTTTTTGTTATTCATTAGAATGCTGATGGAAGTGTAACAATCGTATCAAACAATGGCAATTGAATAGGTGTCAATGGACTAAAGCATTGGATCTATTAAAGCACTACAAGTTTAGTCAATTTGATTTCTCTTCTTCTTTACCTCCTTACTGTTAGCCACCTCATCGCCACCTACAAACCCACCACTCTTTGTAGCCAATGATTTGATTCGGGCCTTTAGTTCATATCAAGTTTACAAACATAAAAATTCATTATGATAAGTATGTTCCTGTTGTCTCTTTTTAAATCTGAGAAATATGAAAAGTTCCCATTATTGAAAAAAAACTAAGCTTTATTTTAAAAGATTTCATTGATTGGTGTCTTTTTCCAATTTTATTTCATATAGTAACCAGGTCCCTCATGGTATTGAAAATAACTTGCAACCAAATTCTACTAACAAGTCATAACATATTATTTCTTACAGATGCTGTAATTGTTGCAATTGGTCCACAGAAAATCAACATTCTCAAAAGCCAAAAGGTAAATCAGATTAACAAATGTGCATAACTATAAACTGAATCACATTCTCTGATGCCACCACATCTGACACCACTACATATGTCATGTATTGGTGGATATAATAAAGTTGATGCTTACTGTATTTTCTCATCTACAAATTCATGTCAAGATTCTATATATCCATGTGAAGATGAAACATATACAAGGTAAGGTTTTTGTGGTGATTTTAGGATATGTGCTAAAATGAAACGTCAATTTTTTTTTACTGTGTCAAGGTATAATTTATCATTACTCATGATTTTTCTTTATTTTATTATAGATGGTTTAAATGGCAGGTTGTGCAATTGAGAAAGAAACAGGTGGTATGGTAAACTTCTAACTAATAACAATACTACTAAAATGAATCCATTTTCTATTCTGCTTCTTTTATTTATGAAAAGAACTTCAAAACCTAAAAACCAGTATGAAGATTAATGAACCTTTGGTATGCTACAGATAATAAATGCTATATTATAGGTAATATCACTGGTTTATATATATATATATATATATATATATATATATATATATATATGTATTAGAATTTCATTATCATTAATGCAACAGAGAATATCCTTTTTTCATAATATACTCTATCTCCGTTCTCAATGTATTTTTCGTTTTATCCTAACATGTTGATAATGAACTGATTTTCTTTTCAGATCATTTGATTACTATGGTTATGAGTATTAGACTATTAGTTGCTTTGAACAAAACATCATCTAATAGTAGGTTACAACTGGTGTTATACAATTTTGGGACTAAGATTGGCTTATAACCACAAGGGGTATCAAGTTTTTACTTGATTTAATAAAAAAATCTCTTTAATTTTTTTAAAAGTTCCATTTTTAGTGAATGCATCGGGTGGTTCTCATTTGACCTGTCACCGTTCAAAGCCCATGTGGCTTGGCCCGTACATTGGTAGAGTCTTAAAGATTAGGTCTTATGTTCACCTCTAGGTGGGATAAATGAAAATGTATGTTGCTATTTTATTAATTTAAATATTGACTCTGACTATAAGTTTTGTTTCATTTTAGTAAGTGTTACTCATCAATTTGGTAAATAGAGTCGTCTTTTGTAGGTGTCATTCACCAATTTGAGTTGGTGGAATAACTTTTAATGTAGATGGTATTGGATTGAAAATGGGATAAATGAGAAAAATAGCAAGTAGTTTAATTTATCTTCATATTATAGCATCCTAATTTTATTTTTCCTATTATAACTACTTACTGTAAAATTTTGTTGCAAACAGTTTGGGAGTTGGGGAAAGATGAATGGGGAAGATCATAGAGTCATGGTGAAGGGTTAAGCATGACAAACACAACGAGAAAAAGTCGTGATGTGGACTGTATGCACAAACGAATTTTATAAAAACAACTTTGGATTTTGTTAGGGGATGAAAATTAAACCAAATATACTGTTTGGGGTGTATTGGTTAGTGGTTTTGGGATATATGGGAATGAAGTTATGGTTTTCCTCATTAGTCGTTACCTTATTGAGAAAGATGCAAGTGGTTGAACTTTGGCTTTGATGTAAAATAGTTATAGGAGTTCAAGTAGATGGATGAGTTGATCAAGATTTGTAACGGGTTGAGTAGTTTATATTTGAAAAAATTGGGTGGATAGTTTGAATTTATGTAAGTGTTGGTGGCATTGCACAAACAGGCATCTAGAAGAAAAAGTCAAATGTATAATACATAGTTTGAATTTTTTTTCAGTTGGAAAAGAGTTTGCCCCTATTATGACTCAATAGTAGCCAAATAGCTGCACATAACTTGATCCCAAAGCCCATTATTACTCCATCCAATTTTTTTCAATCAAAAACTTAATCAAGCACGATTATTTATTACTTCCATAACTATTTTGGTTTATTTAACAGTTACGTTTGTCCATTAATATGATTTAGCATTATATAGGAAACGAAAGCAAAATCCATTTGTTGTACTCTTGTAGTGCCATATTATTTATTATTTTTTTTTAATCAAAGATGGAATTTTTGACAAATGATTGAAACTAATAAACATAAAATGAATATCAGCTTTTAGAAAAATTTAAGTTCAAAGTAATCGGAAAAATTGATCATTAAAAGTAAACAATTCTTTTACATTACATACTTTGCATGCTAACAATTTTTTTTAAACCATATAATGTATTATAAGCTTTATTATTGCTTTTGGATATAGTCAATAACACATCTTTTTAATTTCTTTTTCATATTAAACACTAAGTTATAAATATATTTGTATTTTTAAATTAACATATACAAATATTTTTACTTTTAAACTAAAACATCACTATAATTACAATTTTCAATAAACAAAAACATAATTTTAATTTTAAACCAAAACATAAACACATTTACCGTTTTAACTTAGAAAAGTAACATAATAAGATTTTTAAACCGAAAAGTGTTAGTTGATAAACAATATTTGTCAATTTGTTTATTGAATGTTATTTTAAATATGACATGTTTCAGAATTCAAAAAAAAAATCACAACAAAAGACAATTTACCAAAAAAAAAATTCGTTAATGAAAGTAAAGTTTTCGCCATTATTGAAAAGATACTAACTCCGACTTGGAAACATTCATCGAAGATTGTCAACATCGGTTTATTTGTGCAAAAAAACTAATCACTTCTCAAAACTAATTTCTGAAAGAAATTAATCATACCCGTCGCTTGGCGCGGGTAAACGGCTAGTGTATATATATATATATATATAACCAAAAAAGGTTAAGAACCGTAAGAACCTCTAACTTTAGATGTTTATAAAGGTTTTAGGGTAACCCTAAACCCTAAACCCTAAACCCTAACCTCTAAACCCTAAACCCTTTATAAACACTCTAAACCCTTTATAAACACCCTAAACTCTAAACCCTAAACCCTTTTATAAACATCTAAAATTAGAGGTTCTTACGGTTCTTAATCTTTTTTGGTTCTCATTTGAACATTTACCTATATATATATATATATATATATATATATATATATATATATATATATATATATATATATATATATATATAATTGTTCTAAGTCCTCCAAAGGATCTTTACTAGCACGTAAACTTCTAATTCTTAGTCTTTGATCCTAGATACATAACAATTCAACAAAATAAAATGTGTAAGTCAAACAACTCGTAAGATACATGGTTTAAATTCTACAAAATAAATATGAAATATACTTTCAAAATATTTCATAAGAATTTAAATGTTCGCAAACATTCAATAATATAAATTTACGAACTTTATAAAACTGAAACTTACTTTCATAACCTCATGACCACATCAACAAAATAATAAAACCTTCGATATCATAAACCTTATGGATTACGTGTATACATGGGGAGTCTATACCCCTCGCTGATTAACTACTAGCTCGTATCAGATATGAGGAGTTCATACCCCTTGCTTATTCACAACAAGTTCCTTACTAACCACGGGAGCGATAATCCCATTGTGGCTGATGGATAGTCTATATCCCTCGACAACTAGTTCGCGATGGGTGATACCATCCTGGTATTTTCCTTATTCATCTTGTTATAGGGACATATCCAACATTTCCATAACTATAAATGCATTCATAATATAAGACATCAAACTCAAATCATGAATAAATCAACATCAATCCATGAACATAGGGCATGTATAGATCCCTCATACAACTACTACAAATACCCTTTAAGTTAATGAATCATAAAGCATATTAAAACTTTCATTATAAACTTCTAGCAATTCCCCTATGATTCAAACCACATAAGAATATATATCCTCGAGTATTAAAAACACTTTCACATCAAAAATATTCATATAGTAAGATTTTCTTTGTTATGTACCCATTAAAAATCCACATGTACTCACATCTTTAGTTTGTATATGAAAGTGTGAGAATAAATGATAGTGATGGCAGTTAATATATCATCATTGTATTAGCATTCAGATCAATAAACAAATCTATCTAGTTTTGTCTGTGGACGTAGCTTGATCATTAAGTGAACCACGTAAATCCTTGTGTTGTATTTTGTTATTTCTTGCATTATATTTTTGTTTCAGCTTGTATATCTTAATCCTAAAAACATTGTGTTAGTCCACCTACAATCTCGATCTTTGATTGGTTGTAATAAAGTGTTCCGGACTCAGTTGTCATTTCAGTAATAGCCTGAAAAATATGGTTTTTATATTTTACTCCAAATTAAATAATAGTCATTGTTGTCTATATCTCAATCTTTAATTACAAAAAATCATGCTTTGGATAAATCCGACTTATATACCAAAATTTAGAATAAGACTAAGAGAATCTTCAATACAAGCTTTTTTATAGCTAAATATTATTTAGTTGATTACTTATTAGCACTTATTTGCATGAAGATGATAACCCTTTTTTTAATTTTTTATTAACCATTTAATATATATTTAGTGGTAATAGATGGAGATATGTTTTATAGATGGAGATATGTTTTATACATTTAACCATTTCTAATTTATTATATTTCAGATTACCTCTTAACTATACTTTAGTTATAATATTTTTTTATTTTTTTTATTAATTAATTTTTTCTATTAAATATTTTAATGATATAAAATTTATAAATTATCAATTTTATGCATATTATATAATATTTTATCATTTTTTATTTTTTATTTATAACATGTTAAGTTTTTTTGTATTTAAGTACCCGATATAGTTGTATTTATATTTTGTATGTACACAAACTCTCGAATTTTTATATAAGAAACGTAACATATCCCCTTTTAAATGATATAGGATAGCATTTTCATTTCCGAATGATGTATTATAATATATTTCATTTTAAAACAATATATTACATTATATTTAATTATTCAAATAGTAATTTCTAGTGATAATTTTTATTAAAATATTTTATATTAAAATATGATGTGGTTTAAAATACTAATTAAACGAGAGGGTGGGGGTGGGGGAGGGGGAAGGGGGGTTAACCATTACAAATGTAATTTAATTAGACGTCAGAGTTAGTTCAATAACTACCTTCACCTACTAAAATTTTGAGTTATAACATAGATATATGATTGCATATGTTCTAAAGTTAGGTGTTATAACATTTCTAATGGGAGTTTATTTTATATATCTTATAATTATTTGTTTTATTCTATTTATAATCAATTATCAACGAACCTAATAGCTTATTAATTTTTTTTTTCTATTGACCATTTAATATATATTAATTTAATATATATTAAGTTAGGTGTTATAACATTTCTAATGGGAGTTTATTTTATATATCTTATAATTATTTGTTTTATTCTATTTATAATCAATTATCAACGAACCTAATAGCTTATTAATTTTTTTTTCTATTGACCATTTAATATATATTAATTTAATATATATTAAGTAGTTAATATACTTTGATGTATAGTATATTTAATCTCACTCTTCCTTTAATCATATAAGTATCTTTTACCCTTTTGATTATATTTTAGTTTTAAATATTTTTAATTTATTAATTAGTTATTATTTCTATCAGTTATTTAATGAAAATTTATTTATTAAATATAAATTCATAACGATTGTATAATATTTTCAATCTTTTTATAACTATTCAATATTTTTTTGTATTTTACGTTGAAAAAATAAAGACACAGTATAGTTTTATTTCTATGTTCGTTCGTTTGTGACATTCAACGTCTATAAAATATGATATTTGTTTAAAAAAATAACTAATTAAATGGGGGAGATTTTATTGAACAATTAAATAGATAATGATTGATTAGATAAAATTAAAAAAAAAAGTTATTAGAAGAGATTAACCATTAAAGATGTTATCTAATTATAGGTTAAAAAATAACGAAACGAAGTAGTAACAATAATTTTAAGTAATAGTATAGATTGGTCATTAAAAATACTTATATATATATATATATATATATATATATATATATATATATATATATATATATATATATATATATATATAGTTAGGTTCAAATGTTTTAGCAACTATTGTGTGCCTAAATGCACTAATGAGAATTCTAGAAATAATAAATAATTAATTAAATCATTAAAGGGTATTTTGGACATTTTGTACTTTTATTTAAGGAAATTATTTAATTGAAATCATTCAATTAAGGAAATAAATTAATCATTCAATTAAGAAATTAACCTAATCCTTCCGTTCGTTCTTCCCCTGCTTCCATCGAGTTCCTTTCGTCCCCGATCAAATGAAGATGAGAATCGGAGATGCTTTCGTCACCACCACCAAGCGTCTGTTTCTGTCTCCACCTTCAGTTTCCCGAATTCCAGAAAACAGCGCTCATTCAAATCCCTAATTTCCCAATCTATCCTGGCTTCTAAGCGTCAGTGTCAACGGTTTCCATGTCCAAAATTGTAGCAGTAGGGTTTCGTCGGGTTCGTGTCAATTCAGGAACAGAAAAAGCACTGTACGCATGATTGGGAACGGGAGAGATTCTGATTTTGTCTCACGACTCGGCGCCGATCATATTCGCCGCATGGAGCTTGGTAGCGTTGGCACCGAAAGTTTGTTCCACTCCTTTACAAAGTCCAGATCAGTCAAAGCTCAAGCCTCCGATTTGTTTCATTGGATTATGCTCTCTATTTACACTTCATAATTCGATCCAATTTTGCGCACAACTATTATGTGTATTGGTGTTTGACCTAATGTCTATAATATAATTCTCATCTAATTCCAAATCTGTTTTCTGCTTCAGTGTTCTTGAGTATCTTGCCAAGGATCTTGGTATTGCTGAAAACAATTGGCTAGAATAAATGCGGTTGTGTATTATTCCACTTCTGTATGGAATACAATTCTAGTTTGTTTGTGCCTTTTTATTTTTCATCAACACAAATTAATTTACTCTTTGAACCTTGTGGTATGCATTCTAAATCAAATATGTTGCTGGAAATTATGTATTCTACCAGAATAGAATCGATATATTCTGCCAGAATGTATTATATGTATTCTGTCATATTCTATTTATTCTACCAGAATATATTAAGTGATAGTTAATTGCAAGTAACATGTTTTTAATAATTATTAGTTTTTGTTGTATTTGTGATAGGAATGGCTGGAAGAAGGTGTTGAAGACCTTCATATTCTTTTAGAATATGTATAATTATATTAAAATATATAAGGATTTTAATCTGTAAGAATATGTATGAATTTGTATTTAAGTTCGGATGTATAAGAATATATTAAGATGTTTGTTATTTTTCAACATCTGATTCAAGAATTTTGTTTTTCTTCAATGATATTCTATTAGAGTAAAATTTTGAAAGAACATCATTGTAAAAAAATAATATTCTATTAGAATAATATTCTAAAAGAGTATCATTCTAACAAAAAATATTCTAACAGAATATAATCGGTAAAAATTGAAATTGAATTAATTAAAAAATTCAGATTTTTTTAAATTAAGAGAATTAATCATCCCTAAAAATCCGAAAATTTCCTTTTATAAATGTAGTTAATTGTCCAAAATACCCTTTTGCTAAAAATTATGTGATTATATGGTACATGTTACCCCATTCTAATATCATACACTCTCAAATCATGTCCATTGATTAATTTCATCTTTTGGTAAAGATCTGTGCATTCTGACACACAATACTTAGTAAAAACAAAATAACCTAAGTCTATATATATATATATATATATATATATATATATATATATATATATATATATATATATGTGTGTGTGTGTGTGTGAGAGAGAGATGTCATCATAGTACTTCATTTCTATTCAATCATTTTTTTCCTTTCTTTCGAATATGTTATACCAATTTTCACATTTTTATTATATCTTTAAATACAAATAATAAATTAAATATTAATAAAACATAAAATTAATAATAATTAATATATATATATATATATATATATATATATATATATATATATATATATATATATATATATATATATATATATATATAAAGAAATGAATCTTAGGAATAGTAAACTTGCCATTTTTTTGGCAACTTTGCTCCTCATTCTTTGGCCATTTTAATACTTTTGGTCCTTACAATCAATAATTTTATATTTTTTAGGAATCTTTTAATATTTAAAGTTTGGTCACAAAACTTTAATGGTTTGACAACTTTGATCCCTTTTCGAAAAAGTTGCTAATTCCTACCCCTTCAATTCTTTATCTATTTTGACACTTCTGGTCCTTGCAGTCAATACTTTTACATATTTTCATAAAAACATGAAAAAAAACGGTATGTGGCAAAGCCCGAGCTTTTCATCCTTGCACTTTCTACGTCTGTCATATTTATCGATTCGGAAACAACATTGAAAGTTTCTGACCCCCGCGTAGCGGGGGTAACCTTTCTAGTTTAAATTAAAACAAAAGTTTTACACATTAAAAAAATAGTATTAATAAAGACAACATTATCTAATAAAAATTACATATTAATAAAATAACAAAATTACTAAAAATTTATAGTGTCCAATAACATTCCAAACAACTAAACGAGTAAAGTCACTTCCGTTACTTTGCAATTTGTATGGATCATTAACTATCTCCGCCTCTAAAGTAGCAGCTTCAACATCATCCAAACATTGAATAACGATATGTGGTTGAACCATGTTAGACTTCAGTTGGAATCTATCCACTTTGAGTTGAATCGATGTCATGTGCGATAGAGATGAGCGGTTAGTACAAAATATTGATCTCGTATCGGAACCAATAATTAATTTAAACATTTGTGATAGTACTCGATACTTTAAAATCAAAAAATTTAGATTCGGTGCCATCGGTACCGGTTCTAGTACCGAAAACTGGTACCATTTCTGCTACCAATAATATGAGTTCGTTTCAGTACTTGGTATCATTTTTTCACCCATTTCGATATGTAGGGTTCTAGTGTCCATTTCGGTTCTATTTAATGTTGATCCCTAATGTGTGGTAGTGTTCTTGACCCATTTGATTATAAAACACATCCTCCATGTGGCACCAAAACCAATATACAAGTCGTTACGGTGCACCAACTACAACATCCTCCCGAACGTTTATCCAAGCATGAGCCAACACTACTTCGTCAATCGTATACCATGGTAAGGAAAATTTTGCAACCATTTTTTAGCAAAAATATAGAGTAAAATCTTGGTAAAAACATGGATAGTGTAATTTGATAGGTTTTCTATATTTATACTTACTAGATTAACAATGGCAGCAGAAACATACAAATTAATCTAAATCAAACAAAGAATAAAACCTCAAGGATCTTTAGCCTAATTAATAAGAAAAAAAGATAAGAGGGATCAAAACAGTAACCTTTAGCAAAAGAAATTTGCTTTATGAATCTTTGATGAAGATCTCGAAATACTCCAAGCCAAGAAAGGTAGTAACCAAATTAGATTATCTCTAATGGTTCATACCTAATAATTTCAAACTATTAGATGCTAAGAAGATTAACCTTTAGAACAATAGAGATCGATTAATAAATAATCTAATTTATCTAAAATCAAACTTCCTTCCAAAAATAGCATGGATGAAAATCTCAAGGCTTATCCATTGCTGATTTTCATCCCCTATCATATGGGATCCATAACCTTTAATTATTCAACTATTAAGGAATTAAAATTTAGTCTCTACAATTTTAATTAGTACAAATTAATTCCAAATTAATTCTAAACTAGTTTCTAATTAATTTATCATCACATGAATAATTAATAAACTATTTGTACCTCTCGCTCATAACATTCTAATACCATTTGGGTTATTAGGGGCAACCTAAAAAGGATCCTTCTATTAATGGAAACTTTTACCAATTAGTTATGACATTGGACACTATTCCAATAGTCTCTCACTTAGATAATTCGTCAACTACTACTAGTCACAAGGCTCCCATTTAATCACCCAAGTGTGCTTCTTTAGCAACTATCAAACTTTGAATCATATTCTTAGAGACAACCCTTAGATAAGTGATCAGTTATTCTTTCGTTCTACAAGATACGTATGAACCTGAGGCATATATATGAATCAATCTCATGGTCCAAGATTATGTTTCCCGGTTTCCAATTTTTGATAACCTTATTAGACTATAGGATTGAACACATCAATCTAGTCTAGGCTAGGGTCCAACACTATAATATCAACATCAAATCACCGAGGGGCCCAAGATATTGCTTTTCCTATTAAAGCAAAAGTAACAAATAAACTTTAACTACATAACCATAATCGACTCATCATGTCATTTATGGACAAATATTTTAGAACATCTAGTTACGGTTGTGTTTAGGTAATACCAATGCACAACAAAATTGTAAATTATAACTTATGCATCTCTCCTTGAAGAACAGAATATATTATCATCATCATATAATTACCCATGATTGTAATCATGAATTAATTTCTGTAAGTGTGGATTCTCCAATACCTAAATCTATATTTAAGTACTCATAAGTGTTAGTTGCATCTCCATGCTATGTCTAATCTCCATTTACTCCCAAAAGTATGACTGACTGGGGAGGTTTGAGTAACTTAATACCCGAGAAGTGGATTCTAAACAGGAAAAAACAAAACACAATAATAAACAATCGAAGATGGTAGTTCACTAACATATATATCGATCACTATTATTTATCACCAAATCAATTAAAATTTCTCATTGTTATAATTGTTTCAAATATCAACTAACTACTAAAACTAATATTAGCTCTCAAGTCTATGCTATTAGCATGCTTGAAGTGCTTGATCTTACATAACACCATTTTTAAAGGATCGACCGGATTGTCCTCTGATGATACTCTATTCACCATGATGTCTCTGTCTTCCACCCAATTCTTGACGTACTAGTATTTCTTGACTATATGCCTTAATTTCCAATGATCCTTAGGTTTATTAATCATGGCGACTACACCCTCATTCTCATAGAAGATTTCAATGGGTTCTTGGAATGATGGAACAACTCTGAGATTACAAATGAAATTCTTTTACTGAGTTGCTTCTTTTGTGGCTTCACTAGTTGCAATATACTCATAATCGCATGTAGAGTTAGCCAACGTCTTCTACTTGGAACTCTTCCAGGTCACTGCACCACCATTGAACAAGAACAATCAATCGGATTATGGACAACTGTCATCTCTATCCGTTTGGAAACAGGCATCACTATACCCACTTACTTTTAGTTCATCTTTGCCATTGAAAACCAAGAACATATCTTTTGTATTTCTTAAATAGTTAAGAATATTATTTACTACTGTCCAATGATTTTCTCTAGGAATGTACTGATATCTACTCATCATGCTTAAATCATATGAGACCTTAGGACGAGTACACGACATGGCATACATAATAAATCCTATAGCTGAAGTATATGGGACTCAAACCATTCTGTCCATTTCATCACTACTAATGGGACATCGAGTCTTACTCAATCATACAGTATAATGCATAATCAATTACCGTTTCCTGGCACTTTCCATTTGAGCCTCTTCAATATATTATCCAAGTAAGTACTTTTCCTAAGTATTATTAGACGTTTTGATCCATCTCTGTAGATCCTTATTCCAAGTATATACGTTGTCTCTCCTAGATTCTTTATAGAGAAACATTTCCCATGCCAAGATTTCACTTCTTGAAAGTTAGGATATCATTTCCTATAAGTAGTATGTAATCCACATACAATAAAAGAAAGACTACAACACTCCCACTAGATTTGACATACACACATGACTCATCTTCACTTATAGAAAATCCAAATTCTTTGACCTTTTCATGAAAGCAAAAGTTATAGCTACGATATGCTTGATTAAGTCCATAGATTGACTTTTCAAGCTTATACACCGTATTAGGATACTTGGTATGTTCAAAACCATCTAGTTGTGTTATATATATATATATATATATATATATATATATATATATATATATATATATATATATATCCTTTGTTAGTATTCCATTGAGAAAAGCAGTTTTAACATCCATTTTCCATTGAATGGACTTGATCTTAGTTATTGGTGAAAAGGTTTCATCATAATCAATCCTTTGGATTTGAATATATCCATTTTCCACCAACCTAGATTTTAATGTGTGTACATTCCCATCCATGTCAGTCTTCTTCTTGAAATCCATTTACAGCATATTGTCTTTAGATCGGGTGTATGATCAACCAAATTCCAAAATTGGTTATCATAAGTGGATTGAATCTTGTAATCTATTTCCTTTTACATTGATTAGCCTCAGGGTCTACCATAATTTCCTTGTAGTTAGTTGGCTCATTCATCTTTACAATTTTTTTTTATCACTAACAAAGATGTCCTCATCTAAAGTAATATGGAAACCATAGAACATGGGAGACATAGTAACTCTACTAGATCTCTGAAAAGGTGATGAATTGTCAATTGGGTCAACAGGTGTCTCAACCTCAGGTTGAGTGCTAGTGTCAACTAAATTTTCTTAAAAGACTCCTCTTCGAGCTAGAAAGACCACATTTTTTTGGGTCTATAGAACATGTTATCAAATGACTTTTGTGTATAACCATTGAATAGACACTTTTAGGCTCTAGATTCAAGTTTATATAAGGGTCTCACGCCTAACGAGAGCCTCATAACCCCAGACCCTGATATGTGTGAGTGAAGGATGTTTTACACTCCACATTTTATGAGGTGTCTTGGAAACCTTCTTGGTTGGAACAATGTTTAAGATATGGGTGGCTGTCTTTAAGGTGTACCCCGAAAAAGTTATTGGGAGAGAAGCTCGACTCATCATGGAATGAACCATGTCCAACAAATTATGATTTCTCCTCTCAGCAACACCATTGATTTGCAGTTTTCTAGGAGGAGTCAATTGTGAAACTATTCCACATTCCTTTAGATAGTCGGTAAACTCGATACTAAGATATTCTCATCCCCGATCGTATTAGAACATCTTTATCTTTTTGCATAATTGATTCTCTACTTCATGTTTGAACTCTTTGAAATTTTCAAAAGTTTTTGACTTATGTTTAATCAAATAAATATAACTATATCTACTTTAATATCAATAAATATCATGTAGTAGCGGTTTGCGATCCTTATGGAAAATATGAACGGTCTACACACATCGATTTGGATTATGTCCAACAATCTTTCACATCTTTCACATGTCCATGTGAATGGTGTTATTTTTATCTTGCCTAATAAACAAGACTCACATTCATCATCCAATTTTAAGTTAAATAATTCCAAGACTCTATCCTTTTGGAGTTGGACGATGTGTTTCTTGTTTATATGTCTAAGACGGCAATGCCATAAGCACACAATGTCTAACACATTAAAAGAATCAATATTTAATACATAATTACTCATATTATTCACAAATACACACAACAGTTTCATACACACACCATTACAAGGATAAGCTTTGAATATAAAGAACCATCTTTATAAAAAAAATATTTCCATTAAAATCATCAAATGAATAATGAAATCATTGTCTGAATAATGCATGGAATGAAATTATGTTTACAGTAATCTCAGATGAATAACAAAATTTTATTAAATCTATTCTAACTCAATTATCAAGCAAGAGCTAATAAATCCCAATCCCCATGACAAGCACAATATGCCTATTCCCCATAATCAGATTCAACTCCCCATGCTTGAGCTTCTCACTTTCCTTTAGGTCCTGCATATCAGAACAAATGCGAAAACCATATCGTGTATCAAGGACCCATGAATATGAAGTTTTAGTGTTATAGAGTTTAATCATGTACATACCAAAGGAGGAGCCGGACACCTTGGCTTTACCATCCTTTGTTTCTTGTAAGTACTTTAGGCGAATTCTCTTCCAATGGCCCTTTTGGTTACAATGAAAGGAAGTGGACTCTTTCGGATCATTAACATGTGGAATATTATACTTAGCATTTCTCTTTGAACCCTTACTAGACTCTTCAGTAGGGGATTTACCTTTTGACTTAGGTTGGGAACAAGCATTTCTTTTATTTTCCCCTACCATGTTGAATGGTCAGACCAGGAGAAACAGAGGTAGAAAAAACATGAGACTTTCTCATGCTCGCTTGGGCATTTTGCAACAAACCGTGGAGTTGCATCAACGTGGTTTCTATATTGTTCAAATGATATGTCATAATGAATTGATCATACTAACTAGGTTCCAAGTTAAGGGCCATGTCAATATCAAAGTCCTTATCGAAGTTCACATTGAGCTACTCAAGTCTTCCAATGTGTCTTTTCATTTTTTGCACGTGAGCACATACAAACTCTCCTTCCATTAGCTTGCACACCATTAGGATTTTGACAACTTTAAAACATTCTTGCCTCGCCTTCTTATGGAACATTTCCGCAAGTTTCAAGTTTATCTCAAATTTCCAAGTGTCCTAAAAGGTCTTCTAGAGATCTAAGGACGTTGTTGCTATCATGATGCAAGAGACCTTTGTGGTGTCATCAACATGTTGTTTGTAGGTAGCAATTTCATTATGTGTAGCAGTATCTAAATCAATCTTAGAAATTTGGTTATCGAGAACATACTCCTTGTTCTCATAACGAGGTGTTGTCTTTAGATTTTGCATCCAGTCCAAGTATTAAGGACCGATCAACTTTTTCCTTGAAAGAATAAGGAGAAGAGTGAAGTTTGAACTTGAAACAGATTGTGGTGGTGGAGGTGGAAAGAGATCATTGTTTTTAGATGTCTATGAGAGAAATAGTTCTAGTTAGTTGATATATATTTCCTTGATATAATTTTTACCCAATTTATACTTAAGGCTAGGATCCATATTTTACATTAATTTTATGTAGATGGGTATCAAAATCATATTATGAATTTATTTTAGGCAGGCAACACACTTTACCAATTTCAATTACAATGAAATTCCTAGATCTTTTAAGATTCATTGATCTTATCAATGGCATGTTAATCTCAAATTATGCTCTTGACTTTTTGGTTGGGATACCGAGGACTACAACCAAGATTATGAATTAACAAACCACAATCTTGAGTTGATGTGCCAGTAACCCACACACGCTCCATCAACAAACCACAAACTTGAGTTGCACATCACCTTGCCTCTTATAGTCTCAAATTAATGTTTTGGTAAACCACACACGCTCTATTAATAGACTTATAAAGATATGATATGCGTCTTCATGGATTAGAATATAATTCACATTTTGCTAATATCAAAATGGGAATTTTTTTTGGATTCTTTTAAGTTAATACCTTAAACTTGACATCAACCTATTGAACCCTTTCGGCTAACTCCATTGGTCCACACAAATAGTGATGGGTGAAAAGACACCCATTCAATGTTCATTTTATAGGTCATTTTCTTATACCACCTTAGAGTGATTAGAATGGATGGGGCATACTCTTGATCCGATTATCGATGTATTTAACTTTTAGTTATACATACTATATATACTATTATAAAGTACAAGATTATTTTAAACATTTTAAAATTATAAATTATTTAATCATATTAATTTCGATTAACCATGTGTGTTCAAATTATAATATTAAATCACTATTTAAATTTTTAATCATTTGAGGACACATATTAATAGTTAATAATAAACACACATACACACATACATACACAGACACACACACACACAAAAATAGCAATTTTGCCTTGACAACCGCACACGCTATCAGTAGCAGCCTGCCACGTGTTTGTGAGTAGACCATAACGACTCTGCTACGTCATTAAAGCAGCCGCCTACTAGCCTAAGGGACTTCTTAACGTTACCTTGTACGGCCACATTAAATATTACGGAAAGCATAACAGAGACGTTATCACGCTAGAACCCTGGCCAAGACCCAGTCTTGGCCTAACTGAGCCAAAACCAGGATGATTGTTCACTTTCCCTCACGAGGAGAGAATATTCCCTGTGATCTTCTCATTCACTCCCGGCCAATCAAAGCGTTACAAAAAGACTAGGTGATGCCCAGGACTGACGTCACCTGGCAGTTAGTTAGCATGGGCATAATACTCCCAATGAGAGGACCCCACGTATGACACTCACTGGACAAGGTCCCCACAATCCATTAGCAAACAGGTATAAAAGGATCTCTTCTAGATAAAGGAATGGATCCACCTTCTTCATTACTAAATTTACCCTAAAACTCTCTCTCGAGAAAACTATCTTGATAGTCGGAGCGACATCTCAGGAGAACACCCAGACGACCTTTAATGATCTTTCTGTGTTGTGTTCTCAGGATTAACTCAAGGTCCGATCAATTATCTAGCATTCTATTTCCATGAAGAGCATGTCAAAACTTATATATATATATATATATATATATATATATATATATATATATATATATATATATATCATTCAAAAATCATATATGTATATAGATAGAATTTGAAGGAACTAATTATTCCTAATTTTCCATGTTTAAGTAATTTACCAATTAAATGCTTAAATCGTGATATTGATTAATATATATATATATATATATATATATATATATATATATATAATTTAAACTATTTAAATTTATTATTCCTTTAAAAGCTTTGATCATTTAAATCTCCAGTTTTTCCAATAAGGAAATGATTTCAAATTAGCCAGGCAACATTATCCAAGATAATTATGGTACTCTTGGAGTTTTAGAAAATCCCATAAGGATTTTGAAAAATCCAAATCCCATAATTATTTGGCTTATTAATAAATCTTATATAATGTCTTAGGTTAAATTAAACCCCTTGTATATGATTACTAAAATATTTTAAACCATTTTAAAACCAAAACTCATCAAGGATTTCAATTATAACCTAATCTTTATGAAAATTTTGTGTGCTTCATAAGTACATGGAAAACGAAATTTAACTCAAGCTTTATGTAGTGAAAATATCATTTAAGCATTAGCTTTGATACCATTGATAGGTTTTATATATATACTTACTAGATTAACAATGGCAGTGAAAACATAAAATTTAATTTAAGGCAAGAAAACAACAAAAATCTACAATGATCTTTAGCCTAAATAATAATCACAAGTACAAGAGGGATCAACACACCAACCTTTAGCAAAGCCAATTTGCTTGAAGAACCTTTGATGAAGATCCCAATATACTCCAAGCCAAAGAATGTAGTAACCAAATTAGATTACCTCTAATGCTTCATACGTGATAATTCAAACTATTAGATGTTAAGAAGATTAAACCTTAGAACAACAGAGATCAACCGAGGAATTAACTAAGAGAGAAGAGAAACTCATAGTTTGTCTAGCAGAGAAGAAAGGGAAAAAAACTTTATGAGGTATCAAGGGGTATTTTGATAGGTTTTCTATGCATCTATATATGAATTTTAGGCCCCATAAGCAATTACAATAACCTTACGTGTACATGCACCCTAGGATCTATGTTTTACTAGTTATAGCAACCTACTTTCAAAAATATGAATTTAAACTACCAAGACATATATGATTACAAACCTTCAAGTTAATCGAAATTGCTACTGATTCTTATGGAGATCTTGAAGTCTTGGTTGTTTCTGGAAGGATCTAGCACCCAAATTAGGAATGTCTCTAAAGTTTCACACCCAAAAGACTAAACACTAGAAAATAGAGGAGAGAGGGGAGGGATTATAAGAACCGAATTCTTAGCCTTGCAAATGTCCAACATCGTTTTTCTGAAGGATATAGAGGTCTTTATATAGATGAGGTAACTTGTAGATAAAGATGATTTGAATTAATTAAATAACCAGATTTAAGTCTAATTCAGATATTTGCCTTATCAGCTACAAGGGATGATTTCCAGAAGGCTTCCAAAGCCTCTCCAAAACCGTCTACTCCCTTGGGGATTCCAAAATATTAATCTTGATCAACTATTGAACAATTAACATTCAATTATTGTACCTTTAAATAAATCATGATTAATTCTAATTAATTCTAACTAGTTTCTAGTTGATTTATTAATCTGTAATAAATTAATAAATTATTTTTCTTACTCTCATAAATCATTTTCTAGTTATTTTAGCTCTTAAGGACAACCCTAAAAGGACTTTGTTATTATTCCTAAAGTTATACCAATTAATTATAACATTGGTCACCTATTTCCAACATATTTATGTCTCTAGTTTCTTGGAAAAATACCAGGTTTGAATTAGTAACTATATAAGGATAATAATTAAACAATCTAATTTAATAAAACTCAAACCTCATTCCTAGAATAGCATGGGACAAATTAACATTTTTTTCCCTTCACTTTTAATTAGTACAAATTAATTCTAAACTAATTTCAACTTAATTTATCATCACATAAATAATTAATAAACTATTTATATATCTCTTTCAAAACATTCTAATACTATTTGGATTATTGAGAGCAGCCCGAGAAGGACCCTACTATTAATGCAAAGTATTATCTGTTAGTTATGACATTGAACCCTATTCCAACATAATTGTAATGTAATGAATAAGAGGTGTGGAAAAATTAAAGTGGTTAATAAGTATTTATAAGATATGATTGTAGAATAAATAAATAAATAAAATAAAAATATGACCACTGAGTAGTCACAAAAAGGAATAAGAAAAAAAAAAGTATTTCTATCCCTGTTGGCGTTTGGTTTTGCAGGCACCGCCATTGGTGGCATATTGTTCCTGTCGGACACTGTCCTCCATGTCGAACCCACTTGGTTGCCAACTTATCATAACACTCGGTCTAAAAATTATTTTTCTTGACATATTAATACGTCACTTGACCTAACAATTCACTCATTTTCTATAATACAAATTTTTATAAAATATTAAAAGTAAATTACATAAATCGTCTTGTGGTTTGATTTCACTTCAAAGGAAACTATGATTTGATTTTATTTTGATTTTGATTGCTGCTCAAGTTAAAATAACTATGTCACCTCAATAATATTTTAATGATTTTTACTCCTTTTTTATTTATCTTGTTATTAAAAAAAAATAAGACTCATCTCTATCCCCTACCCTCACCCCCATCCCATCCCCACTATCCCATTCCATTCCCTATTACAGTTTTACACTCTTTCTCCACCCTCCATGCCATTTTTGTCTTTTTCTTGGTTCATACTACTGGTCAACCCCTTCCAAAATCTCTGATGATTCACCACCATAATTGATTTCAACATGGTTCATACGATTGGTCAACCCCTTCCTAAATCTCTGATGATTCACCACCATAATTGATTTCAATATGGCCATCATCACCATAATTGGTCAACCCCAACCATCGTTGGAAACCCTATAAGCTTATATTGTTGTCGATTGTAACATCCAGTTTTAAGATGTTTCTTATTTCAGGATTTCTGGACCGTAATTCGATCATGAATAGTCCTTGGGCTTCAAAGGAATAAGTTTAGACCCTATCAGATGTTGATAATGTTGGTTAAGTGATTAAATCCCTCGAATTTTGGTTTAAACCAAAAGGGTAAAGTGGGAAAAGTAATACAGACTCCTTGCATGGATTATGGTTTAATTTCGACAAGTATAAATTCAAAAGTAGTTAGATAGAGTTGTGAAGCTTGTCAATACCGTCGTGTATATATAAAGATCACCGAAAATAGAGTTGAAACAAAGAAGTTATGACTGTTTGAAGCTGGAGTGGAATTCGTTGAAAACCTGTTGTCATGAAGTGACAACCATTATGTCACCACGTGATGAGTTGTCACGAGGTGACAAGTAGGCTGTCACGAGGTGAAAACTATGCAACCCAAGCCCACGAATTTTTAGGGTTTTTAAGGTATTTAAAGGTAAGGATTCATGTTTTAGGGTATTTTCTTAGCCACCATCACTCTTTAACCTCCTTGGGAGCAACCCTCGCCCCCTCTTCAAGATTTTAGCTCCTTCCCTCTACTTTCTCCTCTTTTGGATGCTTTATGTGGTATTTTGATGAAGCTTGAAGATCAAGAATGTTCTTTTGGTTGCGATGAATGTTGTTTCAAGTTCTGATCCATCAAATTCGCCCCATTTCTCAACTATTATGAATATAAAGTTCATATCTTGCTTCTTAGTTCTTTAGATCTCTTCATTTGTGGTTTTTGGCACTTTTGGTCCATTTTATGGGTGATCTTGGAGTTGAGTGGACTCCAACATACTTTGATTAGTTTGAAATGCTTCTTGGACCTTATGGACTAGGAAAGTTACATTGTTTTGATATCCCTATTAACCATACAAGTTATCTTGGTCCTTAGGTCATTTTCGTGTATTAAAGTTTAGATCTTGAAAGTTGAAGACATTATTATGGATAAAGCTGAAAACTTTATCCATCTAAACATCATGTTGATTCAGATTTGAAGGTTGGAGACTTGGACTTAATGGATTAAGTTGAGAAAGATGCATTCTTGCCCCTTTGAGACTTAAAGACTAGATCTTGGTTGTTTGGACCAGCCTAATGGATAAAGTTTGAAACTTTACCCATTATGAAGCTATTAGGAACCAAATTTGATGATATGAGTTATGGGTCCTTAAGGATTAAGCTCTTAATGAGGAAAAATCTTTCTGACCAAAACCACGACATGGCCAAGGAAGGTCACGACGTGGTGGCACGCTGCAACGTGTCTGTTTTGTCTGAACATGACCATGACTTGCTAGAGGAATCGCCACGACATGGGGGTTATATGAGTTGACTTTGACCATTGACTTTTTAACCAGTTTGACTTTTGGTCAAACTTGGATAGAATTGAGTATTTGTCTACAGACTGGTCTTATTTTGGCTTAAGGAAACTTGAATTGGTTGTCTGCGGCTGATGTAGTTATTAAGCTTCTATTGAGTAATTTAGGTGAGTCTTCTCACTATAATATGTAGGATGTTCGTTGTCTTTATGACTCTTGCATTGCATGTTGTGTAGGGCCTATTTGTGTGTTAGACAGGGCCTGTTTGTATGTTGGGTGGGGCATTTGTTTTTTAAGTGGGGCCTGATATATTGTGGGTGGGGCCCTACGGTTATGTTGTATTTTGGGGAACTCACTAAGCTTTGTGCTTAAGGTTTGTGGTTTAAATGTTTTCAGGTTTTCTTATATTAAACGAGGCTCAAGGCTCGAATGTATCACATCCATTGCAGATTTTCACACATAATAACTTTTCATGATACTCTGATAATTTTTTTTGAATCAAATGGTTTTATCTAGATCTTTAAAGTTGTAATTTGAATAAATGCTTTTATTTTTAAATGAAAATTTTGGTTTGAAATTTGGAACGTTAGAAATTTGTATCAAAGCCTTGGTTTGAGGGATTCAGGCACACTTTCGGTTGTGTTTGAACTCAAACTGAGAAATTAATAAAATATTTTATAAGAAAACAAATTATTTTTCTAAAAAGTTTTTTTATAAAGAAAATGGGTGTGATGCATGCAATCAGCCGAGCTCAATCAAGTTATTCTTATAATACCCGTACATGTGGATATATTATGTGTTATAGCCGGATATGAACGCTAGAGGTTATAATAAGGATCTGCTCAGGGATACATGCTAGAATTCCTGCTTAGGAGAGATGCCTTTTAATGCCTGATTTGTGAACTGGTAGAGATCCCTGATAGTGAGTGGGCTAAGGATGTTCAGGAATTACGTGTGAGGATTGCCTGATCTTTATGATGCCTTATTGCTAATCGGTTTCGTTGCTCGAATGTTGCTTGCTTTGTGCTATAAGATACCTATACTGATTCTAATTAACTATTAAGCGAATATGTTAGGTTACATGCCACACATATTAAATAATTCTCGATTGCTTAATTTGGCTTTATTACGAAAGTCTTGTTTGATTCCAACCGTTTTAGACATGATCATTTAGTCAAAATAATGTTTAATCTGTATTACATGTAATTGTATTCTTAAGAATGTTAAATGAAATTTGTAGAAGTTTCCTCTGCGGATGAGATCAGAGTGAGGTAGAGTTCCTGATGGATTAGGAACAATGTTAGAACATGATTATATGGGATATGGAATCCTAAGAGAGCCTAAGAAGTGACTTAGTATGTTGTTTAGCATAATAATCTATGAGAATGGTTATTTGGGAAGTGACTTAGAGGACCCATGATGATTCTTGAGGAAAGTAAGGATATGTGTGGAAGGTAGTATTGTGACCGTACTAGTGGAAACACAAAATCCGTATTCGAATCATGGAAAATCATGGAGATTCTAAGGAGCTCGTTGAGGGTAGATATCATGGTTTGGAACCATGATTTGTTGTAGTGTTTCTATATTTCTCAGTCTATCGGTTATGATTGTCTAAGATGAAGATGAGCCTGGTGTTTGTTTAGGCCTTAGTGGCCATGGCAGTTTGGATATGAAGGGTACATATATGTACAAGTTAGATGGTCTTAAAGTGTTGAAGACCTTGTTCAAAGTAGTGACAGTTTGAGTCGTAGGACTCATGTAGGTATAAAATGTGATGCTCGATCCGAGGGTTGCAACATGAGGATGGGTGGTCAGATGATGGATTGGGAATTTGTTCTCTACGATGGGGTTATATTCTTCCAACCTTTCACATTTGAGGGGAAGGGACCATATATGTGTAAGTTGATAGATATAAGAAATGGAGAGTGTTCTGATTCATGGAGAATCATTTCCTTCTTTCAGAAAGGGAATGTTCGAGACTCGATTATTCTTTTGGTTTGGTGGCCTAGGTGAAGACCATGTCACGAGTTGGATATGTGGCATAGTTTTGAGAATAATGGGCGTATCCAAGGAGGATTGAGATGTTCTAATTTGGAAAGGAGAGTTCTATTGACATGTTGTGTTTTTCGAAGCTATTATTTGAGTTTCTATGTAACGCCCTAAATCAGGTATGTCTTAAAACCCTCAAGAATTCACATTTTACATAATTGGCCCTTTAAGTACGTTGGACGTACTTAAGTGTATGCTTAGCGTATTAGCTATGGTTGGTCACAGATGAGTTGGACGTACGTTGGGCATACCAGAAGTACGCCGGGTGTACGTGCCGAGGGTGCAACCCCTAAATTTCGGACTTGTGACCTATTTAAACACCTTTAACCCCCTTGAGCCTCACCCTCATCAGCTCTCTTTACCTTCAAACATTCCTGGAAGCCCTAATAGCCTTTGTGAGTACTTGTGAGCCTTAAGAGTGCATTGTGTTCCTTTTTAGTGTTCATTCCAAGAAGAATAAGTGGTCAAGCAAGCTTGGGACGAGTTGGTGCTTCAAGGATCTGCATCTTGGTCATCTTACAAAGTTTCTAGAGGTAGAAAGCTTGCATCTTTCCACTTAAATCTTTAGATCTAGCTAGCGTTTTCTACCTTGTCCCTTTTGGTTGATTTTAGACCTCCATTGGTGAGTTAAGTAACTCCAGAGAATGGTAATGACATATCTGAGGTCCCTTGGTCCTTTAGTAGCATAAAAATGGAGTGCAAAAAGAAAGCCGGGCGCTTGGGAAGCTATGCATTTCGCGGACCTTTCTGTTCCTAGTTAAAGTGTCGTTGTCCTTTGTTCACCCGAAACCATTGTTGTCTTGGTGGAAGTATTGGCCTCATGCATGGGTTAAATACCTTGAAAGGTCTTAATGGAGGTGTTGGGTGTATATGAGCCATTCAAAGGAATAAAGTTGCCAACTTTATTCCTTAGGATGTCTTAACAAACTTAGATATGGATTTTGGACGTAAAGGAATCGGGTATTAAGCACTTAATGGAGAAAGTGCATAATTTGGTAGTATGTTGCGCGTAGTCCCAAGGCCCCAATACGTTGCGTGTACCAGGATGGTACGCCGAGCGTACGCATCATAGTTGGGCCGAATCTGTTTTGGGCCTTTGAGCCATTGGGCCTCATTTGGTTATCGGACTTGGTTGCATTCTGTTAATTATGGGTCATTTCATCCGTTATGGGCCATGGATATATTGGTTGGGCCTTATTGGACCAAGAAGCCCATTAATGATTTGGACTTGGACTTTGGTCCCATTAGCAAGGGAAGGATAATTCGGCCTCATGGAAGGGTTGGCTTTTGGGTTTCTTTTGATTTAGTAAGGTCCTAACATTAATTAATGTTATTATTCAGCACAGGAGGTTACAGACTGTTAGGAGAGCAGCTTTCGTATTCAGCAGACAAAGGTGAGTCTTCTCACCATACCAATGGGTCTAAGGCACGAATGTCGGCCCATTCGATGATAGTTGATATACTTGAGTGTAAAGACATGTAGTATGATTTTGTGATAATATGTGGTAGAGACAGCCTCTATGGCTAGTAGTAAAGATAGCCTTTCAGGCTTGGGTACAAATAGTTGTTATAGCTCGCGGTAGAGATAGTTGTAAGGCTAATGGTAGAGATATCCATATGGCTAATGGTAGAGATAGCTTGGTAGCTAAGATGGTATGCGATATGTTATAGAGTTAGTCTATAGCTGATATGATATGTGACCTGCGGTAGAGTTAGATTATATGGCTGATATGATGTGTGTTATGTGTGGGTATGCTCTGGGGAACTCACTAAGCATTTATCTTACAGGTTGTTGATTTGTTTCAGATATATCTGAGCCCAAGGGCAAGGGCAAGGCGTTATGGCGTGGCGTGCACTGTATCTCTTTTCCACTGATATGTTCTGGGGGACAGTCTGATGTTTTCTTTTAAATAAATTGTAATGAATGTGGATTTGAAAACAATTATGATTGGGGTTTCATGACTTATGCAATAGTGATTGACAAATTAAAAATGGAAATTTTATTTGAAAATATGGGTTGTTACAAGTTGCTATCAGAGCCTTGGTTTGAGGGATTCGGGTACACTCTCGGTTGTGTCGGGACTCAAACTGAGGAAATGGTAAAATTGTTTTCAAAAATAACATAAAAATCTTTTGAAAGAAAGGAACAGATGAGAGTGCAACGCACGTGATCAGCCGAGCCAAGTAAGTAGTTCCCCCAATGTATTAGCTATGTTATTCTGATATTTAAGCTTTGATGATCGTATGAAACTTGCTATGTGTATGCTTTTAAAACTATATATGGTTGGGACCTTATAGCCTTAGAATGATTGATTTGACCTTATTTCCTATTCCTTGTCTGGTTGTGGTCCTAGGGTAGAATCTTCTATTCGAAAGTCTTTTTGATCCTTTTCTGTGTATAATTTGCATGCATAAAGGCAACCTGTTATGATTGATCCGATTGATGTATGCAATAGTTTGTGGGATATGGTTTGGTTTTGGGACGAATTGGAGTTGTCAAGTAGAGCGGTGGGGAAAGGTACAGGTAGGTATGGAAGGTAGTATTGCGCCTGTACTACTGATAGCACATGACCTGTACCCGAACCAATATTAGATCTAACGACTTCAAGGTGGACCGGTGTGGGAAGGACCCTTATATGGAAATCCTGTTCATTGTAATTTATGATATTTCAGTTCATCATGGTGATGACATGATTTGGAGCGGGAGGATCAGGATCGGGATCTGGATCCGGGGCAGGATCAGGCGACACTACGGAGGTCATTGTTTAAAGGATGCGCGACCTTATTACAGCCAAGGTTACAAGGGGCATCCTTGACGCTACCCCAGTCATTTTTGGGACGGTCAAGGAGGGAATTATGGAGATCATTGAGGAGAGACTCAGAACATTCAGGGCTGAGATTGCAGCGGGCCACATTAGGGCCCAAACTCCCTCCTTCCAGGAGTTCAAGGCGTGTGGGGCACCAGAGTTTTTCGGGATCAGGGACCCCATTGTCAGTCGATGCTGGGTGGCGGATATCGAGAACGCCCATCGCATGAGTTCTTGTCCGGATGCAGAAAAGGTTGGGTTTGCTTCTTGTATGTTGAGGGACAAGGCCCGGGATTGGTGGGGCGAGGTTACCAGATAGGTGAGACTAGCCGGGGTAGCTAAGATGACATGGGTCGAGTTTGTTCGGCGATTTGATTTGGAGTTTGCACCACCCATTGAGGTGCAACAACTGGTGTGGGAGTTTCACGATTTGTAGCAGACCACCAAGACTGTGGCGGAGATCACCGCCAAGTTTCGGGAACAAGCCTTGTTTATCCCACAGTATGCTACCGACGAGGAGATGAGACGGACCCCGTATCATTCCATGCTGAGGGATGATATTCCGGAGTCTGTGAGCTTTACATGGTGTAAAAACCTGAATGAGATGGTAGAGAAGGCCCGTGAGAGAGAGAGAGATGGAGTTGGATTCCCGCACGAAGCGGAAGCTCGAGCAGGCCCAGACAGTAGTAGGTCAGGCTAAAAATCCTAAGACCTCGGACATGTCCAGCAGGGGACAACATGGTTAGGGTCGGTGTGCCAAGTGCAGTAGGATGCACAGTGGAGCTTATCACAAGCTCGGATGTTATGCATGTGGCCAGTAGGTTCATATGAGCAGGGACTTCCCCACGAAGGGCTTGATTTGTTTTCACTACAACCAGACCGGCCACAAGCGGGTCAACTGCCGAAGGTTGCAGGGAGGGGGAGGAGCAGTGACGGTCCTTGCACCCGCCACGTTGAGGATCACCGATGGCCACTCCGCTAAGGCGGATGCCCCGACAGTGAAGAGTCGCGCGTTTCAGCTGACTACCGAGGATGCTCGGGCCGTGCCAGACGTTGTGGCTGATACATGTTTATTATCCTCTACTCTTATTATTTTGTATGACTTATGTTTATTTATGCTTATATAGGGACCTTTTTGGTCAATGGTATGTCTGCTCATGTCTTGTTTGATTCGGGTGCTACCCGATCATTTGTGTCACTTGCGCTTAGCAAGAAGTTTGGGGACGCACCGAGGATCTTGGATTCCCCGCTCGAGGTATAGATTTCTGACGACCGCACCATTAGTGTTGCGAAGGTATATCAGGGTTGTGTCCTGAAAGTGTTGGGCAAGAGGTCCGTGTTGATCTAGTTCCGATACCGTTGCGAGGGTTGAAATTGATTGTCGGGATGGACTGGTTGGGGGCCAATGTGGCCATGATTGATTGCGAGCGCCAGTTGGTCAGGTTTTGAATCCCAAGTGGAGGAGAACTGGTTATTCATGGTGATAGGGACTCGCAGGGACTGACCCTTTGTTCGGTTGCGAGGGCTAGAAGGTTTTTACAACAGGGTTGCACGGGATTTCTGGCTTATGTATCGGATACGAGAGTAGATACCGTGATGGATGTGGGCAGTGTGCCAGTAGTATGGGATTTTCGTGATGTTTTCCCCCGAAAAGTTACCAAGAGTGCCTCCGAAGACGCAGGTGGAGTTTCGCATTGACTTGGTGACGGGTGCCGCTCCGATAGCAAAGGCACCATACCGGTTGGCACCATCGGAGATGCAGGAGCTATCTATGTAGCTTCAGGAGCTGTTAGATCAAGGGTTCATTCGTCCGAGCATTTCCCCGAGGGGAGCACCGATCCTTTTCGTGAAAAAGAAGGACGAATCCCATAGGATGTGCATTGATTACAGGGAACTAAACAAACTAATGGTGAAGAATCGTTGTCCGTTTCCGAGGATCGATGATTTGTTTGATCAGCTTCAGGGTGCGTCTTGGTTTTCCAAGATTGATCTTCGGTCTGGGTATCATCATATGAGGATTCGGGATGAGGATATACCGAAGACGGATTTCAAGACTCGGTATGGGCACTATGAGTTTGTGGTGATGCCGTTTGGGCTCACCAATGCCCTGACAACGTTCATGGATCTCATGAACCGAGTGTGTAGACCGATGTTGGATCAGTCGGTGATTGTTTTTATTGATGGTATTCTGGTCTATTCTAAGACCAAGGAGCAGCATGAGTAGCATTTGAGGGAGGTACTTGAGACCCTAAGGGCGGAGAAACTTTATGCCAAGTTCTCCAAATGTGATTTCTGGTTGCAGGAAGTACAATTCTCAGGGCATTTTGTCAATCAGGAGGGTATTTCGGTGGATCCATCCAAGGTTGAGGCTGTGATGCGATGGGAGGTACCGAGGAATGCATCATAGATCCGTAGCTTCTTGGGTTTAGCGGGCTATTACCGGAGATTTATCCAGGATTTCTCAAAGATTGTTGTACCATTGACCCGCTTGACCAAGAAGAATGTGACTTTTCAGTGGAGTGCAGATCAGCAGATGGCTTTTGAGACCCGGAGGCAGAGATTATGTGAGGCTCTAATTCTAGTACTACCTGAAGGGTTGGATGATTTGGTGGTGTACTATGACGCATCGATTTCAGGGTTAGGTGCGGTTTCGATGTAGTAGGGGCATGTGATTGCTTACAACTCGAGGCAGTTGAAGCCTCACAAGGAGAATTACCCCACACATAACCTGGAGCTGGGGGCGATGGTGTTTTCCCTCAACATTTGGAGGCACTATTTGTATGGAGTACGGTTCACCATTTATACCAATCATAAGAGTCTAAAGTATTTGATGGATCAGCAGAACCTCAACATACATCAGAGGAGATGGCTGGATGTGCTGAAGGATTATGATTGTGAGATCCTATACTATCCGGGAAAGGCCAATGTGGTGGCCGATGCTTTGATCCGCAAGGTGGAGGGGTACCCAATTAGGGACATTTGTATGAGGGTGACAGTGATTTTGCCTTTGTTTGATATGATCAGGGAGACGCAGGTCGAGGGGAAAAGAAAGAGAACTGGAAGGTAGAGAAAATATGGGGACAATATCCTTTGTTTGTATAGAATAGTCGCGGTCTTTTAACACAGTGTGGTTGAGTATGGTTACTGTCACACCCCAAAACCGGAATGGCGGAAACGTTTGGGGTTGGAGGACGTCATGGTTAGTATCACAAGACATGCATCATAGTAATCAAAGTAATAAACAACCATTTCATTAGAAAGAAAGTGTTTACAATGTGTGTGTTCACAAAACATAGAATACATATGTAAATAACAAAACAAGACTTGAAGCTATACTGCTCCATCTTCTGAATTCCCAGTGTGAGTACCTTTCTACTAGTCTCCTGAGAATATAAGTTATCTTGAAAGAGTTGATCAGCAATTAAGCTGGTGAGTTCATAAGATTTTCTTGATGTGAGTAAGTTGTAGAAAGTTGTAAGTTTTGTTTAGAAAAGTTCGCATGTTCCTCTAGAAAATCCTATATTTCCTACTTTGATGAAAGATAAGTAAAAATGACTCTACAATCCTTTCTATGAGTACTAAATGGATACAAGTTATATAGAACTCAGAGTAAAAAAACAATTGATTGTGTGTATCTACCCTAAGCCCACAACCAAACAAAGAATAGAGAATGAAGCGGATGGCACACATCCCATTGGTTGTTAGATCCTTGTTGTATATAACCCTGGCGTATTCACTTGGTACTCACAGAGTTAATTGTAATAGTTCCTTTATACTTGATGAAAAGATTCTTTAAGAAAACCCTTATTTCTTATAATAAAAATGGTAACCATAGTGGTTACTTCTATAATCACTTAGTTTATACTAGTTATATATAATCTAATATCGAATAGAGAGTTAATTGTGTGAATTTGCCCTAAGCCCACAACCAAACAAGGAACAGGAAGTAAGGCGGAAAACACACATCCAACTACCTATCGGTATTAATTATATATAACCTTGATGTATAAACTAAGGTATTATAGAGTTAATCACCTAAGGTCCTTTAAGTTATACTGGTTTAATAAAATGGATTAAACCCTTTATTGGTAAGTTTCTAGTTTTATCTATCAAATGTTCTATTTGAAAAGTATGCTTTGTACTAGAAAACTGTGCATTGAATTTGTGTCCTATGACCTGACCCATACCTGGTACCCCTTATGATGACTTAATGTATACGAAACATATATATTACTAAGATCGAATGGATAATAGGCTGGGTGAATCCGCTCTAAGCCCACAACCAAACAAGGAACAGGAAATGAAGCGGAAAGCACACATCGTATTAACTATCGGATCCTATTAATATATATCGTTTGATGTATACATTAAGGAAACGTAAGGTTAGTATTATGGTCCCTTTCTACTGAATGTACTGGACTCGGCTGTTCTGATTGTCATTTGTAAAATGTAAGTTTTCATTAGTTTATAACTATCTTAACTCAAAAATAGTTTGCATTAACTTTCAAGCGGAACTGTCACAATATGAAACTAATTGGAAAAGGTAAGTACTCAGGGGTCTTTTGAATTGACAACTTGCAGTACTGATTACCTTAAAACATGTTTGTTTTATCAAGGTCATAATGTGAAGGCTAGTACCCATACTATACACTCTCCCTGTCAAGAGATTTTGGGAACCAAACGCGACTTCTGCAAACAAATTGCAAGGCTGTGCAAATTCACATTAAAGTTATATGATCATGTATACCCAATTTAACTATCACCTTTTGTTTAGAACAATGAGTTAGTGATTCATTGGAATAATTAGATCTTGTAGTTGTTCTCATGTTATAGCATCTTAGTAAGTTCGTTCTATTATAGTATCTTAGTATGTTCCTTCTGTTATCATGTATAGTGTATAGTATGTCTCTCTGATGTATTGTATCTACCTCCTTATTTCTCTTTATAGTATGCTCTAGTATCTAGTATGAACTGAACCTCTAAACTATACCCCTTATAGTTTACTAGTATTCTACTTGAACTGTTATTGAAAATACTCATTTTACTACTAAGTTATGCTTGTACTTTAAAAACGGAGTTTTGTTAAACTATAAAGTAACATAACTTTAAAAGAGTTTTTGAAATGTTTTGATCACTTATAAAAGATATAAGCAATCTTTTGAAAGATTTTTATAACAAACATTTACACAATTATCATTGTTTTCAACTTGTATTCCCCCTAAAAGCATTTAAAATAGTTAAAAGATTTATTACGGGGTATGAACTCACCTGATGTGGGTGATTCAAATGACTAAGCGTGTAAGGGTGAGAAATTCCAAGAATGAAGTCCCGAGACTTAACGAGTCCTAAATGACATGTAATGGCATATATTGGCATAAATATAGTGTTTAGAAGCAACCAAATGCAAAGAAACACCTCATGGGACTAGGAAACACTTGTCCAAGTGTTGGAATCACATGTGATTGATCAAAGGAAAGTGTAATGGCACTACCATGAGTTTATGGCCATGGGTTTACGGCCAAGGGAGTTTATGGCCGTAAACTCATGTTCAAACATGCATAAGAGGGTGTTTGAAGGCTAGGGAAACTTGAAGGACCATTGCTCTACACAGGGATGATAAAGATCATCCTAATGGAGGCTTTTGATGAGTTTACGCCAAGCAAGGAGTTTACGGCCGTAAACTCATTGACATTATGCAATTGAGTGTGGTTTAAGGTCCTATTTTCATCAAGGAAGGGTTCTAGGTCACAAGTTTTGCTCTAGGAGGGTTTATGGCCAAAATGGCACCCTTATAGGGGTTTACGGCCATGGGAGATGGTTTGGCCGTAAACTCCTTTTGGTCTTGCATTCTTGATAATTTCAAGGCTCTAATCAGGTGTTTCAACTAAATAACAAGCTAGGGAGAGAGTACTTACGATATAGGGGCTTGAAATGGTTGATTTTGGCCAAGAACACTAGTGTGTGTTCTTGGTGAAAGTTGAAGATTTGATGATCTAGTGAATAAGATGATTTCCATGGATGAAATCATGAGATGTAACTAGGAGATGAAGTGTAACAACTGTTGGATTAATGTCTAAGCCCGTAACCATATTTGTCAAGTACTTGACCCGATTATGCATGGTCCTTTTGTGTTGCCTTCACCAGAGCAACTTGACTGGAGAAATAATAGAGAAAGAGGTTATCATGATTTATTAATATGTTATAAGAATAATATATTAAGGAGAAATCATATTTGTTTAATTAATATTGTTCAATAATTAATTAAGAATTAATTTAGTGATCAAGTGTAATTAATTAAACTAGAGGGGCTGAATTGTAATTATGTGATAGTTACAAAATATGGTAATGGTTATCCTACATATAGGTTGGACAATTCAAGGGAAGATATCCTTGAAATCGTCCAAAGGATAAGGATAAGGGTTTTCAAGGCTTATCTTATGGTTACTTGGTGGGCAAGCAACTAGATAAGGATAAGGACTGAAACCCTAATCTCTACATCTATATAAAGACCCCTAAGGCCATAAGAATTTGTCCATGCCTTGTCTAGGGTTCCTAGGGATGAATTTCATACCTCTTCTCTCTCTCTCTCTCTCTCTCTCTCTTGTCTCTCCATTTGCTCTTGGTGTTTGTGAGCCATTAGAGGTACTACACTTGTGGTACTTGCTTTCAAGACTGAGGGTTAGAAGATTTGAGTTGTTATTGCAATATAACAACAAGAGGTATGTGATCTAACCTTCTATGTGTATTTCGAAAATACTAGGGCATATTAGGGTTTCTATATGTGTTCATATTGTTGTGTATCTAATAGTGAAAACATAGATCCAATTCTAGGGTTGCATGCACACATTGGATTGTTTGTACAAAACCCATCAACAACAATTCAAGGAAAGAACACTTACAACTTTTGAAGATCTACGATGAAAATCGGGATGATAGTTGAGAGAGAAGTGAAGTGTTCTTGAGGTGGAAGTGAGATAATGAATGAAAAGTGAAGGGTATGAGACTATAAGGAGGGAGTTTACGACCCACCTTGAGTTTACGGTCGTAAACTCAAGTGTTGTGGCCGTGAACTCCTTTTGATGAGGATTAAGGCTTGAATGCACAGTGTCTCTAGAAGGTACTTCCTAACACTTATTCCTTAAGTGTACTAGGCTAAAACTCTTTAGAATGACCTTTAACAAGGCTAGAACTCATTAGAAATGAGTTTGACATTCAGTTCAATTTACTGACTGAGCTTTCAAAGCAAAAACAATTCCGGGTTGTCATAGGTACCAGTGACAGGGGGAGTGAGGCAGAGGGTACTACAGGAGGCACACAAGTCCAAGTTCTCTATACACCCAGGGCTATGAAAATGTATAGGGACTTAAGGCTGAGTTTTTGGTGGCTCTGCATGAAGCGGGAGATCGCCTGGTTCGTGGAGCAGTGCTTGACCTGCAGGAAGGTCAAGGCCGAGCATCAGCGGCCTCATGGTAAGGTACAACCACTCCCCATTCCTATGTGTAAGTAGGAAGAGATCACTATGGACTTCATCACGAAGTTACCTAGGACGGAGAGGGGTGTGGACGCCATATGGGTGATCGTAGACATACTGACATAGAGTGCCCACTTCATTCCGCTTTCTGAAAGTATATCCTTGGAAAAGTTGGCAGATATATATGTACAAGAGGTGGTGGCTAGACACGGGGTGGTCTCCGACAGGGATGTCTGGTTCACTTCCAAATTTTGGAAGAAATTCCATGAGGAGCTGGGCACTCAGCTACATTTCAGTATGGCCTACCACCCCTCTGACAAACGGTCAGAGTGAGAGGACAACCCAGACACTGGAGGACATGATTAGAGCACGTGTGCTGGATTTTGGAATGAGTTGGGATACATACTTCCCACTGGCAGAGTTCTCGTACAATAATAGTTATCATGCCAGTATTGACCGAGCTCCATTTGAGATGTTATATGGTCAAAGGTGCAAAACTCTAGTATGTTGGGACGAGGTCGGGCATCAGGTCATGGGGAGCACTGAGGTAGTGCTCAAGACTACTGAACTGATTCAGTAGGTGTATCATCGGCTGCAAGTCACGTAGAGCCATCAGAAGAGTTATGCTGATCGACGGCGATCAGATCCTAAGTTCTAGGTGGGAGATTTCATGTTGCTGAAGGTGCCGCCCTAGAAAAGGTATTATAAGGTTTCGAAAGAGGGGCAAGTTGGGGCCTAAGTTCAGAGGCCCGTTTAGAGTCACGAACCGAGTAGGCAAGGTGGCATATCGTTTATAGCTACTGGAGGAGCTTAGTCAGATTCACAACACCTTCCACGTGTCTTAGCTTCGCAAGTGTGCTGATGACGATTATGCGGTTATCTCCTTGGATGACATTCAGGTGGATGGGAGCCTAAATTATGTTGAGAGGCCAGTCGCTATATTAGACAGGAAGACAAAGGGTCTTCGGGACAAGGAAGTGAAGTTGATAAAGCTGCAATAGCAGCAGCAAAAGGGCTCTAAATGGACATGGGAGTCGGAGGAGGAGATGCAGGAGCATTACCCCGACCTGTTTACAGCTACGGACTTCGAAGACAAAGTCTACTTCAAGTGGGAGAGAGTTGTAACACCCTAAATCATGTACGTCTTAAAACCCTCAAGAATTCACATTTTACATAATTGGTCCTTTAAGTACGTTGGGCGTACTTAAGTGTATGCTTAGCGTATTAGCTATGGTTGGTCACAGATGAGTTGGACGTACGTTGGGCATACCAAAAGTACGTCGGGTGTACGTGCCGAGGGTGCAACCCCTAAATTTCAGACTTGTGACCTATTTAAACACCTTTAACCCCCTTCAGCCTCACCCTCATCATCTCTCTTCACCTTCAAACGTTCCTGGAAGCCCTAATAGCCTTTGTGAGTACTTGTGAGCCGTAAGAGTGCATTGTGTTCCTTTTTAGTGCTCATTCCAAGAAGAATAAGTGGTCAAGCAAGTTTGGGACGAGTTGGTGCTTCAAGGATCTGTATCTTGGTCATCTTACAAAGCTTCTGTAGGTAAAAATGTTGCATCTTTCCACTTAAATCTCTAGATCTAGCTCAGGTTTTCTACCTTATCCCTTTTGGTTGATTTTGGACCTCCATTGGTGAGTTAAGCAACTCCAGAGAATGGTAATGACAGATTTGAGGTCCCTTGGTCCTTTACTAGCATAAAAATGGAGTCTTGGTGGAAGTATTGACATCATGCTTGGGTTAAAGACCTTGAAAAGGTCTTAATGGAGGTGTTGGGTGTATATGAGCCATGCAAAGGCATAAAGTTGCCAACTTTATGCCTTAGGATGTCTTAACAAACTTAGATCTGGCTTTTAGACGTAAACGAATCGGCTATTAAGCACTTAATGGAGAAAGTGCTTAATCTGGTAGTACGCTGGGCGTACCCAATGTACGTTGCGCGTAGTCCCAAGACCCTAGTACGTTGCGCGTACCAAGATGGTACGCCGAGCGTACGCAACACAGTTGGGCCAAATCTTTTCTGGGCCTTTAAGCCATTGGGCCTCATTTGGTTATTAGTCCTGGTTACATTCTGTGAATTATGGGCCATTTCATCCATTATGGGCCATGGATATATTGATTGGGCCTTATTGGGCCAAGAGGCCCATTAATGATTTGGACTTGGACTTTGGGCCCATTAGCAAGGGAAGAATAATTGGGCCTCGTGGAAGGGTTGGAGTTTGGGTTTCTTTTGATTAAGTAAGGTCCTGACATTAACTAATGTTATTATTCAGCACGGGAGGTTACAGACTGTTAGGAAAGCAGCTTTCGTATTCAGCAGACAGAGGTGAGTCTTCTCACCATACCAATGGGTCTAAGGCACCAATGCCAGCTCATTCGATGATAGTTTATATACTTGAGTGTAAAGACGTGTAGTATGATTTTGTGATAATATATGGTAGAGACAGCCTCTATGGCTAGTAGTAAAGATAGCCTTCCGGGCTAGGGTAGAGATAGTTGTTATAACGCATGGTAGAGATAGCCATAAGGCTAATGGTAGAGATAGTGGTAGAGATAGTTGTATGGCTATTGGTAGAGATATCTTGGTAGCTAGGATGGCATGCGATATGTTATAGAGTTAGTCTATAGCTGATATGATATGTGACATGCGGTAGAGCTAGCTTATATGGCTAATATGATGTGTGTTATGTGTCTTATATGTGTGGGTATGCTCTGAGGAACTCACGAAACGTTTCGCTTACAGGTTGTTGATTTGTTTCAGGTACATCTGAGCCCAAGGGAAAGGGCAAGGCGTGATGGTGCGGTGTGCACTCTATCTCTTGTCCACTGATATGTTCTGGGGACACTCTGATGTTTTCTTTTAAATAAATTGTAATGAATGTGGATTTGAAAACAATTATGATTAGGATTTCATGACTTATGAAATAGTGATTGACTAATTAAAAATGAAAATTTTATTTGAAAATTTGGTTCGTTACATTCTATAAGGGATTCTTGAAGCTCCGGATGAGGATAAGGTTGTGGATATATTATTCTAATGCAATTTTTGGTTGCACGAAGTTCATTTCGCCAGGTGCCTCGTCAACTCAATGGCATTCTGATTGATTTTTCTAAGATTGAGGTGACGATGAAAAGGAAGAGTTTCGAAGGTCTCCATCTGAGGTTTAGGGTTTCTTTATGATTGTTTGGTTATTATTTGAAAGATCTTTATATGTCAATCTGCATACCGAGAGTCAATGTTCATGTATACCCGGCTGAGCTGGTGTGGGGCTTTGGGTTTGCATACGCTAGTCAATAGTAGATCGAACCCTTTGTCGGGGAGAACTAGGTATTCTGCTTGGAAGATTATCGGTCTGCTCGATTTTTGTGGGTTCGGTGTAATGAGATGAGGGAACCTACGATTCAAGCTTGCGAGGTTTTGTTACAGGATTATTGTTTTATAAGAGGACAATGTTGGGCTACCATTTGAGTACTTGTGGTTAGGAGCTTTTCTCGTGGCATTTATCAAGGGTGCGTCTAAATCCTCCATGGTCGCGAAGAATTTAAGGATTTTTATTGTGAGTGTAATGCAAGTTGTCGTCAAACTTATGTCTTCAAGAATTCATATTTTGTTCTCTCAGCAAATGTTAATGGGTAGGAACCTTGTTGTGGTATGTAGTCCCTCCTGGAAGCGCAAAGGATCTTGAGAGGGGAGCGTTTGAGCTGCTCAGGTTAGGTATCAGATATAGAGAACGCGGTTAACTCATGGTGTGGGTTGGTTAATTTGGTTGAGATGGATAATTGTTGATCTGTCAATCTGCCTCAGAGTTCGGTAAGAATATTTTCTCGTGGACTTTATTGAGTATGTGTAGGATCATTGGGTTTAGTTTTCGATTCATTTCCGATCGATTGGCCAGTTCATTCCTCATCGGCATCTGGGAGTCGTATAAGGATCTCCAAGGAGTACTAGTGGAAGGTGCAATTGATGTGTTAACCCTTCATAAAGTTTTATAGGACATATGTGTTTGTAATCTTGATTTTTTGGTTATGAAATCACTGTCTCTAGTAGGCTCGTGTTTCGCAGTTGTCCTTGGTTATTGGAATTTCGAAAGTCAAAGCAGCAGTGTTCAGTTTTTCGGGTGTGATTAGAATTACACAAAGTTTGATTTAGGCATACCGAGTCGGCAAGGTTGGTATTTAGGTTGATCCAATCAGGTTTCAGACAACATTTCCAGATAATTTTGGAATTTTCTCCTAATTTGGAAGTATTAACGGGTTCTTTGGTCATTGGTAGGATCTGTTCAGTTTCAATTAAGGTGTGGGATCTAATTTCAGGTTTTCATGAGGATGTTTCTGTTAGCGGTTAAGGTTTGTCACACGATAGATATGTTGGTACTCCACCCTTTGGGTAAGGTTCTGATGAAGAAGGGACACGGTCAGCCTGTGCAGCTTTGTGTTTTATCTTGAAAGAGTGAAATGTTGGTAGATCAATAAATATTTTAATGAGGGGTGTATGTGGACCGAGTAAGATAGCCTGAGAATACTTTGTCCGACTTTATGGCATGGTTCGTCGGTTGATGAGTTGGTGGCAGCCTAGACTGCAGAGGGGTTGTGTGTTATAGAATTATATGGCTCATGTTGTATTTAGTAAATGCTTAGAGGGATGTTAAATAGGTTCCTTCTAGTCGGTGGGATAATCGTTCAGTACCTTTAGGCCCATGTGCTGCTGGTTGTGAGTCTCTAGGCCAGTGATGGAATGATGGCAAAATCAGTGTTCTTTCATGATCTTATCGATCTACTGGTTAGATGGTGTCACGATGTATCATGAACTAGTGAGTATATGGCTAATGTGGGTGGGACCCGATAGTCATATGTTTGAGACTCTTTGGTCTCAGATTGTTAGTATTTGGTATGGTTGGGTGTTAGAACATTTTAGGGATTGGGAGGCTCAGTGACCAGCTGGTTTGGATCATGTCGATAGTAAAATTTTGTTTTGTTGGAAGTCTTAGTTGTGCAGCGAAAGTCACTTGCTTAATGTTTGCATTTGTGGACCCCCCTCGTTTGCTTGTGGATTGTTTAATTGGAGTTTGGTTACAATGTTGGGTATTGTTCTTGAAACTTCGAGTCTTGAAGTTCTTAATAAATGTCTTGAAGTGCTTGGTTGCTATACACCTGAGCTAGCATGGAATTTTGGATGAAATGCAAGATTCTTGGATTGACCATTATTACACTCATGAGAGCGGTGGGTTAGTGATGACTTTGTAGGAATTCAAGTGCGTATTTGAGGTCTTTTAGGCAGGAATTATGTATTGAAATTTGTTGAAATACACGATCGGGATGACTTCTATAGTTTAGATTGATAGGTCCCCAGTTTTGGGAAGTATATTGTTGGAGTTGGTTTGTATCACCAATTTTGAGAGTTTCTCGGAGTAAATAATTTTCTTTATGAGATGGGCATTGCAGTTAGGGAGAAAGAGGTGGTTGTTGTAGTTGAGTGTTTCCAAGTGTTGGGTTGTTTATTTGCATCACTAGGGTTCCAAGTAGTCTCTCAAGTTTTCTTTATGGATGCTTTAATTTTATGAAGTGGATTGAGGGAGCATATTTATTGTGTTGTGTTGTTTTTAGAGATCCTAACTGAGATGGATTTCAAGGATCAAATGCAGTTTAAGTGGGGGAGAGTTGTAACATCCAGTTTTGGGATGTTTCCTATTTTGGGATTGGTGACCGTAATTTGATCATGTAAAGGTTTTGGTCTTCAAGGAAATAGAGTTTAGGCCCTATAGGACGTTCATAATGTTGGTTAAGTGATTAAAGCCCTTAAATTGTGCTTTGAAGCAAAAGGGTAGAACAGAAAAGGTAATATTTCGGGCTCCTTGCATGGAGTATGGTGTTATTTCGACAAGTATAAATTCAAAAGTAATTAGATAGGGCTTTGGGGCATGTCATACCTTCACGTGCATATAAAGATTGCCAAAAACGGAGTTAAAACGATGAAGTTATGATTGTTTACAGTTGGAGTGGAATTGGGTGAAAACCCGTCGTCACGAGGAGACAAGCATGTTGTCACGACGTGATGAGTTATCACGAGATGACAAGCAGGCTGTCACAAGGTGAAAACTGTGCAGCCCAATTCCAAGAATTTTTAGGGTTTTAAAGGTAAGGGTTCATGTTTTATGGTATTTTGTTAGCTCTATCACTCCTAAAACACTTTAGGAGCAACCCTAGCCTCACTCTTCAATATTTGAACTCCTCCCCTCTTCTCTCTCCTCTTTTGGATGCTTTTAGTGGTATTTTGATGAAGCTTGAAGATCAAGAAGGTTCTTTTGGTTGCAAGGAATATTTTTTTATGTTTGGATCCATCAAAGTCACCCTATTTTTGGACTATTGTGAGTATAAATTTCATATCATGCTCCATAGTTCTTTAGATCTCTTCATTTGTGGTTTTTTGGCACTTTTGGTCCATTTTATGGTTGAACTTGGAGTTGAGTGGACTCCAACATATTTTGTTTTGGATTAGGTGTCTAAGCCCATAACTATAATTGATATGTACTTGACCCGATAGTAGCATGGTCCTTTTGGGTTGCCTTCACCATAGCAATTTGATAGGATAAATTATGGAGAAAGATGTTAATTGTGATTTATTAATATATTATAAGAATAATATATTAATTGAGAAATCATACTATTTAATTAGTATTGATTAGAAATTAATTTGGTGATCAAAAGAGACTGATTAAATTGCGGGGACTGATATTGCAATTATCGGATAGCTACAATAGAAGGCTATAATTTTCTTACTAACCTAATCCCTATCTCCTTACCCAACTTTGATATTATTCTCAGCATGGATTGGTTGTCAAAGAACCACGCAGAGCTCTTGTGTTACGAAAAGATGGTATGCATTCCTATTAAAGGGGAATATCCTATTTATGTCTACGGTGAACAAAGGATCTTAAAAATAATTTCTTTCCTCAAAGCTCGTAAATTTATATTGAAGGGTTGCCCTATCTATCTGGCTTATACAGTTGATATCTCAAGAGAATAGAATAAAACTGTGAATGATGTTCCCGTTGTTAACGAATATCCTGATCTTTTCCTTGATGAATTGCCTGGACTTCCTCCGGACAGGCAAGTAGAATTCTGAATCGACCTTGTGCCTAGAGTTGCTCCAATTGCAAAGACTCCTTATCGTCTTGCGCCAACTGAAATGAAGGAAATGATGATACAACTATAGGAATTACTTGACAAAGGTTTTATTCGACCGAGTACCTCACCCTGGGGTGCTCCGGTATTGTTTGTCGAGAAGAAGGACGGATCGATGCGGATGTGCATTGATTATCGTGAGCTTAATAAGGTGACTATCAAGAACAAGTACCCACTACCTCGCATTGATGATTTATTCGATCAACTTCAGGGTGTTAGCTATTTCTCAATGATTGATTTGAGATATGGCTATCATCAGTTGAAAGTACAAGAGCAGGATGTACCGAAGACTGCTTTCCGTACTCGTTATGGGCATTTTGAATTCCTTGTCATGCCATTCAGTCTGACAAATGCTCCTGCCGTATTCATGGATATGATGAATCGGGTATGCCGCCCAATGCTCGATAAATTTGTCATCGTATTCATCGACGATATTCTAATCTATTCCAAGTCTGAAGCTGATCATGTCGTTCATATTTGTGAAATCTTAGAACTTCTTCGAAAGGAGAAACTTTATGCTAAATTCTTGAAATGTGAACTTTGGCTTCGCCAAGTTCAATTTCTCGGCCATGTTATTTCTTGTGACGGTGTATCTGTAGATCCTACCAAAATCGAAGCCATTCAGAATTGGGAAGCGCCTCGCAATGCTTCCGAAATTCATAGTTTCATGGGCCTTGCGGGTTATTACCAGAGATTCATTAAAGACGTTTCTCGTATATCTGTACCTCTCACTAGTCTTACTCGAAAGGAAGCAAAGTTCGAATGCGTTGAAGCCCAAGAAAAAACTTTCTCGACTTTAAAAGATCTTTTGACTCATGCTCCCATCTTATCACTTCCAGAAAGTGATAATGATTTCTCTATATATAGATATGCTTATGGGTTGGGACTTGGTTGTGTGTTGATGCAACGTGGTAAAGTGATAGCCTATGCCTCAAGACAACTGAAAGATTATGAAAAAAATTATCCCACCCATGATCTCGAACTCGTTGCCGTGGTATTTGCCTTAAAACTTTGGAGGCATTACCTTTTTGGTACAAAATGCCAATTGTTTACCGACCACAAGAGTCTCAAGTATATATTCAGTCAACAAACTCTGAATATGAGACAACAACGAGCCATGGAGCTGATCAAAGACTATGACTGCGAAATCCTGCACCATCCTGGAAAGGCCAATGTGGTTGTCGATGCACTTAGCAAGAAGGTTTATCCTAATAATATGTGTTATACTATTACTCACACTACGGTGAAGTTCACTATTCTTGATGAACTAGAGAAGTGACAAGTTGAGGCCTTAAAGCCAGAAAATGTGAAGAAGAAGGGATGGTACATTATGCTGATATTTTACTTGATGATCCACGAGGATTAAAAGTATTTAAGAATCGGCTATGGATTCCAAAGATTGGTGGATTAAGACAGAAGATTTTAGATGAAGCACATAAGTCTAAGTTGTCAATACATCTTGGTACAATTAAAATGTATTATGATTTAAGAGTTGATTATTGGTGGCCTAGATTAAAGAGAGACATTAGAAGATATGTACAGGAATGCTTAGTATGCTTAGAAGTCAAAACAGAGCACCAAAAACCTTAAGGAACCCTAGAAAGTCTTAGTGTTCCTGTATGGAAATGGGAAGAGCTATCCATGTATTTTATTACCAAATTGCCAAAGACTGCTAGACAGCATGATAGCATTTGGGTAATCGTTGACCGTCTGACTAAGAGTGAACATTTTCCCGCCATGCGTGAAACGACTCCAATGGAGAAATACGCACAAGTATACTTGGATAAAATTGTTGCAAGACATGGTGTGCCGCTAAAGTTCATTTCCGATCGCGATACTCGCTTCACTTCTCACTTTTGGGTGAGCGTGCAACGTGAATTAGGATCTCAAGTTGCCCTCAGCATAGCTTATCATCCCCAGACAGATGGTCAGACGGAGAGAACAATCCAAACAGTAGAAGATATGCTTCGTGCATGTGTCTTGGAGTTCGGTGGTAACTGGGACAAATACTTTCCTATTGTCGAATTTTCATATAATAACAGTTACCACGCTTCAATCAAAATGCCACCATATGAAGCATTATATGGTCGCAAATGCCGTACGCCGTTATGTTGGTGTGATGTAGGACAAAAGATCCTTGGAGGTCCTGAAACGATTCAAGACACTACTGACAAGATTCAAATCGTACGAGAAAGAATGGAAGTGGCCCAGGATCGACAGAAGTCCTATACAGAAAAGAGGAGCCGACCCATAGAATTTCAAGTGGGTGATTTTGTAATGCTAAAGGTATCCCCATGGAAAGGCCTTATGAGATTTTGTAAGAAAGGAAAGTTGAGTCCCAGATTTGTTGGACCTTTCAAAATCATCCAGATAATTGGAAAGCAAGCATACCGCTTACAATTGCCTAAAGATTTGGCCGGTATTCATGATGTGTTTCATGTGAGTTATCTGCGCAAATGCTTGAGCATCTATGACGAGACAGTTCCATTATCCGAGGTGAAATTGGATAATAAATTAAGATATGTCGAAGAGCCTGAAGAGATCGTGAATGAAAGAACAACTAATCTACGCAACAAAGAAGTAGAATTGGTGCTCGTCAAGTGGAAACACCATCGAGGCCCAAATTATACTTGGGAAAATAAG